>NC_064823.1:89719071-90027589 GCF_024166365.1 Elephas maximus indicus
CCACTATTATAAGATCTTGAGAAATAGATTAAACTGAAAAGAACACATTCTTTTGTGGTTAGGAGAGTGGGTACGGAGGGAGAGTAGGAGAGGGTTATTTACTGATTAGATAGTAGATAAGAACTACTTTAGGTGAAGGGAAGGACAATATTCAATACAGGGAAGGTCAGCACAACTGGACTAGACCAAACACAACCAAAAGCAAAGAAGTTTCCTGAATAAACTGAATGCTTCAAAGGTTAGCGGAGCAAGAGTGGGGGTTTGGGGACTATGGCTTAAGGGGACTTCTAAGTCAATTGGCAAAACCAATTCTATTAAGAAAACATTCTGCATCCCACTTTGAAGTGTGGTGTCTGAGGTCTTAAAAGCTAATAATTGGGCATCTAAGATGCATCAATGAGTCTCGACCCACCTGGATCAAAGGAAAATGAAGAACACCAAGGTCACAAGGTAATTATGAGCCCAAGAGACAGAAAGGGCTGCATGAACTAGAGACTATATCATCCTGAGAGCCGAAGAACTAGATGGTGCCCAGCCACAACCGATGACTGCCCTGACAGGGAGCACAACAGAGAACCCCTGAGGGAGCAGGAGAATGGTGGGATGCAGACCCCAAATTCTCATAAAAAAACCAGACTTAATGGTCTAAGGCTAGAAGAATCTTGGTGATCACAGTCCTCAAACCTTCTTTTGGCCCAGGACAGGAACCATTCCGGAAATCAACTCATCAGACATGGATTGAACTGGACAATGGGTTGGAGAGAGATCATGATGAGGAGTGAGCTACTTGCATCAGGTGGACACTTGAGACTATGTTGGCATCTCCTGTCTGGAGGGGATATGGGAGGGTAGAGGGGGTTAGAAACTGGCAAAACGGTCACGAAAGGACAAGCTGGAAGGAGGGAGCAGGCTGACTCATTAGGGGGAGAATAGATGGGAGTATGTAGTAAGGTGTATATGTTTGTATGTGAGAGACTGACTTGATTTGTAAACTTTCAATTAAAGCACAATAAAAATTATTAAAAAATGTATATATATATATAAGTAAGAAGCACAATGACATATGACTTCATACTCACTTGGTTGACTATAATCAAGACAAAATTAAGTGTTGTCAAGAATGTAGAGTATGTAAGTTGATGGTGGTGAAATGATTTGGGAAGAGATAGTGAAATAATGACAACGGAAAGAATGACAAGTAGAAATTGTTGAATGGGTGTATATTTTTTCTGTCTGTATTTTCAGCAAAAATAAATATTATTAAAAAGAATTAGCATTAGGAAAAAAATAATGTGGATAAATTGGAACACTTATACATGCCTTTTTGGGAAAGCAGTCTGGTGTAAGGTTGAACACAGAGTTATATTATCAAGGCATTCTACCTCTATGTATGTTTCCAAGAGAAATGAACACATGCCCACACAAAGCTTGCAAATGAATGTTCATAAACAGCGTTATTCATAAACAGTATAATAGTCAAAAAGTTGAAACAACCCAAGTGTCTATCAATTGATGAATGGATGAGCAAAAGTGGTATATCCATACAATGGAATATTATTTAGCAATAATAATAGATAATGTCCTACATTTAATATAACATATATAAGTCTTGAATATTATGCTAAGTGAAAGAAGCTAGTCACAAAAAAAAAAAAACACATATTATATGATTTCATTTATATGAAATGTCCTGAATAGGAAAACTATAGATACAAAAAGTAGATTAGCAGTTTTCTAGGACTGGGGTTAGACAGAGAATGGGAAGACTGAGGGGCGATGGGTAACGGACACAGAGTTTCTTTTTTTGGAGTGATTAAAATGTTCTAAAATGATCATGGTCGTGGCTGCACAACTCTGTGTGTATACTAACAGTCACTGAATGGTACACTTCAAATTGATAAATTGTTTGGGATGTGTTAATAAAGATTTTACCAGACACAAAAAGCTATGAAACATGATATTCATAAATATACTGACAGAAGAATATAATTACTTTGTCTTAAGTTCTTGTATCAAGGAGACTACAGTCACAAGAGGCTTCACATTTGCCACTGTTCTCAACACTATTCTAAAATCTACTATATAACAAAGGTGACACCCAAATGTTAGGTCATCGGCTCTTAGCTGTGTGATAGCATTCGTGATAAAATGGACATTAAGTACACTCATAATAACACAGGGTCATCTATTCTTTGCTTTTTCCACTTGGCATGCTCTGACTATTCATATAATATATTTATTTTGACCTGTAAGAGATTGATTTCTCCTGGGACATATGCATGAGCAATGTCAGAGGGAGCAGAAATTGAAAAAGAAGAATTCATTTAAACAGAATGTCTATGAAATGGATTTCAGTTCTGCTAATAAAAGTGAGTTGTTACTTTAGCTTGAAACTTCTGGAAAAGTGCTTGTGTGGCCAAGAGAATACAGATATTGGATCAATATAAAGAAAATACTGGATGAACTTATTCAGAGGGGCCGTGAGGTAACTGTTCTAACATATTCAGCTTCCATTCTTAGTGTCCCTAACACACAACCTGCTATTAAATTTGAAGTTTATCCTACTTCTTTTACTAAAGATGATTTTGAATTTATTTTCATGCAAATGGATCAGGAAATGGACATATAATCTGCCAAAAATACATTTTGAATATATTTTTCAGCAGCACAAGAAATCTCTTGGGAATATTATTTATTCAAAGGCTCTGTAAAGACATAGTTTTCAACATGAAACTAAAGAGGAATTTACAACAATCAAGGTTTGATGTCATTTTTGCAGATGTCATTGGTCCTTGTGGTGAGTTGCTGGCTGAACTACATAAAATACCCTTTTTGTATAGTATCTTGTTCACATCTGGCAACACAATTGAAAAGTATAGGGGAGGACTTTAATCCCTGCTTCCTATGTACCTATGGTTATATCAGAACAACATGATCCAATGACAGTCTTGGAGAGGGTAAAAAATATGATATATGAGCTTTATTCTGACTGTTGGTTCCAGACGTTTAATGAGAAGTGGGATCAGTTTTACAGTAAAGTACTAGGTAAGTCATGTTCTTAGTTGATATAATGAATTCCTAACTTTTCCTGTGTCTTCGAAGGTGAGTTTGTGTAAATAAAAAGAGAG
Source organism: Elephas maximus indicus (assembly GCF_024166365.1). Classification (NCBI taxonomy): domain Eukaryota; kingdom Metazoa; phylum Chordata; class Mammalia; order Proboscidea; family Elephantidae; genus Elephas; species Elephas maximus. Next base: position 89,722,200 of record NC_064823.1, read on the forward strand.
ATGAATTTCTTTTTTGTTAGTGAAAGAAGAAATGAAAATATGAAATGACCTGTCCGTGTCACAAATATTATAGAGAGGCCTCTTTTAGAATCAGTTGGAAGAAGCCGGTGGTACATCAAAACAGACTCCAGAAAGTCAGAAACTCAAAAATTAAGACACTTAGAATTTCTTTAATTACCTATCTATTTTATTGTAATTTTTATTTTTTAAAATGTCATTATAAACCTCAGTGAATGGCTGGATGGTCATAGACACGTAGATTGAAGAGTGGCACACTCCTTCGAGCATAACTGTTTTTGTAACCAAAACAAGTTGCCGTCCAGTCGATTCCAACTCATAGGACAGAGAAGAACTGCCCCATAGGATTTCCAAAGAGCAGCTGCTGGATTTCCAGCTGACTTTTTGGTTAGCAGTGGCTCTCATAAGCATCGTGCCACCTGGGCGCAAACTATGTATGTAGCATTGAAAAAACCACTTCTCCTTAGCTCACTATTCTTATTTATTAGTTAAATATGTTTCCTTATTAACTTCTGACGATTCTTTCTCAGTTGAGGGATATACTGGCTCTATCCCAGATGCAAAAACTTATAGTTTGTGCCTACAATAACTTATTAATCTGCTAACCAAATAGTCATAATCAAAATCATGAAATCCTGCCTAACTTTTGTGTAGTGAAGCTTGAGGTTTCTAATACACATTTCTTCACTAAGCGCTTACAAATCATCCGTCTTACAGGCTTATCATGTTGTTGGGGGTTGGCATGCGAGGTGTTAGTCTGTATTAAATTCGGAGTGAGTGCCTTTCTCTGTTACCATACTTTATGAGAATGTTTTCAGTTGTCAATTGCAAATAGTTTTGTTTAATAATAACATATTATTCAGCTCTTAACTTGAACCAAATGTAGTAGTTGATACAAGAAATTGAGCCATACTCACAAAAACCTCAAAGTTTAGTTGGAAAACCGAGTGTTAAGGGACTAGACTGAGTACTTCTGGGGACTGTGTTTCCATGTCTATGGTAGGATTAATTGACTGGGGAGTTCAAATTCCAGTTATCTGCATTTCTGCAGCTGCTACCTTTACAACTTTATTGTGGTTATTAGGTGCCATCCAGGTGGTTCCAACAGAAAACACTGTCCAGTCCTGCGCAATGTTCACAATCATTGTTATGTTTGCGACCTTTGTTGTAGCCACTGTGTCAATCCATCTTGTTGAGGGTCTTCCTCCTTTCAGCTGACTCTATGCTTTACCAAGCATTATGTCCTTCTCCAAGGACTCATCGCTCCGACAACATATCCAAAGTATGTAAGATGTGGTCTCTTCATCCTTGATTTTAGTGAACATTCTGGTTGTACCTCTCCCAAGACAGACTTGTTCATTCTTTTGGCAGTCCATGATATATTTAATATTCTTCACCAACATCACAATTCAAAGATGTCAATTCGTCTCGTTCTTCCTTATTCATTGTCAAGCTTTCACATGATACCCCTGAAAATACCATGATTTGGATCAGGCACACTTTAGTCTTCAAGGTGATGTTTTTGCTTTCAAAACTTTAAAGAGGCGCTTTGCAGCACATTTGCCCAATGCAATCAAAGTGTCTTTTGATTTCTTGACTGCTGGTTCCATGGGTGTTGACTGTGATTCCAAGTAAAACGAAATCCTTGATAAATTCAATCTTTTCTCCATTTATCATGATGTTGCTCATTGGTCCAGTTGTGACGATTTTTGTTTTCTTTATGTTGAGGTGTAATCCATACTGTAGGCTGTGGTCTTTGATCTTCCTCAGTAAGTGACTCAAGTTCTCTTCACTTTCAGCAAGCAATGTTGTGTTATCTGCATAACACAGGTTGTTAATGAGTCTTCCTCCAATCCTGATGCCCAGTTCTTCTTCATATAGTCCAGCTTCTCGGATTATTTGCTCAGTGTACAGACTGAATAGGTAGAATGAAAGGATACAACCCTGATGCACACCTTTCCTGACTGATACCATGCAGTAGCCCTTTGTTCTGTCCAAACAACTGCCTCTTCATCTGTGTACAATTCCTCGTGAACACAATTATGTGTCCTGGGATTCCACGTAACAAGGGAAATAAATTCTGCATACATAGTAAAGATCAAATAATTTCTATCAATTGTATCTGAAATTTCCCTTAATTTGAAATTACAAAAAAATTCTGTCAGCATACAGTAAATATACCTTATGAAGGAAAGCAAGAATCTATTTTAAGTTAGTAATACACCTTTAAGAGATAACTAAAAAGTAAGCATTCTTTACTGTGCTACTTTATAGTCTATTGAGATCCATTTTGTCTACTATCTTATTGGCAACCACATAAAATTGAGATTCTATTCAAGGATTAAAACTTAATATTTATTCTGAGTGCAAAGTATTTAAGCTATATATAATATCTTTGTAGGATCCGAAGCCTTCAGTAAGATTAATGAATATTTTATGCAATTTAACTGTATTTGTAAAAAATTTTCCCATTCATATTAAAGGAAAATGACAGTCTTAGGAAGGTGAGGAAAGGAAGAATGAATTGTAGCATAATAGTTAAAATAATGTATTTATACTAATTGTTATTTAAATTGCAGAAACAATACGGGCATTTCAATAGGTAACTATAAACGTATATTCATTGATTGTAAGTGAGCATGACTATTTCACAGACATTTCAAACTCAAAAATATTTTGAATGTTAGCAATTCTTAACCTCTGCACATTAGGGAGCATATTAGGGGGATATTTGGGAAACTATGAGAAAGTTTAAAGTGAGACATAAAGGTGATATACAATAAGCCCCAATAGAACTAAGTTTTCCTTAGTGTTCATTGTCAGGATGTAAAATTCCAGTAACTCCCAACTGAAAGGACTCTCCAGAAAACCTGCTGGAATGAATACATGTGATTTAGTAGAACTATAACCAAACATGTGCTGTCGTATCGATTCCAACTCTGGGTGACCCCGTGTGATCAGAATAGAGCTGTGCTCTGTAGAGTTTTCATTGACTGATCTTTCAGAAATAGACCTCTGTGCCTTTCTTTTCTTGCATCTCTAGGTGGACTTCAACTTTAATCTTTTGGTTAGCACCTGAGCACTGTACTCATTTGACTATAGGGTTGTTATGAGTCAGAATTGACTCGACAGCAACATGTTTTTCTGGAACTCCAGGAGAAATATAACTATACAGAATTAAGCTGAGTTGAGATCTTGCTGTGGTACTTCCTTCCAAGGATTTATATTAGTAATAACTGTAATTGAAGAATTGAGTGTCCCTTTCACTACTGTGTAATAGCCTAATTTCATTTCTTGCTTCCAGCACACATAACACTTATACACGTTTACACAAATATACATAATAGAGCCCACAGATCTCCTAACACTCATCTCCTTCCAAAGGAACTGACTGATTATTTTTGTTAAGAAGCAGCCACTCTTCTAATAATTTCTCTCTATCAATACTTGAAGAACCCTGTGTGGCACAAACCTACAAAACAAAATATTGACAGATCTGGCCTACCAATGGAACTCAGAAGAAAGGTTAATAGATACTTCCATAAAGATTACAGCTAAAAAATCATATGGTAATCAGTTCTACCCTGTAACACATAGGATTGTCATGAGTCAGAATCAACGCTATGGCAACAGGTTTTGTTTTGGTTGTCACTACTTGACTTTTTCTCTTGTTTGTCACCAAATCAATAAATACTGTTCAATATTTTGTTGCTGTTTCATGATGAAGAAACTTCTTTCTTCACAGGAAATAGAAGAGTTTGTCCAGAGCTCTGGAAAATATGGCGTTTCATGTTTTCTCTTGGGTCAATGATCAGTAACATCACAGAAGAAAGAGTCCATATGTTTGCATCCGACTTTGCCCAGATTCCACAAAATGTAGATAAAGTATCTTCATGGTGAGCAACTACTTCACTACTCTGTTCAACTGTGTAAAGGGACTGATTATGGAAATTCTCTGCAGGAAGGTAAACTATTATGATAGCTCCAATTGATCGCAAATTTAAGTTTGACAACAAAAATTCTGGTGTTAGATGTAAAAATAATACAAGGTCTTTTTAACTGATAACTATGTTAGCAGTAACTTTGTGATGAGAAATACACATATATAATAGTTGCAGCGTGAAGTTTTGGTATTATAATGACGTTGCAGCCAGGTACAGGAATCATTGGATCCTGTCCTGTCATTTGCTCCCCTTACTTGCAGGATTCCTGAAGGCACGATATTGACTGCAGGCATTATCAGAAAATAGTAGCACTTCTTCCCTCTACTTGGCCTCCACTGCTTTCCTACGGGCAACCACCACTCAGCCAGAGAAACAGCAGTGCACTGCCACCTAGGTGCACCCTGCACTCACAGGCAAGTAAATTCAGCACCATTTTTTTTTTTTTTTTTGGTTCTTGTTTTTGTTTGGACATTTTTTGTTTGTTTTCTCACTCTGCATTCCTTCCTTCCCTTTCTCCTGGCCAGCCAGCCCTGTGTCTAGTCCTTGCTCCTTCTTGAAGGGCTGTACCGCACTATTCAGGTAGAGAGCCACCAGTCCAGCCTCTTTGGTTCTGTGCAAAGCCCACCACCTGGCTCTCACAGTGCCATTTTTTTTCTTTGCTGTTCCTTCTCTCTCTCTCTCCCTTCCTTCCTTCCTTTCTCCTTCCCACCTAGCCATGTGCACTGCCCCCATCCCTCCTTAACAGGACTGCTTGGCTAGACAGCCACTGTCACACAAACTCCCCGGGTCCATGCTGCACTCATCAGCCAGCTACTTCAGTGTCATACAGTCTCATTAAACACAAAATCTACAAATACCAAAGAAATAAAAGAGAAATCCAGAAACAAAAGGAATTCAACTGAAGATAGTAAGGGGAACAAAGAAAACATCAGCACCACAAAAGAAGCACTACAAAATGATAGTGATAAACTCACACCTATCAATAATCACACTGAATATATACAGGTTATATATGCCTATAAAGAGATGGAGAATGAAAGAATGTCTGGAAAAAAAAAATGACCCAGGAACATGACATCTACAAGAGACATGCCTTAGAAAAATAGACATAAACTTATTAAAAATCAAAAGATTAAAAAAAATACGTAAGTACATCCCTAAAAACCAAACCCAGTGCCATCTAGTAGATTCCAACTCATAGAGACCCCATAGAACAGACTAGAACTGCCCCATAGAGTTTCCAAGGAGCACCTGGCAGATTCGAAGCGCTGACTCTTTGGTTAGCAGCCTTAGCACTTAACCACTACATCACCAGGGTTTCCTCATACGTGTATATATATATATATATATATATATATATATAAAGCAGACAGCAACCAAAATAGAGCAGGACTGGGAACGTTAATCTCAGATAAAATAGACTTTAAAAGAAAAGCCACCATAAAAGACAAGAAAGGACTTCATATAATGATGAAAGAGACAATCCACCATAAGGATATAACAAAAATAAATATCTACACACCCAACGACAGGGCTCCAAACTACATAAAACAAACTCTAACACAGTAAAAAGAGAAACTGAAAGTTCCACAATAATAGTAGGAATCTTCAACCTGCCACTCTCGGTAAAAGACAGAACATCTAAAAAGAAACTCAACAAAGGCACAGAAGATCTAAAGGCCATAATCAATCAGCTTGACGCATATAGAACATTCCACCCAACCTCAGCAAATTGCACATTCTTTGCCAATGCACATGGAATGTTCTCCAGAATTGACCATAACTTAGGCCACAAAGCAACCCTGGACAAATCCAAAACATTGAGATAATGCAATTCATCTTCTCATATCACAACACTGTAAAAGTAGAAATAAATAACAGGGAGAGCCAGGAAAAAACAATCACGCACAAGGAAACTGAATCAAATCTTGCTGAAAAACCACTGTGTAATAGAAGAAATCAAAGTTAGAGTCAGAAAATTCCAAGATCTAAATGAGAATGAAAATAGATCATAGCAAAACCTAAGGAACATAGCAAAGGCAGGGCTCAGAGGTCAATTTAGAGGAGTAGATGCACACATGAAAAAAGAAGAAAGGGAAAAATGGAAACATTAGCTATAGAACTCGAATAGAAAGAAAACAGCAGAAGCCCACAGCCACCAGAAGAAAGGAAATAATAAAGATCACAGCAGAGATAATTGATCTAGAGAACTGAAAAATAATACAAAGAACCAACAAAACCAAAAACTGATTCATTGAAAGGATCAACAAAATCAACAAACCATTGGCCAAACTGACAAAAGAGAAGCAAGAGAGAAAGAAAAAGCCCAAATAAGAAATGAAATGGGGGATATTACAACAGACCCAACTGAAGTAAGAGGGATCATAAAGAGAACTATGAAAAACTATAATCCAACAAATTTGAACTCTTATGCACTGCTGGTGGGAATGGAAAATGGTAAAACCATTTTGGCAAATGACATGCTGCTTCCTTAAAAAGCTGGAAATATAAATACCATACCACCCAACAGCCTTCCTACTAAGAATATTTCCTACAGAAATAAGAGCAGACACATGAACAGACATATGCACTCCCATGTTCCTTACAGCATTACCACCTATATGCCCATCAACAAATGAATGGATAAACAAACTATGATACAAACACACAATGAAATGCTATGCAACAATAAAGAACAATGATAAATCTGCCAAAAGTCTCAAAACATTTATGAAACTTGAGAACATTATGCTTAGTGAAATAAGCCTATCACAAGAGGATAAATACTATTTCAGACCACTATTATAAAAATTCGTGGATAGGTTTACAAACAAAAAGAATCACTCTTTGATGGGTAAGAGGGAGGGAAGGAATGGGGAAGGAAAAACACTTACTAGACAATAGATGAGTGGTAACTTTGTTGAAGGGTAAGACAGTACACAATACCAAGGGAGTCAGCACAACTTGACCAAGTCAAGGTCATAGAAGCTTCATGGACACATACAAACTCCCTGGAGGACAGAATTACTGGGCTGAAGGCTGGGGACCATCGACTCAGGGGACATCTAGCTCAACTGGCTTGAGATAGTTCATAAAGAAAACGTCCTACATCCTACTTTGGTGAGGGGCACCTGGGGTCTTCGAATCAACTGTGCAGCCATTTAAGATGCATCAATTGCTTCCAACCCACCTGGAGCATAAAAGAATGAAGAACACCAAAGACACAAGGAAAATATTAGCCCAACAGACAAAAGGGCCACATAAAACAGAGGCTTCATCAGCCAGAGACCAGAAGAACTAGGTGGTGCCCCACTACCACCAAGGACAGCCCTGACAGGGAACACAACAGAGGGTCCCTGAAGGAGCAGGAAAAAAGTGTGGAGCAGAACACAAATTCGTGTAAACAGATGACTTAATGGTCTGACTAAGACTGGCGGAACCCTCGAAGCAGTGGTCCCAAGACACTGTTAACCCAGAACTAAAACCATTCCCAAAGTCCACTCTTCAGACAAAGATTAGACTGGACTATAAAACATAAAATGATGTTGGCAAACAGTGTACTTCTTAGTTCAAGCAGATGTATGAGACCAAATGGATGGCTCCTGTCTGGAGGCAGGATGAGAAGGCAGGAAGGGACAAAAGCTGGTTGGACAGACACTGGGAATCCAGTGTGGAAAGGGGGATTGTGCCATCACATTACAGGGATTGCAACTGGTGTTACATAACATGTGTATACATTTTTGTACGAGAAATTAACTTGAGCTGTAAACTTTCACCTAACGCACAATAAAAAGGAAAAAAAAAAAAACAAGAGAATTGCATTGGGCAAATCTGCAGCAAAAGATCTTTTTAAAGTGTTGAAAATCAAAGTTGTCATTTCGAAGACTAAGGTGCACCTGACCAAAGGCATGGTGTTTTCAGTCACCTCATATGCATGTGAAAGCTGGACAATGAATAAAGAAGAATGAAGAAGAATTGATGTCTTTGAATTGCAGTGTTGGCAAAGAATATTGAATATATCATGATCTGCCAAAAGAACAACCAACAAATCTGCTTGGAAGGAGTAAAACCAGGATGCTCCTTTGAAGCAAGGATGACGAGACTATGTCTCACATACTTTGGACAGGTTATCAGTAGGGTTCAATCCCTGGAAAAAGACATTATGCTTGGTAAAGTAGAGAATGAGTGAAAAAGAGAAAGACCCTCAGTGAGTTGGACTGACACAATGGCTGCAACAATGTGCTCGAGCATAACAAAATTTGTGAGGATGGCTCAGGACTAGGCAGTGTTTTGTCTGTTGTGCATAGGTTCGCTACTAGTTGGAACTGACTGGACGACATCTAACAATAGCAACAACATAATTTTGAAGTTATATTCATGGAATAAAGGATTTTCTTCATCTTAATTGGTGTTGTGGTGATTTGATGGCAAGAAATCAGATCCTAGGACCCAATACTCGACTCTATATGTGGGTCTCCCAGACTGACCTCTTTGGTTATGTTAGAGAACAATTACTGAAAATACGAGTAACAACCAATCAGAGGGATAATAGTTCAACAGGAAATCAATTTTCCAGCATTTATTATTGAAAAACTCAAATATGAAGCATAATTTCTAGTGAAAAAAACAGATGAAATATAATAACTGGCATTTTATTATACACAATCATAATCCTTAAACACCAGAAGCAAGATATCTGTTATTTCGGAGGTAATCACCTCTTTTTTGGAATTTTATAATAGCCTCCGTGAGCGTTGCTCTTTTCCCTAGTACTCCCACCTCATACCTATCCTTTCCACTGCTTCAGAGATAGTTTAAATGCAGACAAACAATAACAGCCAATCCCTTAGAGCCAGTGACTCTCCATTTTCTATAGGAAAATATCCTAAATCTTTATCATGAACTGATGAAATGTTTCATGATAAAGGATCACCTTCCCTTCTTCTGAGTCTAGCAGAACCATCATCACACTTCTTCCTGCTTTGCACACCCTACATATCAGACTCAATCTTTTTCTCACAGTTTCTCTAAGAATATGCTCTGATGTGTCCCCCTTCTTTTGCTCATGTTTTTACTTTTATCCAGAATATTCTCCTTCAATTCCTCCGTCTGGCAATCTTCTATCCATTTTTCAAGTCTCCACACACAGCATTTCTCCCATGAAGCCCTCAATCAGTACTCCAGTACACCTATTTGCTTCCTGCTCGGAAATCTAAAAACAATTTAAATATAGTTGTATGGGCAAGATACTCTGTTTCTTAGAAATCACTGTCTCATTGAGTTCCTTATACTTCCCATTTCTCATTTTATTCCCAAGAATTATAATGAACAGTTTTGCCAAATTTCTCACATTCCTAAGTCATCCAAAGACCAAAGCTTTTATAACTCATGGTGGGACCAATGGCATCTGTGAGGCTATCTACCACGGGATCCCTATGGTGGGCATTCCCTTGTTTGCTGATCAACCTGACAACATTGTTCACGTGAAGGCCAAGGGGGCAGCAGTGAGTCTGGACATGGACACAATGACAAATACAGATTTGCCCAAAGCTTTGAACACTGTCATCTATCACCCATCATGAGTGCTTATAATAAGTTTTGTTTGTTTTTGAGGTTTTTTTTTTTTTTTTGTAATTTTAAGTGAGTTTGCAAATCAAGTCAGTCTGTCATACAAAAATTTATATACACCTTGACATATACTCCTAGTTGCTCTCCCCGTAACGAGACAGCACACTCCTTTTCTCCACCCTGTATTTCTGTGCCCATTCAGCCAGTTCCTGTCCGCCTCTGCCTTCTCATTCCCCACTCCAGACAGGAGCTGCCACATAGTCTCATGAGTCTACTTGATCCAAGAAGTTCACTTCTCACCAGTATCATTTTCTATCCAATGCTCTGGTATGATCCCTGTCTGAATAGTTGGCTTTTGGAATGGTTCATGTCTTGGGCTAACAGAAGGACTGGGGACCATGATCTCTGAGGTCCTTCTAGTCTCAGTCAGACATGAAGTCTGGTCTTTTTTAGGAGAATTTGGGGTCTGCATCCCACTGCTCTCCTGCTCCCTCAGGGATTCTCTGTTGTCTTCCCTGTCATAGCAGTCATAGGCTATAACTGGGCACCATCTTGTTCTTCTGGTCTCAGGCTGATACAGTCTCTGACTTATGTAGCCAATTCTGTCCTTTGGAATCATAATTACTTGTGTCTTTGGTGTTCTTCATTCTCCTTTGCTCCATGTGGGTTGAGACCAACTGATGCATCTTAAATGGCTGCTTGCTAGCTTCTAAGACCCTAGCCGCCACTCTCCAAAGTGGGATGAAGAAAGTTTTCTTAAGAGATTTTATTTTGCAAATTGACCTAGATGTCCCCTGACACCATGGTCCCCAAACCCCTGCCCCTGCTATGCTGGCTTTCCAATCATTCGGTTAATTCAGGAAACTTCTTTACTTTCGGTTTAGTCCAGTTGTGCTGACCTGTCCTGTATTGTGTGTTGTCTTTTCCTATACATAAAATAGTTCTTGTCTACTATCTAATTAATGAATACTCCTCTCCCTCCCTCCCCACTCTAGTAACCATCAAAGAATATTTTCTTCTGTTTCAAATATTTTTCAATAATTGACTAATTTCACTCAGCATAATGCCTTCCAGATTCCTCCACGTTATGAAATGTTTCACAGATTCATCGCTGTTCTTTTATCGATGCATAGTATTCCATTGTGTGAACATACCATAACTTATTTATCCATTCATCCATTGATGGGCATCTTGGTGACTTTCATCTTTTTGTTATTGTAAACAGTGTTGTAATGAACATGGGTGTACATACATCTGTTCATGAAAATGCTCTTATTTCTATAAGATAATTCCAGGGAGTGGGCTGCTGGTTCCTATGGCAGTCCTATTTCTATGCACCTAATAGATTTCCAAAGTGGTTGTACCATTTGACATTCCCACCAGAAGTGTATAAGTGTTCTAGTCTCTCCACAACCTCTCCAACATTTATTATTTTGTGTTTTTTTGGATTAATGCCGGCCTTGTTGGAATGAAATGGAATCTCATTGCAGTTTTGACTTGCATTTCTCTAATGGTTAATGATCGAGAGCATTTCCTCATGTATTTGTTAGCTACCTGAATGTCATCTGCAGTGTTCATATCCTTTGCCCATTTTTTAATTGGGTTATTTGTCTTTTGTTGTTGAGTTTTTGAAGTATCATTTAGATACTTGGAAATGTCATAGCTAAAAGCTTTTTCCCACTCTGTAGGTAATCTTTTTATTCTCTTGATGAAGTCTTTGGATAAGCATATGTGTTTGATATTTTTTTTTTATTTATTTAGATGCTCTTGGTTATTTAGTTTCTCTTCTGGTATTTGTGCATTGTTTGTAATGATTTGTATAATGTTTATGCCATGTATTAGGGCTCCTAGCATCATCCCTATTTTTTTCTTCCATGATCTTTAAGGTTTTAGATTTTATAATTAGGCCTTCAATCCTTTTTAAGTTAGTTTCTGTGCATAGTGTGAGGTATGGGTCTTGTTTCATTTTTTTACAGATAGATATCTAGTTATGCCAACAACATTTGTTAAAAGACTGTCTTTTCCCCATTTAACAGACTTTGGGCCTTTGTCAAATATCAGCTGCTCATAGGTGGATGGATTTATGTCTGAATTATCAATTTTGTTCCATTGGTCTATGTATCTGTTGTTGTACCAATACCAAGCTGTTTTGACTACTGTGGCAGTATAATAGGTTCTAAAATCAGGTATTGTGAGGCCTCCCACTTTGTTCTTCTTTTTCAATAATGCTTTACTTATCTGGGGCCTCTTTCCCTTCCACGTGAAGTTTATAATTTCTTTTTCTATCTCATTAAAAAAATTCTTTGGAATTTGAATTGGAATTGCATTGTATCTATAGATCACTTTTGATAGAATAGGCATTTTTACAATATTAAGTCTTCCTATCCATGAGTAAGGTATGTTTTTCCACTTATGAAACTCTCATTTGGTTTCTTATAATAGTGTCTTGTATCTTTCTTTGTGTAGGTCTTTTACATTTCTGGTAAGATTTATTCCTATGTATTTTATCTTCTTGGGGGCTACTGTAAATGGTATTGATTTGGTGACTTCCTCTTCGATGTTCTTTTTGTTGGTGTAGAGGAAACGAACTGATTTTTGTACGTTTATCTTGCATCCTGATACTCTGCTAAACTCTTCTATTAGTTTCAGAAGTTTTCTTGAGGATCCCTTAGGATTTTCTGTGTATAAGATCATGTCATCTGCAAATAGAGATAATTTTACTTCTTCCTTGCCAATCCGAATGCCCTTTACTTCTTTATGTATACTAATTGCTCTGGCTAGGACCTCTAGCACAATGTTGAATAAGAGCAGTGATAAAGGGCATCTGGTTCCCAATCTAAAGGGGAATTCTTTCAGGCTCTCTCCATTTAGGATGATGTTGGCTATTGGCTTTGTAGAAATGCCCTTTATTATGATGAGGAATTTTCCTTCTATCCCTATTTTGCTGAGAGTTTTTATCATGAATGGATGTTGAACTCAGTCAAATGCCTTTTCTGCATCAATTGATAAAATCATGTGATTCTTTTTTTTTTTTAATTCATATGATGGATTATATTAATTGTTTTTCTAATATTGAACCATCCCTGCAACCTGGTATGAGTCCCACTTGTTCTTGGTGAATTATTTTTTTGATATGTTGTTGAATTCTATTGGCTAGAATTTTGTTGAGGATTTTTGCATCTAAATTCATGAGGATTATAGGACTATGATTGTCTTTTTTTGTGGTGTCTTTACCTGGTTTTGATATCAGGGATATGCTGGCTTCATAGAATGAGTCTGGGAGTATTCCTTCCTTTTCTGTGCTCTGAAATACCTTTAGTAGTAGTGGTGTTAACTCTTCTCTGAAAGTTTGTACAACTCTGCAGTGAAGCCCTCTGGGCCAGGCTTTTTTGTTGTTGTTGTTGGGAGTATTTCAATTTCTTTTTCAATCTCTTCTTTTGCCACGGGTTGATTTAGTTGTTCTATTTCTGATTGTGTTAGTTTAGGTAGATAGTGTTTTTCTAGGGAATCATCCATTTTTTCTAGGTTTTCAAATTTCTTAGAGTACAATTTTTCTTAGTAATCTGATGTGATTTTTTTAAATTTCAGTTGGGTCTGTTGTAATATTGCCCATCTCATTTCTTATTTGGGTTTTTGCTTCCTCTCCTGTTTTTCTTTTGTCAGTTTGGCCAGAGTTTTATCAATTTTCTTGACTTTTTCAAAAGGACCCGCTTTTGGCCCTGTTAATTCTTTCAATTGTTTTTTCTGTTTTCTATTTCATTTAGTTCAGCTCTAATTTTTATTATTTGTTTTATTCTGGTGCCTGTGGGTTTCTTTTATTGCGCTCTTTCTATTTGTTCAAGTTGTAGGGATAATTCTTTGATTTCGGCCCTTTCTTCTCTTCGGAGGTGTGCATTTATTGATATAAATTGACCTCTGAGCGCTGTTTTTGCTATGTCCCAAAGATTCTTATAGGCAGTGTTTTCATTCTCATTGGATTCTCTGAATTTCTTTATTGCATCTTTAATGTCTTCTCTAATCCAGTCTTTTTTGAGCAGGGTATTTTTCAGTTTCCAAGTGTTTGATTTCTTTTCCCCGTTATTGTTTTCCACTTTTATGGCCTTATGGTTGGAGAATATGCTTTGTAATATTTCAATGTTTTGGATTCTGCTAAGGCTTTCTTTATGACCTAATATGTGGTCTATTCTAGAGAATGTTCCGTGTGTACTAGAAAAGAAAATATACTTGGCTGCTGTTGGTTGGAGTGTTCTGTATATGTCTATGAGGTCAAGTTGGTTGATCGTGGCATTTAGATCTTTCATATCTTTATTGAGCTTCTTTCTGGATGTCCTGTCCTTCACTGAAAGTGGTGTGTTGAAGTCTCCTACTATTGCTGTTGAGGTGTCTGTTTCACCTTTCAATGTTTATAGCTTGTTTTATGTATCTTGCAGCCCTGTGATTGGGTGAGAAATATTTAATATGGTTATATCTTCTTATCCTTTATGATGGTTTTAACTTTAAAGTCTGTTTTGTCAGAAATAAATACTGCCACTCCTGCTCTCTTTTGATTGTTGTTTCCTTGATATATTTTTATCCATCCTTTGAGTTTTAGTTTGTTTGTGTCTCTAAGTCTAAATTGTGTCTATTGTAGGTAGCATATAGACAGATCTTGTTTTTGAATCCTTTCTGCCACTCTCCTTCTCTTTATTGGTGCATTTAGTCCATTTACATTCAGCATAATTGTGGGTAGGTATGAATTCAGTGCTATTATTTTGATGAATTTTTTCTTGTGTTGTTATTTTCTTTTTACCACTAAATTTTGTGTTCTGAGTAGGTTATCTTCATATATTGTATTGTCCTTTCCTCATATTTGTTGTTGTTGTTTTTGTTTCTGCTGAGTCTCTATTTTCTTCTTGTATTTTATTTTGATGTGTGGGATAGTTTGTCTCCTCTGTGGTTACCTTATTACCTACCCTTATTTTTTTTAATTTAAACCTCACTTTTATTTCTTCGTGTCGCCGTATCTTACTCTCTATGTGGAAGATCTATGACTACATTTCTTAGTCCCTCTTTATTCTTTTAATGTTGTCTTCTTTTACATAATAACATTGCTGTTACTCTATTTTAAACTTTTTTTTTTAATTTTGATTGATTTTTGTTATTTCCCTGTCTGGGCTGACTTCTGACTGCTCTGCCCAGTGTTCTAGTCTTGGATTAATACCTGATAGTATTGATTTCCTAACCAAAGAACTCCCTTTAGTATTTCTTGTAGTTTTGGGTTGGTTTTTACAAATTCCCTAAACTTCTTTTTATCTGCAAATATTCTAATTTCATCTTCATATTTGAGAGACAGTTTTGCTGGACATATGATTCTTGGCTGGCAATTTTTTTCCTTCAATTTTTTAAATATGTCATCCCATTGCCTTCTTGCCTGCATGGTTTCTGCCGAGTAGTCTGAGCTTATTCTTATTGGCTCTCCTTTGTAGGTGGCTTTTCATTTATCCCTAGCTGCTCTTAAAATTCTCTCTTTATCTTTGGCTTTGGCAAGTTTGATTATAATATGTCTTGGTGACTTTCTTTTAACATCTTCCTTATGTGGAGTTTGATGAGCATTTTGGATGCATATCTTCTCTTCTTTGATGATATCAGGGAGGTTTTCTGCCAAAAAACCTTCAACAATTCTCTCTTTATTTTCTGTTATCCCTCCCCATTCTTGTACTCCAATCACTCATCGGTTATTTCTCTTGATAGAGTCCCACGTGATTCTTAAGGTTTCTTCATTTTTTGTAAATTCTTTTATCTGATTTTTCTTCAAATTTATTAGTGCCAACTGCTTTATCTTCAAGTTTAGAAATTCTGCCTTCCACCTGCTCAATTTTGCTCTTCTGACTTTCTATTGAATTGTCTACTTCTGTAATTTTTTTCTTAATCTTCTGAATTTCTGATTGCTGTCTGTCTATGGATTTTTCCAGCTTATTAAATTTTTTATTATATTCCTGAATAGTCTTTTTAATTTCTTCAATTGTTTTATCAGTGTGTTCCTTGGCTTGTTCTGCCTGTTGCCTCCCTTCCCTCCTGATGTCTTGAAGTGTTCTGTACATTAATCTTTTGTATTCAGCCTCTGGTAACTCCAGAAATGCACTTTTATCTAGAAGATCCCTGAATTCTTTGTTTTGAGAGCTTGTTTAGGTGATCATGATCTGTTTCTTTATGTGACTTGATAGTGACTGTTGTCTCTGAGCCATCTATAAGTTATTGTATCGGTTTATTTTATGTTTGCTTACTGTGTCATAGCTTCTTGCTTTGTTTTGTTTTGATACACCCAAATGGGTTTCTTGAGTGCACTAGCTTGATTATTTTTGCCTTTGGAGCTCTAATGTCCTGTCACAGATGGCTAAAGCTGTTATCAGGCATATCGATGTATGAGTCTATTCACTCATTTTGTATGAATTCAGCTTAGGTGTCCAGGTAGCTGATCATCAAGTGTGTGGTACAGGCTCTGTCCTACAGTCTTAGAGGAGCAGGGGCTATTGTTGTAGGTACTGGTATCTGGTTGTAGCAGAGGGTCACACTCTGAACAAAGCAGTGGGCTGAGAATCATTCCCCAAATGTCTCTGAGGAAAGTTTGTCCCTGTTCCTTAGAGGGTACAGGTGGGTGGATTCTGCAGACGGACCATGGGCACCCAATGTTTTTGTTGTAAGGACAGGGAGGTACCAGTTATCCTTGGATCCCTCCCATGGCTGGCTGCGTGAGCTGAGTGGAGCTACCAGTCCTTAGGCCCCTGATGTGGGTAGGTGAAGACCCTTCTTAATAGGCAAGGCAATATCAAACATCATATACCCACCCCTCCGTGCACAGCTGAAACAGTTAGAGTCTGCCAACAAGGGCCTATTCTCCTGAAATAGACCTACACAAGTCCATGCAGAGGGGAAAGGTGCTCAAAGTCTGCAGACCATTTGTGCCTGGACAGGAGCTACTTCTGTCCCGAGTGCCCCAGTTAGAAAAAAAAAAAATTAGAGGAGCTAGCAAATTATCTTTTCCCCCAGTTGCAAAATTATTCCTTCTCCAAGGCCAGGAGGATGGCTCTGGGCACTCAACAGGGCCTATATCAGGCCCAGGGAAGCCAGCTGCTAAAGACACCTTGGGAAAAAGGGGGCACAGTAAAATATATGCAAGTAGTTAACTTTTGCCTAGAGCATCTTTCTTCTCTGGTTCTGGAGGTACGAGTAGTCTTTGTGCCTGGCTGCTTCTCCCTGAGGAAACAGGCTGAAAGGTAGTACCAGCCCTCTGCTGCTGCTCCTGGGAATCACACCTGAGGGCTCCCTGTGATTCAGGTCCTGTAAGTCCTCTCTGCTTCTGAACCCCATGCCCCTCAGGTCATTTTCTAAGCTTGTCTTTGTTGCTCAGGGATCCCAGGTTCTCATAAATACGCTCATTTCACTTGTTTTTTTGGGTCTCTGTTGTAAAGAGGGATCACTGGAAGATCCTGTCTATTTTGCCATCTTGGCTCTGCCTTCAATAAAATGCTTCTTAATGGTCTCTCTGCTTCCATTCTCCTTTTGTACCCTCAACTGCCTGTTTTCCCCCTAGTAGCCAGAGTGACTCTTTCGAAATATACATCAGATTAAGACACTAACCTACTAAAAACTTACAATTGGCTTCTCGTCACATTTTGATAAAATACAAATCTGTTCTCTGGACTACAGAACTCTACTTGATCAGACTTTTGGCAACAACTTGCATCACTTTGTTCCATGCACAGGCTTCATTAAGCACATTGGCTTTCTTGTTGTTTCTTGAACATCCCATACTTGTTCCCATCACAACACCTTTCCACTCTTTCCTGGAACACTTTTCCTTGCAACATCCCAAAGTTCACATTTACCTTTTGTTTGAGGTCTTGGTTAAATATCACCCCTCAGACCCTTCCTGGCACACTACGATAGCACCTCTATGCATTTTCTCCATTGTTTATGTATGTTTTGCTATTTGATTCCTATAATTTTAAATACATTATATTTTCTATAATAAGCCATTAATTCAAGTGTAATGTAAATAAGAAAAATGAACATGTCATAAGTAAACAGCTAGATAAGGTATCACAAAGTGAAAACATCAATATAACTACTACCAAGATAGAGATATAGAGCTTTACAAGCTCCTCAGAGGCACACCTCATCTCATGGAAACTTCCAGTCACTACTCCCAAAGAGTACGTATTCATTTGTGTCTACTTTTTGTATAGCAGTTGTCTGTTAATTCCATTGCTGTATAGTATTCCACTGTTTGAGAATACCATAATGAACCTGTTCATTTTAGGAGTACTGGACATTTGAGTTAATAATTTTTTGGCTATTTCTAATATTGCTATAAATATTCTTGTGTGTGTCTTTTTGGTGCACATTCTTATATGTTGCTATTAGATTTCTGCCTGTTGGGTTTATTGATGGATGAAAGGTGCATGCATATTTGAGTGCCATTGATGTTACTAAATAGTTTTCTAAAGTGATTTATTAATTTACATTCCCATCTGTAGTGTCCATGAGCTCATATTTCTCCACAACTTTGTCAATAATAGTTATTTTCAGTCTGTTTAAATTATAGATATTTTCATGGTTTCATAGTGGTATAGCATTCAGGTTTGATGTCACATTTTTCTGATGACTAATGAGGAAAGCTTTCTCTATTTTGCCATTAAGTGTAATATTTTTTATAGATATTTTGTAGATAGCTTTTATCTGATTAAGGAATTTCCTTTAATATTTGTGATTGGCATATATTTTTTTAAATTTCATAAATAAACATTGAATTTTATAAAATGCTTTTTCTTCAGCCATTTAATGTTCACATTTTTTTTCTTTTAGGATGATAATTAAATTACATTGGTTGTATTGAAATATCTTATGTGTCTTCCAAGTTCAGATATCTTCCCTTTTGTGAATTCTATCATAATAAGAAAGTGTACTTCTTAAAATAACAGATAAAACTCTTTTGATTCGCCTGGAATCCAGATTTCTGGGTTCAAAGAATTGGGGTGATCCATCCAAGCCATCTGCCGTTAGGTGTCCTGTTAAACCTTGACCTTTAAGGAACTATTTTCCTAAAGTCTCCTTCAAGCCATACAATAGCCTGGTAAGCAGTTTAGAGATTATTTTGCCTTAGGCATTGGGCTCTTTTGGAGAATTAGGAACCCAGGGTCTAGTGAAGATACTATATTATGATAATTGTCAATGATGTACTTTATTGTACTTGGGACAAATAAATTTTCTTTTCCTTATGCATAGAATATAAATTATTTTTGATTAAGTACTGGAAGAACACTGCTACTTTCAATCTTTTTTTTTAAATAATTTTTATTGTGCTTTAAGTGAAAGTTTACAAATCTGATCAGTCTGTCACACATAAGCCTATATACACCTTACTACATACTCCCATTTACTCTCCCCCTGAGTCAGCCCGCTCCCTCCCTCCAGTCTCTCCTTTCCTGACTGTTTTTGCTGGTTTCTAACCCTCTCTATCCTCCCATCTCCCCTCCAGACAGGAGACACCAACAGTCTCAAGTGTCTCCCCGATACAAGTAGCTCACTCTTCATCAGCATCTCTCTCCAACCCATTGTCCAGTCCCTTCCATGCCTGATGAGTTGTCTTCAGGAATGGTTCTTGTCCTGGGCCAACAGAAGGTTTGGGGTCCATGACCGCCCGGATTCTTCCAGTCTCAGTCAGACCATTAAGTCTGGTCTTTTTATGAGAATTTGGAGTCTGCATCCCACTGTTCTCTTGCTCCCTCAGGGGTTCTCTGTTGTGCTCCCTGTCAGGACAGTCATCAGTTGTGGCCGGGCACCATCTAATTCTTCTGGTCTAGGGATGATGTAAGTGTCTAGTTCATGTGGCCCTTTCTGTCTCTTGGGCTCATAGTTATCCTGTGACCTTGGTGTTCTTCACTCTCCTTTGATCCAGAGGGGTTGAGACCAATTGATGCATCTTAGATGGCAGCTTGTTAACATTTAAGACCCCAAATGCCACACTTCTAAGTGGGATGCAGAATGCTTTTATAATAGAATTTATTTTGCCAATTGACTTAGAAGTCCCCTTAAGCCATAGTCCCCAAACCCCCGCCCTTTCTCCACTGACCTTCAAAGCATTCAGTTTATCCCGGAAACTTCTTTGCCTTTGGTTCAGTCCAGTTGAGCTGACCTTCCCTGTATTAAGTATTGTCCTTCCCTTCACCTAAAGTAGTTCTTATCTACTAACTAATCAGCAAATTACCCTTTCCCACCCTCCCTCCCTCACCCCTCTCATAACCACAAAAGAATGTGTTCTTCTCAGTTTATACTATTTCTCAAGATCTTATAATAGTGGGCTTATACAATATTTGTCCTTTTGCATCTGACTAATCTCACTCAGCGTAATACATTCCAGGTTCCTCCATGTTATGAAATGTTTCACAGATTCGTCACTGTTCTTTATCGATGCGTAGTATTCCATTGTGTGAATATACCACAATTTATTTACCCATTCATCCGTTGATGGACACCTTGGTTGCTTCCAACTTTTTGCTATTGTGAACAGAGCTGCAATAAACATGGGTGTGCATATATCTGTTCATGTAAAAGCTCTTATTTCTCTAGGGTATGTTCTGAGGAGTGGGATTTCTGGGTTGTATGGTAGTTCTATTTCTAACCATTTAAGAAAGTGCCAGATAGATTCCCAAAGTGGTTGTACCATTTTACATTCCCACCACCAGTGTATAAGAGTTCCAATCTCTCTGCAGCCTCTCCAACATTCATTATTTTGTGTTTTTTGGATTAATGCCAGCCTTGTTGGAGTGAGATGGAATCTCATAGTAGTTTTAATTTGCATTTCTCTAATGCCTAATGATTGAGAGCATTTTCTCTTGTGTGTGTTAGCCACCTGAATATCTTCTTTAGTGAAGTGTGTGTTCATATCCTTTGCCCACTTCTTGCTTGGGTTGTTTGTCTTTTTGTGGTTGAGTTTTAACAGAATCATACAGATTTTAGAGATCAGGCCCTGGTCGGAAATGTCACAGCTGAAAATTTTTTCCCAGTCTGTAGCTGGTCTTTTTACCTTTTTGATGAAGTCTTTAGATGGGCATAGGTGTTTGATTTTTAGGAGCCCCTAGTTATCTGGTTTCTCTTCGTCATTTTTAGTAATGTTTTGTGTTCTGTTTTTCCCTTTTATTAGGGCTCCTAACATTGTCCCTATTTTTTTCTTCCATGATCTTTATCGTTTTAGTCTTTATGTTTAGGTTTTTGATCCACTTGGAGTTAGTTTGTGTGCATGGTGTGAGGTATGGGTCCTGTTTCATTCTTTTGCAAATGGATATCCAGTTATGCCAGCACCATTTGTTAAAAAGACTATCTTTTCCCCAATTAACTGACACTGGGCCTTTGTCAAATATCAGCTGCTCATACGTGGATGGATTTATATCTGGGTTCTCAATTCTGTTCCATTGGTCTATGTGCCTGTTGTTGTACCAGTACCAGGCTGTTTTGACTACTGTGGCTGTACAATATGTTCTAAAATGAGGTAGAGTGAGGCCTCCCACTTTTTTCTTCTTTTTCAGTAATACTTTACTTATCTGGGGCTTCTTTCCCTTCCATATGAAGTTGATTTGTTTCTCCATCACATTAAAAAATGTCATTGGAATTATGGATCGGAAGAGCATTATACGTATAGATGGCTTTTGGTGGAATAGACATTTTTACGATGCGAATTCTTCCTATCCATGGACAAGGTATGTTTTTCCATTTATGTAAGTCCCTTTTAGTTTCTTGCACTAGTACTTTGTAGTTTTCTTTGTATAGGTCTTTTACATCTGTGGTAAGATTTATTCCTAAGTATTTTATCTTCTTGGGGGCTACTGTGAATGGTATTCATTTGGTGATTTCCTCCTCGATGTTCTTTTTGTTGATGTAGAGGAATCCAAGTGATTTTTGTATGTTTATCTTGTAACCTGAGACTCTGCCAAACTCTTCTATTAGTTTCAGTAGTTTTCTGGAGGATTCCTTAGGGTTTTCTGTGTATAAGATCATGTCATCTGCAAATAGAGATAATTTTACTTCTTCCTTGCCAGTCCGAATGCTCTTTTTTTCTCTGTCTAGGAAATTGCTCTGGCTAGGACCTCTAGCACAATGTTGAATAAGAGCAGTGATAAAGGGCAACCTTGTCTGGTTCCCGTTCTCAAGGGAAATGCTTTCGGGCTCTCTCCATTTAGAATGCCGTTGGCTGTTGGCTTTGTGTAGATGCCCTTTATTACGTTGAGGAATTTTCCTTCAATTCCTATTTTGCTGAGAGTTTTTATCATAAATGGGTGTTGGACGTTGTCAAATGCTTTTTCTGCATCAATTGATAAGATCATGTGGGTTTTGGCTTTTGTTTTATTTATATGGTGTATTACATTAATGGTTTTTCTAATATTAAGTCAACCTTGCATACCTGGTATAAATCCCACTTGATTTTGTTGGATTACTATTTGATATGTTGTTGAATTCTATTGGCTAGAATTTTGTTGAGGATTTTTGTATCTATGTTCATGAGGGATATAGGTCTGTAATTTTCTTTTTTTGTGGTGTCTTTACCTGGTTTTCGCTTAAGGGATATGGTGGCTTCATAGAATGAGTCAGGTAGTATTCCATCGTTTTCTATGCTTTGAAATACCTTTAATAGTAGCAGTGTTAACTCTTTTCTGAAAGTTTGGTAGAACTCTGCAGTGAAGCCGTCCGGGCCAGGACTTTTTTTTGTTCGAAGTTTTTGATTTTCTTTCCAATCTCTTTTTTTGTTATGTGTGTATTTAATTGTTCTACTTCTGATTGTGTTAGTTTAGGTAGGTAGTGTATTTCTAGGAATTCATCCATTTCTTCTAGGTTTGCAAGTTTGTCAGAGTACAATTTTTCATAATAATCTGATATGATTCTTTTAATTTCAGTTGTGTCTGCTGTGATATGGCCCATCTCGTTTCTTATTCGGATCATTTGTTTCCTTTCCTGTATTTCTTTAGTCAGTCTGGCCAATGGTTTATCAATTTTGTTAATTTTTTCAAAGAACCAGCTTTTGGCTTTGTGAATTTTTTCAATTGTTTTTCTGTTCTCTTATTCATCTAGTTCAGCTCAAATTTTTATTTTTTGTTTTCTTCTGGTGCCTGATGGATTCTTTTGTTGCTCACTTTCTATTTGTTCAAGTTGTAGAGACAGTTCTCTGATTTGGCTCTTTCTTTTTTATGTATATGCGCATTTATCTATATAAATTGACCTCTGAGCACTGCTTTTGCTGTGTCCCAGAGGTTTTGTTAGGAAGTGTTTTCATTCTCGTTGTTTTCTACAAATTTCTTTATTCCCTCCTTAATGTCTTCTATAACCCTGTCTTTTTTGAGCAGGGTATTTTTCAGTTTCCAAGTATTTGATTTCTTTTCCCTGATTTTTCTGTTATTCGTTTCCACTTTTATGGCCTTATGGTCTGAGAAGATGCTTTGTAATATTTCAATGTTTTGGATTCTACAAAGTTTTGTTTTATGACCTAATATGTGATGTATTCTAGAGAATGTTCTATGTGCATTAGAAAAAAAAGTGTACTTTGCTGCTGTTGGGTGGAGTGTTCTGTATAAGTCTATGAGGTCAAGTTGGTTGATTGTAGCAATTAGGTCTTCCGTGTCTCTATTGAGCTTCTTACTGGATGTCCTATCATTCTCCGAAAGTGGTATGTTGAAGTCTCCTACTATAATTGTAGAGGTGTCTATCTCACTTTTCAGTTCTGTTAATGTTTGTTTTATGTATTTTGCAGCCCTGTCATTGGTGCATAAATATTTAATATGGTTATATCTTCCTGGTCAATTGTCCCTTTAATCATTATGTAGTGTCCTTCTTTATCTTTTGTGGTGGATTTAAATTTAAAGTCTATTTTGTCAGAAATTAATATTGCTACTCCTGCTCTTTTTTGCTTATTGTTTGCTTGATATATTTTTTTCCGTCCTTTGAGTTTTAGTTTGTTTGAGTCTCTAAGTCTAAGTTGTGTCTCTTGTACGTAGCATAAAGACGGATTGTGTTTCTTTATCCAGTCTGTGGCTCTCTGTCTCTTTATTGGTGCATTTAGTCCATTTACATTCAGCGTAATTACAGATAAGTATGTGTTTAGTACTGTCATTTGATGCCTTTTTGTGTGTGTTGTTGACAATTTGTTTTTTGTGCCAAGATGTTTTTCTTTGTAAATCTTGTGTCCCTCATTTTCATAGTAGTTGAAATTATGTTTGCTGAGTCGTTATGTCTTTCTTGGATTGGTTTTGAATTATGGAATTGTTAGACCTCTTTGTGGTTACCTTAATATTTACCCCTATTTTTCTAAGTAAAAATCTAACTTGTATCATCCTATATCGCCTTGTTTTTCTCTCCATATGGAAGTTCTATGCCTCCTGTATTTAGTCCCTCTTGTTGATTATTGTGACCTTTTACATAATGACTTCAACGATTTTCTGTGTTGAGCATTTTTTTTCTCTTTAAAATTAATCTTAATTTGTTTTTTGTGATTTCCCTATTTGATTTGATATCAGGATGTTCTGTTCTGTGACCTTGTGTTGGTATCTGATATTATTGATTTTCTTACCAAAGAATTTCCTTTAGTATTTCTTGTGGCTTTGGTTTGGTTTTTGGAAATTCTCTAAGCTTGTGTTTATCTGCCAACATTTTAATTTCACCTTCATATTTGAGAGAGTTTTGCTGGATATACGATCCTTGGCTGGCAGTTTTTCTCCTTCAGTGCTCTATATATGTCATCCCATTGCCTTCTTGACTGCATGGTTTCTGCTGAGTAGTCTGAACTTATTCTTATTGATTCTCCATTTTAGGAGATTTTTCTTTTCTCCCTGGCTGCTTTTAAAATTTTCTCTTTTATCTTTGGTTTTGGCAAGTTTGATGATAATATGCCTTGGTGATTTTCTTTTTGGATCAGTCTTATATGGGTTTTGATGAGCATCTTGGATAGATATCCTTTTGTCTTTCATGATGTCAGGGAAGTTTTCTGCAAACAGATCTTCAACTGTTCTCTCTGTATTTTCTGTTATCTCTCCGTGTTCTGGAACTCCAATCACACGGTAGTTATTCTTCTTGACAGAGTCCCACATGATTCTTAGGGTTTCTTCATGTTTTTTAATTATTTTATCTGATTTTTCTTCAACTATATTGGTGGCCCTTGCTTTATCCTCCATCTCCCCCACTGTGCATTCCAATTGCTCAATTCCTCTCCTCTGACTTCTATGGAGCTAATTCTGTAATTTTACTGTTAATCTTTTGGATTTCTGAATGCTGTCTGTCTATGGATTCTTGTAGCTCGTTAATTTTTCCACTGTGTTCTTGAATAAGCTTTTTGATTTCTTCAACTGCTTTATCAGTGAGTTCCTTGGCCCTTTCTGTAGATTGCTTTATTTCATTTCTGAGGTCATCCCTGATGTCTTGAAGCATTCTGTAAATTAGTTTTTTTATATTCTGCATCTGGCAATTCCAGGATTGTATCTTCATTTGGGAAAGATTTTGATTCTTTAATTTGGGGAGTTGTAGAAGCAATCATGGTCTGCTTCTTTATGTGGTTTGATATTGACTGCTGTCTCTGAGCCATCTACAAGATATTGTAATGATTTTTTTTCATTCGCTCATTGAGTCTTATCTTGTTTTGTTTTCTTTCAATATGTAGATGGGCTACTAGATTGCAGTGTCTTGATTGTTGTAGCCTTTGAATCACTTATGTCCTATTACCAGCTGGTTTGGGTTGTTACCAGATATATAAGCCTAAAAGTCTATTCACTACTCTTGAGTAGAATCTGATTTTGTCACCAAGTGTGTGGTGTAGAGTGTCACCTATTCACTTAGAGGAGTAGTGGCGATACTTGTGTGCACCAGATTCTAGTAGCAGCAGGGGGTCACACTCCTGGGGGGAGCAGGATTCTGACAGGCTTCCCCCAAGTGCTACTTAGCTAGGTGTGTCTCTATTCCTAAAGCAATTTGGTGGGTTGGCTCTGCAGCTGTACCTTAGGCAACCAATGCATGTACCTCTACAGATTGGTAGGTGTCACTATCCTCAGACCCCTACGGCAAGAGGTTAGGTTGTTTGGGTGGAGCTTCAGCCCTCAGTTCCCCTTTGTGGGTCATTGACAGCTCTGTTTAATAGGTAGAGATACTAGACCTGGGAAACTTGCCTTTCCAGTAATCCGCTAAAACAATTACAGTCAGATCACTATCAGAATTGTCTTTGCATTATAATAGCCACCTTGTTGCCTGTAGGGATGAAAGCCCAAGACTGTGGATTTCATATGCTTGGCTGAAGCTGTTTCTGTATTTTCAGTCCAATTTGGGGAAGTCAGGGAAGGATTTTTGGTCCCTGGGTTTTTTGTAGCTGGTTCTCTCAGGGCAAGGGGAATGGGTTAGGAGAAGACAAAAACAAACAAACAAACAAACACAGAGCACTTCACTCTCTGGCCCAGGAAATTTCAGTGTTAATGAAGCCTCCTGGGAAGGGGAGGGGAGGGATCAGATAGATAGGAGAGAGTAGCACCCAGGAATATAGACAAAGTTAGTTATCTTGCTTGGTGATGATTGTTTTATCTGAGATTCCCGAGGGGCGTGTAGCCTGTGTGAGCTGGCTGGGTCAAGATTGCCCCCGAGGGTCAGGCACTCGTCCTGTGCTTGTGCTGTCTCAGAAGCCGTGGTCAGTTCCTCTGCTCCCAGTCCAAAGCCCAGTGCTAAGCTTCCTCCGCTGGAATGCTGCGCTTCAGGCTCCAAAACCAGTCACTGCCTCTCAGTGACTTCTTCTGTCAGCCGCGTCGCTGCGCTGCCTGTGTGCACTGGCTTGGCCCCCCCCTCCCCGAGGTCACTTCTGGGGGCTAGGGCTGCATCCCTTGTTTGCGCTGTCTCAGGATGCCGTGCTCAGCCCCCCTGTGCCCAGTCCAAAGCCCGGCGCCAAGGTTTTCTGACTGGGACGCTGGCTCCAGGCTCCAAAAACAGTCGCTGCTTCCCCGTTGTT
This sequence comes from Elephas maximus indicus, assembly GCF_024166365.1. Classification (NCBI taxonomy): domain Eukaryota; kingdom Metazoa; phylum Chordata; class Mammalia; order Proboscidea; family Elephantidae; genus Elephas; species Elephas maximus. Next base: position 89,748,732 of record NC_064823.1, read on the forward strand.
GCTTGCTCTCTTGTTAGCCCTGTCAGTGTGCAGCCTGCTTGTGCTGGCTGATTCTCTACGGAGGTTACCCCAGGGGACTAGGGGTTAGGGCTGTCTTCCCTGCTTGCCCCACCTCAGCAAGCCACAATCAGCCCCGCCACTCGGCACCCGGAACCACAAGAGCTCAAGGCTGTGGTGCGGGTCGCCAGTTCCAGAAGGCGTCGCTGCTTCAGGATGCAGCTTTTTGCTCCCCTGCCACTCAGGTCAACTCTTTAGATCTGTGTTTGATGATCAGGGTTCGTAGATTGTCAAGTAAGTGATCGATTTACTTGTTTTTCTGAGTCTTTGTTGCAAGAGGGATCCGAGATAGCTTCTACCTAGTCAGTCATCTTGGCCCCCTGTCTACTTTCAATCTTTTTAACAGAAATTTGCTGAAGGCACAATCTCAGTTTTTTTTTTTTTTCTTTCTTTCTTTTTCCCCCACTAAGGCATTAGTAGTGGAATTGTCATTGTATGGTAAAATATTATGAATCACCTAGGAATTCCAGAAACAATAATATGGTGGGCATTAAAATAAAAAACTAGCTGACATTGCCACACTATTGACATCGACTATTTTGTTTTTGTTGGTTGCTGTCAAGTGGACTGTGGCTCACGGTGACCTTACGTATTACAGAATGGATCAATAACTGATACCACAATATCTTCATGATCATTATTATTTTTTAGTTCATTCTTGCGGCTACTGTTTCAATTCATCTCCGTGAGGATTTTGCTGACTGCCTATTTTACCAAACATAATGTTCTTTGCTAGTGATTAGTCTTCCCTGATCATGGGCCCAAAATAAGTGATCTGAAGCCTTGCCATCCCTACTCCTGAGAAGCATTTTCATTGTCTTTCTTCTAAACCATTTTTTTTTTCCTTTCGGCAGTCCACAGTATATTCAACATTCTTTGGAATACCAAAATTCAGAGGCATCAATTCTCCTTCAGTCTTCTTTTCCCAATGTCCAGCTTTCACATGCATATGAGTCAATTGAAGATACCATTCTTCGGTCAGGTGCACCTTAGTCATAAAAGTGGCACCTTTCCTTTTTAAAACTTTAAAGAGGTCTTTTGCAGCAGCTTTCCTAATTCAGGAGCCCTGGTGGCACTGTGCGTAAGAGCTATGGCTGCTAATCAAAAGGTCAGCAGTTCAAATCCACCAGCTTATCCTTGGAAACCCTATGGGTCAGTTCCGCTCTGTCCTACAGGTTGCTATGAGTTGGTATCAACTTGATGGTAATAGGTTTGGGTTGGTTTTTCCCAATTTAATCGACTCGATGGCACTGGGTTTTTTTTTTTTTTTTTTTAATACGCCATTTGAAATCTTGACTGTTGCTTCCATGGATTTTGATTGTTGATGCAAGTGGAATGAAATCATTAATTACTTCAATGTTTTCTTCATTTACTGTGATGGTATTTATTGGTCTAGTTTTCTTCATGTTCAGGTGTAAGCCACAGAGAAGGTTCTAGCCTTTTACCTTCAACACTAAGTGATTCAAGTTTTTTTCACTTTTGGCAAGCAAAGTTGTGTCGTCTGTAGTAGTTATTGACCATGTTGTTATTGTTAGGTCACTTTGAGTTGGTTTTGACTCATAGCGACTCGTACAATGAAAAGAAACACGGCTGGTCCTGCATCATCCTCACAATCATTGCTGTTTGAGCCCATTGTTGCAGCACTGTGTCAATCCATCTCATAGAGTGTGTCTTAGTCATCTAGTGCTGGTATAACAGAAATACCACAAGAGGGTGGCTTTAACAAAGAGAAATTTTTTTCTTCACAGTAAAAAAAAAAAAAAAATAGGCTAAAAGTCCAAATTAAGGGTTTCAGCTCCAAGGAAAGGATTTCTCTCTCCATAGGTCTTCTCTTCAATCTTCCCGCAGACTAGGAGCTTCTTTGTGGAGGGACCCCTGTTCCAAAGGACCCGCTCTACTCCTGGCACTGCTTCCTTGGTGGAATGAGTTCCTCTCTGTTCCCTTCCCTCTCCTTTTTGAGAGATAAAAGGTGGTGCAGGCCACACCCCAGAAAAACTGCCTTTACATTGGATCAGGAATGAGACCTTTGTAAGGGTGTTACAATCCCACGTTAATCCTCTTTAACATAAAATTGCAATCACGAAATGGGGGACAATCCACACAACCTTGGGAATCATGGCCTAATCAAGTTGAAACATATTTTTGGGGGACACAATTCAATCCATGACAGAGGGTTTTCCTCTTTTTCACTGACTTCTACTTTACCGTGCATGACGTCCTTCTGCAAGGGCTGGTTCCTCCTGATAACATGTCCAAAGTATATGAGACAAAGTCTTGCCATCCTTGCTTCCAAGGAGCATTCTGGCTGTATTTTTTCCAAGACAGACTTGTTCATTCTTCTGGCAGTCCATGGTACATTCAATATTCTTCACCAAAACCATAATTCAAAGGCATCATAATAACCTCAAATAAGAAAATTAGCAGTTTCTGCTATTAAGTTACCTAGTTACACTTTATGGACTAGAAAGAAAAAGCCAAACCCATAGCTTCTGAGTCGATTCTGACTCATAGTGCCCCTATAGGTCAGAGTAGAACTGCCTCGTAGGGCTTCCAAGGAGTGCCTGGTGGATTCCAACTGCCTACCTTCTGGTTAGCAACCAAACTCTTAACCACTACAGCACCAGGGTTTCCACTTTATGTACCAGAACAATATAATTTTGAATGCCTCATGCATCAAAGGTGCTACAGCTAGCTCAAAGTAGTATCTAATGCCACCACTGCCTCTTCTCAATCAAATAAAATCTCAAGGAAGCCTAGGTTATTAGAGCAATCTTTTTTGTGGCAGGTTTCCTGTCTATAATCTGTCAATCTGGTTTCAGCCTAATTCCAGTTCCTCAGGGAAAAAAAGATAATGTGCGTTATTTGGAAATAGTTTCAATCATACATGAAGGTGCCCAGTACTTTTTTTTCCCAGTGAGACAGCTCAGATTGATACTATCAGAAAATTAAAAATAGGATTTTACCAGAAGGAGAACTTTAGTTCTTTTTCTGTCGGATCTGACTCTACCCAGTGCTTTTCAGTGATTACCTCTCATCTTTTGCCCTAAACCCTGAGAAATTAACTGTTTTTATTCTGGTTGTACAGAACAGTTATATCGATTAGGCCACAGTTACTAATGTTGTTATCGTTAGGTGCTGTCAAGTTGGTTCCAACTCGCAGCCAACCTGTGTACAGCAGAACGAAACACTGCCCAGTCCTGTGGCATCCTCATAATTATTATTATGCTCGAGCCCATTGTTCTAGTCACTGTGTCGATAAATCTTATTGAGGGTCTTCCTCTTTTTAGCTGATCCTGTACTTTACAAAGAATAATGTCCTTTTCCAGGGAATGGCCCCTCCTGATAAAATGTCCAAGGCATGTGAGATGAAGTCTTGTCATCCTTGTACTTCTTCCAAGACAGTTTGTTCCTTCTTCTGGCAGTCCATGGTATATTCAGTATTCTTCACCGACACCGTAATTCAAAGGCATCAATTCTTCTTCGGTCTTCCTTAGTCATTGTCCAGCTTTCACAGGCATGTGAGACAATTGAAAGCACCATGGCTTGAGTAGGTGCACCTTAGTCTTTAAAGTGACATCTTTGCTTTGTAACTCTTGGAGGAGGTCTGTTGCAGAAGATTTGCCCAATGAAATACGTTGTTTGATTTCTCGACTGCTGCTTCCATGGGTGTTGATTGTGGATCCATGTAAAATGAAATTCTTAACAACTGATTTCTCGACTGCTGCTTCCATGGGTGTTGATTGTGGATCCATGTAAAATGAAATTCTTAACAACTTCAAAATTTTCTCCATTTATCATGATGTTGCTTTTTGCACCAGCTGTGTGGATTTCTGTTTTCTTTATGTTGAGGGACAATCCGTAATGATGACTATGGCCTTTAATCTTCATCAGTAAGTGCTTCAAGTCCTCTTCACTTTTAGCAAGGAAGGTTGTGCCATCTGCATATTGCAGGTTGTTAATGAGTTTTCCTCCAGTTCTGATGCCCCATTTTTCTTCATATAGTCTAGCTTCTGGGATTATTTGCTCAATATACAGACTGAATAAGTATGGTGGAAGGAAGCCACCCTGAGGCACACCTTTCTTGGTTTTAAACCATGCAGTATCCCCTTGCTTAGTTCAAACAACTGCCTCTTGGTCTATGGACAGGTTCCTCATGAGCCCAATTAAGTGCCCTGGAATATCATTGTTTGCAATGTTATCCATAATTTGTTAGGATCCACACAGTCAAATGCCTTTGCATATTCAGGAAAACACAGGTAAACATCTTTCTGGCATTCTATGCTTTCAAACATGATCCATCTGATATCAGAAATGGTATTCCTTGTTCCACATCCTCTTCTGAATCCAGCTTGAGTTTCTTACAGTTCCCTGTCAATGTATAGCTGCAACCACTTTTGAATTATCCTTAGCAAAATTTTACTTGGCAGGGCTAAGCAGACGTTAAGGTCAAAAACCTGTGACCCTTCCTTAGTATTGCCCTTTCCTGCTTTCATAGGATGCAAAGCCTGGACCCCTTGGGCAGCTGCCTCTGCAATTCCTCTCCAGGATTCCACATAAATGGGCCCAGGATTATTTCTGGGTCTCTACATAGACGGCCGGTTTTAAGATATACATTATTTTTACCTTGGGAGAAGAAGGGGTCAGAGGAGGAAGAAGGAGTTCTAATTTCACCTGAGTCTGAATTTTAATGTCCAACTCATCCTTTTATCAAAATCTGATTTTAATACTGAGTTCTTGTGCAGCAACTGATTTACTTGTAACTTGATGCCTCTCTGCTGCTGCTCATACTTCCAGAGTCCTTCTTAGGGAAACCCTTTAATTTGCAGGGTAAAATTTGGGCATTCTTCTGTTCCTGGTCATAATATCATACTAGCATCAAGACCTCACACACAGCCTCTAATATATAAATATTTCTGAGAGCCATGTAAAACTCAATGTGGACTATGTAAGCAAACGAGTCTCCCTTGCGCTATTTCAGAATTTAACCAAAAAAGAAAAATGGAAATATGAGATCATTTTTATCTAATTGTATTTTGAAATTGTCTTCCTTTTGTGGAAGCCGTTTTAACGGGCCCTTTTTATGACTTTGAAGAGGCTCATTCAAGTAATTATTCAGCACATAGACAAGTTAGCATACCTTGTATGGAATCTTGGCAAGGGCTGATGCAATCAGGCCAACTTATCTATGTACTCATAGAAGCCCATGACACAAAATTATGAAAAATCTTTACCTATATTCTAACTTTTTTTTTTAACTTAGCAACTACGTTACAAGTTAAGATGTAAGCAGTCATTTCCTGCCCGATGACCTATTCACTATACTTGATTTCAAGCCTAGATAGCATTTTAGGCCATTCAAATGGTTTTTTTTTAAATGGTTGAAATATAAGAATATGTTTCTAATTTTATGCATTACTGAATGATTTTTTAAAAATAATTTTTATTGTGTTTTAAGTGAAAGTTCACAAATCAAGTCAGCCTCCCACACAAAAACCTATACACACCTTCCTACATACTCCCAATTACTCTACCCCTAATGAGACAGCCCGGTCCCTCCCTCCATGCTCTATTCTCATGTCCATTTCACCAGCTTCTAACCTCCTCTACCCTCTCATCTTCCCTCTAGGCAGGAGATGTCAACATAGTCTCAAGTGTCCACCTGATCCAAGAAGCTCACTCCTCACCAGCATCCCTCTCCAATCCATTGTTCAGTCCAATCCATGTCTGAAGAGTTGGCTTCGGGAATGGTTCCTGCCCTGGGCCAACAGAAGACCTGAGGGCCATGACCACCAGGGTCCTTCTAGTCTCAGTAGACCACTAAGTCTGGTCTTTTTATGAGAATTTGGAGTCTGCATCCCACTGCTCTCCTGCTCCCTCAGGGGTTCTCTGTTTTGTTCCCTGTCAGGGCAGTCATTGGTTCTGGCCAGGCACCATCTAGTTCTTCTGGTCTCGGGATGATGTAGCCTCTGGTTCATGGGGCCCTTTCTGTCTCTTGGCTCATAATTGCCTTGTGTCCTTGGTGTTCTTCATTCTCCTTTGATCCAGGTGGGTTGATACCAATTGATGCATCTTAGATGGCTGCTTGCTAGCGTTTAAGACCCCACACGCCACTCTTCAAAGTGGGATGCTGAAAGTTTTCTTAATAGAGTTTATTATGCCAATTGGTTTAGATGTCCCCTGAAACTATGGTGCCCAAAACCCTGTCCCTGCTACACTAGCCTTTGAAGCATTCATTTTTTTCAGGAAACTTCTTTGCTTGTGGTTTAGTCCAGTTGTGCTGACCTCCCCTGTATTGTGTGTTGTCTTTCCCTTCACCTAAAGTAGTTCTTATCTACTATCTAATTAGTGAATACCTCTCTCCCAACCTCCCTCCCTCTCTCCCCCCTCTCGTAACCACAAAAGAATGTTTTCTTCTCACTTTAAAGTATGTCTCAAGTTCTTATAATAGCCTTATGCAATATTTGTCCTTTTGCAACTAATTTCACTCAGCATAATGCCTTCCAGGTTCCTCCATGTTATGAAATGTTGCACAGATTCCTCACTGTTCTTTATCGCTGTGTAGTATTCCCTTGTGTGAATATGCCATAATTTATTTATCCATTCATCTGTTGATGGGCACCTTGGCACCCTCCATCTTTTTGCTATAGTAAACAATGCTGCAGTAAACATGGGTGTGCATATATTTGTTCATGTAAAGGCTCTTATTTCTCTAAGATATATTGTGAGGAGTGAGATTGCTGGATCGTATGGTAGCTCTATTTCTCTCTTTTGAAGGAAATGCCAAATCGATTTTCAAAGTGGTTGCACCATTTTACATTCCCACTGACAGTGTAAAAGTGTTCCAATGTCTCCACAGCCTCTCCAACATTTATTATTTTGTGTTTTTTGGATTAGTGCCAGCCTTGTTCGAATGAGATGAAATCTCATTGTAGTTTTGGTTTGCATTTCTCTAATAGCTAATGTTTGTAAGCATTTCCTCATGTATCTGTTAGCTACCTGAGTATCACCTTTAGTGAAGTGTCTGTTCGTATCTTTTGCCCATTTTTAAATTGGGTTCTTTGTCTTTTTGTAGTTGAGTATTTGCAGTATCATGTAGATTTTAGAGATCAGGCATTGATCAGAAATGTCATAGCTAAAAACTTTTTCCCAGTCTGAAGGTAGGTAATCTTTTTACTCTTTTGGTGAAGTCTTTGGATGAGCATAGGTGTTTGATTTTTAGGAGCTCCCAGTTATCTAGTTTTTCACTCTTAATGTTTTGTATACTGTTTATGCTATGTATTAGGGCTCCTAACGTTGTCCCTATTTTTTCTTCCATGGTGTTTATCATTTTAGATTTTATTTTCAGGTCTTTGATCCATTTTGAGCTCGTTTTTGTGCATGGAGTGAGGTATGGGTCTTGTTTCATTTTTTTGCAGATGGATATCCAGTTATGCCAGCACCATTTATCAAAAAGACTGTCTTTTCCCCCATTTAACTGTTTTGAGGGCTTTGCCAAATATCAACTGCTCGTATGTGGATGTATTTATGTCTAAATTCTCAATTGTGTTCCATTGGTCCATGTACCTGTTGTTGTACCAGTACCAGGCTGTTTTGGCTAATGTGGCAGTATAATAGACTCTAAAATGAGGTAAAGTAAGACCTCCCACTTTGTTCTTCCTTTTCAGTAATCCCTTATTTATCCCGGGACTCTTTCCCTTCAGTATGAAGTTGGTGATTTGTTTCTCCATCTCGTTGGAGAATGTCATTGGGATTTGGATTGGAATTGCATTAAATGTATAGACCACTTTTGGTAGAATAGACATTTTTATAATGTTAAGTCCTCCGATCCATGAGCAAGGTATGTTCTTCCACTTATATAAGTCTCTTTTGGTTTCTTGCAGAAGTGTACTGTAGTTTTCTTTGTATAAGTCTTTTACATCCCTGGTAAGATTTATTCCTAAGTATTTTATCTTCTTGGAGGAGGCTACTTTAAATGGCATTGATTTTGCGGTTTCCACTTCGATGTGTAGAGGAATCCAACTGCTTTTTGTATGTTTATCTTGTATCCTGATACTCTGCTGAACTCTTCTATTAGTTTCAGTAGTTTTCTTGAGGATTCCTTAGGGTTTTCTGTGTATAAGATCATGGCATCTGCAAATAGAGATACTTTTAATTTTTCCTTGCCAATCTGGATGTGCTTTGTTTCTTTATCTAGCCTAATTACTCTGGCTAGAATCTCCAGCACAATGTTGAATAAGAGCAGTGATAAAGGGCATCCTTGTCTGGTTCCTGATCTCAAGGGGAACGCTTTCAGGCTCTCTCCATTTAGGGTGATGTTGGCTGTTGTCTTTGTATAAATTCTCTTTATTATGTTGAGGAATTTTCCTTCTATTCTTATTTTGCTGAGAGTTTTTATCACGAATGGGTGTTGAGCTTTGTCACATGCCTTTTCTGCATCAATTGATAAAATCATGTGACTCTTGTCTTTTGTTTTATTTATGTGGTGGATTACATTGTTTTTCTGGTGTTGATCCATCCCTGCATACCTGGTATGAATCCCACCTGGTCAGAGTGAATTATTTTTTAATATGTTGTTGAATTCTATTGGCTAGAATTTTGTTGAGAATTTTTGCATCTACGTTCATGAGGGATACAGGTCTATAATTTTCTTTTCTTGTGGTGTCTTCACCTGGTTTTGTTATCAGGGATACGCTGAGTTCATAGAATGAGTTTGGTAGTATTCCGTCTTTTTCTATGCTCTGAAATACCTTTAGTAGTAGTGGTGTTACCTCTTCTCTGAAAGTTTGGGAGAACTCTGCATTGAATCTGTCCTGACCAGGGCTTTTTTGGGGGGGAATTTTTTGATTACCTTTTCAATCTCTTCTTTTGTTTTGAGTCTATTTAGTTGTTCTACCTTTGCTTGTGTTATTTTAGGTAGGTATTTTTTTTTTTTTTTTTTTTTTAGTGTGTTTCTAGGAATTCATTTCTTCTAGGTTTTCAAATTTGTTAGAGTACAATTTCTCATACTAATCTGATGTGATTCTTTTAATCTCAGTTGGATGTGTTGCAATATCAACCATTTCATTTCTTATTCAGGTTATTTGCTTCCTCTCCTGTTTTTCTTTTGTCAGTTTGGCCAGTGGTTTATCAACTTCTTTGACTTTTTCAAAAATCAGCTTTTGGTGTTGTTAATGGTTTCAATTGTTTTTTGTTTTCTATTTCATTTAGTTCTGCCCTAATTTTTATTATTTGTTTTCTTCTGGTGCTTGAGGGTTTCTTTGATTGCTCTCTTTCTATTTGTTCAAGCTGTAGGGATAATTCTTTGATTTTGGCCCTTTCTTCTTTTTGGATGTGTGCATTTATTGATATACATTGGCCTCTGAGCACCGCTTTTGCTGTGTCCCAAAGGTTCTGATAGGAAGTGTTTTCATTCTCATGGGATTCTATGAATTTCTTTATTGCATCCTTAATGTCTTCTCTAATCCAGTCTTTTCTGAGCAGGGTATTGTTCATCTTCCAAGTGTTTGATTTCTTTTCCCTGCTTTTCCTGTTATTGATTTCCACTTTTATGGCCTTATGGTCAGAGAAGATGCTTTGTAATATTTCAATGTTTTGGATTTTGCTAAGGCTTGCTTTATGACTTAATATGTGGTCTATTCTAGAGAATGTTCCATGTGCACTAGAAAAGAAAGTATACTTGTTTGCTTTTGGGTGGTGTGTTCTGTATATGTCTATGAGGTCAAGTTGGTTGATTGTGGCATTTAGATCTTCTGTGTCTTTATTGAGCTTCTTCTTGCAAACCTTGTCCTTCACCGAAACTGGTGTGTTGAAGTCTCCTACTATCAGTGTGGAGCTGTCTATCTCACTTTTCAATGCTGACAGAGTTGGTTTTATGTATCTTGCAGCCCTGTCATTGAGTGCATAAATATTTAACATGGTTATATCTTCTTGGTGAATTGTTCCTTTAGTGATTATATAGTGTCCCTCCTTATCCTTTCTGATGGATTTAACTTTAAAGTCTATTTTGTCAGAAATTAATAATGCCACTCCTGCTCTTTTTTGATTGTGGTTTGCTTGATATGCTTTTTTCCATCCTGTGAGTTTTAGTTTGTGTCTCTAAGTCTAAGGTGTGTCTCTTGTATGCAGCATATAGATGGATCTTATTTTTTAATGCATTCTGCCAGCGTCTCTCTCTTTATTAGTGCATTTAGTCCATTTACCTTCAGGGTAATTATGGATAGGTATGAATTTAGTGATATCATTTTGATGTCTTTTTTTGTGTGTTGTTGACAGTTTCTTTTTCCCACTTAATTTTATGTGCTGTGTAGATTATCTTCATATATTGTCCTTTCCTCATATTTGTTGTTGTTGTTTTTTTTTTTCTGTTGAGTCTCTATTTTTTTCTAGTGTTTTATTTTGATGAGTAGGATAGTTTGTCACCTTTGTGGTTATCTTATTGTTTACCACTATTTTTCTAAATTTAAAACTTTTATTTCTTTGTATTGCTGTATCTTTCTCTCCATATGGAAGGTGTATGATAACATTTCCTAGTCCTTTTTATTATCTTCAAGTTTTCTTCTTTTATATAACAACATTGCTGTTAACCTCTTTTGAGCTTTTTTTTTTTTTTTTAATAATCTTGCTTTGTTTTTTTTGATTTCCCTGTCTGGGTTGACTTCTGGTTGCTCTGCCCAGTGTTTTAGTCTTGGGTTGATACCTGATATTATTGACTTTCTAACCAAAGTACTCCCTTTAGCATTTCTTATAGTTTTGGTTTGGTTTTTATGAATTCTCTAAACTTGTGTTTATCTAGAAATGTCTTAATTTCACCTTCATATTTAAGAGACAGTTTTGCTTGATACATGATTCTTAGCAGGCAGTTTTTTCTTTCAACTTTTTTAAATATGTCATCCCATTGCCTTCTTGCCTGCATGGTTTCTGCCAAGTAGTCCGAGCTTATTCTTACTGGCTCCCCTTTTGAGGTGACTTTTTGTTTATCCCTCACTGCTCTTATAATTCTTTCTTTATCTTTGGTTTTAGCAAGTTTGATTGTAATATGTCTTGGTGACTTGCTTTTGAAATCTAGCCTACGTGGAGTTCAATGAGCATCTGGGATAGACATGATATCAGGGAAGTTTTTTGCCAACAAATCTTCAGCAATCTCGGTATTTTCTATTATCCCTCCCTATTTTGTACTCCAGTCACTCGTAGGTTATTTCTCTTGATAGAGTCCCACATGATTCTTAAGCTTTCTTCATTATTTTTAATTCTTTTATCTAATTTTCTTCAAATATATTAGTGCCAAGTGATTTATCTTCAAGTTCAGAAATTCTAGCTTCTGCTTGCTCAATTCTGTTCCTCTGACTTTCTATCGAGTTGTCTACTTCTGTAATTTTATTGTTAATCTTCTGAATTTCTGATTACTGTCTGTTTATGGATTTCTCCAGCTTACTAAACTTTTCATTATGTTCCTGAATAATCTTTGTAATTTCTTCAGTTGCTTTATCTGTGTGTTCCTTGTTTTGTTCTGCGTATTGCCTCATTTCCTTCCTGATGTCTTGAAGGGTTCTGTATATTAAACTTTTGTATTCTGTCTCTGGTTATTCCAGGAATGCACTTTGATGTAGAAGATCCCTGGATTCTTTGTTTTGATTGCCTGTTGAGGGGATCATGTTCTGTTTCTTTATGTGACTTGATAGTGACTGCTGTCTCTGAGTCATCTATAAGTTATTGTATTAGTTTATGCTTGCTTACTGGGTCTTAGCTTCTTCTTTGTTTTGTTTTGGTATACCTATATGGGTTGCTTGAGTGAGCTAGCTTTATTATTTTCACCTTTGGGGCTCTGATGTCCTGTCCCCAGATGGCTAGACCTGTTATCGTGTATATCAGTCTAGGAGTCCATGCAGTTTTCTCATATGAATTCAGCTCATGTTTCCAGGTAGGTGACCATCAAGTGTGTGGTACAGGCTCTGTCCTACAGTCTTAGAGGGGCAGGGGTGATTGGCGTGTATACCGGTATCTGGTTGCAGTAGGGGATCATGCTCTGACAAGGCATGGGGCTGAGAACAGGCATCCCAAGTGTCTCTGAGGAAAGCACGTCCCTGTTCCCTAGAGTGTGCAGGTCGGTGGCTTCTGTAGACAGACCATGGGCACCCAAAGTTTTTGGTTCTAAGGACTGGGAGGTACCAGTTATCTTTGGATCCCTGTCACAGGTGGCTGGGTGACCTGAGTGGAGCTACCAGTCCCTAGGTCCCTGATGTGGGTAGGAGAGGACCTTGTTTAATAGGCCAAGCAATTTCAAACATCAAACACCCAGCTCTCCACTGCACAGCTGAAATGGTTGGAGTCTGCCAACAAGGGTCTATTCTCCCAAAAGAGGCACAAACAGGTCCATACAGAAGCGAAAGGTGCTCAAAGTCCATGGACGGTTTATGCCTGGACAGGAGCCACTTCTGTTCTGAGCTCCCCTGGTTAGTGGAGATAGCAAATTATCTTTTCCCACAATTGCAAATTTTTTCCCTTCCCCAAGGCTGGGAGGATGGCTATAGGTGCTCAACAGTGCCTATCTCCTGCCCAGGGAATTCAGCCGCTGAAGTCAGCTTGGGGTGGAGGGGCACGTTAAAACATATGCAAGTACGCAGCTTTTGCTTAGAGTGACATTCTTCTCAGGTTCAGGAAGTGTGAGTAGGCTGTGTGGCTGGCTGCTTCTCCCTGAGAAAATTGCTGCGAACGCTCGTACCAGCCAGCCGCCGCTCCAGGAATGGTGCCTGAGGGCACCCCGTGATTCAGATCTGGTAACTCCTCTCCACTTCTGAATGGTCTTTTCCTCTGCCTACCCCTCAGTTCATTTTCTAAAGTTACCTTTGAAGCTCAGGGTTCCCATGTTGTAACAAATATACTCGTTTCACTTGTTTATTTGGGTCTTTGTTGTAAAGAGGGCTCGCCGGAGGCATCTGCCTGTTGCACCATCTTGGCTCCACCTCCTCCATTTCATTTTTGGGGACTTACTATTTTCCTAGATTCATACTTGCTAAATTTATGTTGTATTAGTTGATGTTTGCAGCTGTTTTTTCTAATTTTCACACATGCCATATCAGCAAATGGAAGTCCTGAAAGCTTGACTTCATCCATGTCATTAAGGATGACTCTGCTTTTAGGAGGCAGCTCTTCCCCAGTTGTACTTGGAGTGCCTTCCAACATTAGGGGCTCATCTTCCAGCATTGCATCATACAATGTGCCTTTGCTATTTGTAAGGTTTTCACTGGTCAGTTTATTCAGAAGCAAACTGCAAAGTCCTTCTTCCTAGTCTGTCTTCATCTGGAAACTCACTGAAACCTCTTCACCAAGGGTGACACTGCTGGTATTTGAAATACCAGTTGCAAAACTTCCAGGATCACAGCAACATGCAAGCCACCACAGTGTGACAAACTGACAGACACTTGACTTACTAATTTGGGTGCCCTTCATTTCTTTTCCTTGCCTTATTGCTGTAGCAAGGGCTTTCAGCACAATGTTGAACAAGAGTGGTGTTTAAAAGCATCTTTGTCTGGTTTCTGTTCTCCAGGGGAATGCTTTCAGTAACTTAGAGTGTATTTTAAGTTACTTGAGATAGTTGAAGTATTACTTCCACGAAATAAAAACTCAGAAGTTTAAGTAGCTGTTTCTTAATTTTTTTTTAATGTTGTCTTTAATGTAGCATTTTTATCTGACTCTTATTTTACTTAAGGCAACATATACTTTATACTACTGTATACAATTTATAAGATTTGTTTAGATTCTATGAAATTTAAATAATGAATTTTTTTATATTATCTTGTATTGATTACCTTGTATGATTTGACACTAAGAAGGTTGTCTTTGATTTGTCCTTCATCCATTTTATAATGACCTGTAAGAATTTATTAGATTCTGTATATTTTTAATTTTTATTTTTTTAGGAATTGAATTGTGCATAGTGGTGAAGATAATGGATTCTAGAGCCAGAATGTCTGCTGTTGTATTCTGGGTCTACCCACTACTAGTAATGTGATCTAAACCAAGTTACTTAACCCCTTGATGCCTCAGTTTTCCCTTTTGTAAGCTAGGAATAATAGTATCTATCTCATAGGCTTGCTGTGAGAATTATATGAGACATTTAAATTGTTTAGGTCCGTGCCTTGCTCATAGTAAGCACTATGCATTTGCTATTTCTCTTAGAATTCAAATAATATGGGTAGAACAATGTAAAAATATTAAATCTTAACAATCTGAAATTAGAGCGTTTATTACACACAGTATACTTTTAGCAATGAAATAAAGAGAGCATTTTGACATAACTTAATATCATCTAATTGAATGGCTATTTCAGAATAAATTGTTTAGGATGTGTTTTGGGTGTGGAGATTCCACAAATGGTCTGTTTACAGGAATGCTATGTAATTTCTTTTCTTAATTGTAATTTTGGTGAAAGCTTAGAGAGCAAATTAGTTTCTTCTTCAAAAATGTATACACAAATTGTTTCGTAGCATTAGTTGGAATCCCTCATTGTGTCAGCACTCACCCCCTTTCCTTTCCACCCCAGGTTCACTATGGCCGTTCTTCCCATTTCTTGTGCCTTCTCACCCCCTCATCTTTGTTCCTGGGTAGGAGTTACCCATTTGGTCTTGTATACTTGATTGCTCTAAATAGCTCATTTCTCATGTACATTTTTGTTTGTCTTATAAAAAAGAAAAAAACAGACCCATTGCCATCGAGTTGATTCTGACTCATAGTAATCCTATAAGACAGAGTAGAACTGCCCCATGGAGTTACCAAGAAGTGCCTGGTGAATTCAAACTGCTGGTGTTTTGGTTAGCAGCTATAGCTTTTAACCACTATGCCACCAGTGTTTGTCTTAAAGGCCTGCCTAATCTCCATCTGAAAGGTGACCTTTGGGTGTGACTTCAATTCTGAGTTAGAAGGATGTCCGAAGGCCATAGTCTCAGGGTCCTTCTAGTCTCTGTCAGACTGATAAATCTGGTCTTTTTTTTGTGAATTTGATCATTTGTTCTATATTTTTCTCTTGTTCTGTCTGGGATCCTCTGTTGTAATCTCAGACAGAGGAGTTGGTAGTGGTATCTGTGCCCCACTTTGTTTTTGTCTTAGAAACTGTGGTTCATGGGGTTCATTAGTCCTTTGGACTAATTGCTACCTTGAGTCTCGTTTTTTTTTTTTTTTTTTCCCCCTCTTCTTTGCTTGGGACTAGAAGAGACTGATAGTTTTATCTTAGATTGCAGTTGGCAAGCTTTTACGACCTCAGTCACTACTCACCAAAGGAGGATGTAGAGCATTGTCTTCAAGGACTGTGTTGTGCCAATTGACTTAGATTTCCTCGGACTCTATGGTCTTTTAACTTTGAGCCTGGGAAATACATCCTGTGAGGTGTTTAGTTATATCTAAGTAGCTTCCCCGACTGAGCCACTTGGGTTCTGTATTGTCTATATTAATATATGAGGAGCACCTTCAGAAATGTGTTAAGAAATTTCCATCAATAAACCAGTATCTGCTGGTGGGTGTGGTTTCTTACCCCATCCCTTACCTCTTGGCATATCCATCTATCTATCATCTTTCTATGTATGCATTTGTAGATTATTGTTTTTAATTTTTAGGAAGTTCCATTTATGTAGTTCATCCTTTTCTGTGGGTGCATTTTTAGTTAGGTAATCTTTTTATCCATTTATTATGGCTCCATCAATGTCCCTATTTTTCTTCAGTAATATTTATAGTTTTTGATTTTATATTTAGGTCTTGATCAATTGAGTTAGTTTTTGTGTATCGTGTGGGTTATGAATCCTGTTTCATTTTTCTATAGGTGAATATTCAATTTTGGCAGCATCATTTGTTGGAGAGATAGTGCCTTCCACATTCAATAACCTTTAATCCCTTTTTTGAAGTTTGACTGACAATGGGCGGATGGATTTACGTCTGGCTTCTGAATTCTGTTCTATTTGTCTATGTGTCTCTTATTGTTCTAGTACCAAGCTTTTTTAACTACCCTGGTTGTATAGTAGGTACTGAGAGCAGGTAAGGTGAGGCCTCCTACTTTGTTCTTCTATTTTAATAAAGCTTCACTTATTAAGGGACATTTTCCCTTGCATATAAAGTTATTGATTATTTTTTTCCATCTCCATGAAGAATGCTAGTGGGATTTGGATCAGGATTACATTAATATCTCTATATCACTTTTGGTAGTATTGACATTTTTACAATGTTAAGTCTTCCTATGCAAGAGCATAGTATGGAAACATTTATGTAGTCTCTTTTTGTTTTTTGAAATATTTTGTGGTTTTCTTTGTAGAAGTCTTTTTCATTCCTGTTAGATTTATTCCTGAGTATTTTGCCTTTTGTGGTCTATTGTAAATGATATTGTTTTCCTGATTTCCTTTTCAGAGTTCTCTTTGTTGATGAATATGAATCCAGCTGATTTTTGTGTGTTAATCTTGTATCCTGCCACTTTGCAGAATGCTTCTATTAGTTCCAATAGCTTTCTTCTGGAGTCCTTAGTATTTTCTATGTATAGGATCATATCAATTGTGAATAGGGTTACCTTTACTTCTTCCTTTCCAATGTGGATGCTTTCAGATTCTTTCCACTGAGGATAATGATGGTTGATCTTTTTGACTAAATTTCTTTTATTATGTTGAGCTATTTCCCTTCTATTCATATTTTGCTGATATTTTTATCAGAAATGGGTTTTGGATTTTATCCAATGCCTTTTCTTTATCAATTCATATGACCATGTGTTTCTTTCCTTTGTTTTACTTATGTAGTGTATTATGTTGATTGATTTTCTAGTGCTGAACCGAACTTCCACGCCTCATATTAATCCCACATGTCAGTGATGTATTATTCTTTTCATATGATGTTGAATTCTATTGATTAGAATTTTGGCATCTATTTTCACAAAGGATATCAGTTTGTAGATTTCTTTTTTAGTGGTGTCCTTGCCTGGCTTTGGTATTAGGGTTATGCTGGATTCATACAATGAATTTGGGAGTATTCTTCCCTTTTCTATGTTCTGAAATAGTTTGAGTAGAATTGGTGTCAACAATTCTTGAAATTTTTGGTGGAATTCTCTAGTCAAGTCCTCTGGACCAGGCCCTTTTTTTTTTTTTTTTTTTAATAACCCCTACATTTTCTTCTTTTGTAAGAGTCTTCAAATTTTCTACCCCTACCCCTGTTTGTGTTAATTTAGGCATGTAGTGAGTTTCTAGAAATTTGCCCATTTCCTTTAGACCTTTAAATTTGTTGGCGCACAGTTTTTCTTAGTATTCTGTTAGGATCCTTTGTATTTCAGCAGTAGGTTTTGTTGCAACGTCACCTGTATTATTTCTTTTTTAGGTTATTTGCATCTCCTCCTGTTTTTTTTCTGTCAATTTGGCCAGTGGTTTGTCAATTTTATTAATCCTATCAAAAAAGCAGCATTTAGCACTCTTGATTCTTTCTATGGTTTTTCTGTTCTCTCTTTTATTTTTTTCTCCTCTAATTTTTATTATTAATTTTTTTTTGTGATGACTGTGGGCTTTATTTGCTGCTCTGTTTCTAATTGCTCGAGGTTTAGGGTTAATGTTTTGATTTTTGTCCTTTCTTCTTTTTTGATGTATGCATTTATTAATATATATTGACCTTTCAAAGCTAATATGCTCTTTTCCAAAGGTTTTGGCATGTCATGTTTTCATTCTCATTTGATTTTAGGAATTAATTTCAAGTTTGATTCCTTCTGTTGCCCTGTGGTTTTTTAAAGCAGGATGTTATTTAGTTTCCATTCATTAGTCCCCCCCCCCCCCCGCCCTGCCCTTCCTGTTATTGATTTCTTCTTTTATGGCATTGTGGTCAGAGAAGATGCTTTGCGTTATTTTGATGTTTGAATTTGTTGATGCTTGCTTTGTGGCCTAAAACGGTGGTTTGCTCTGGGGAATGGCCCATGGGCATTGGAGAAGAATGTGTACTTCTCTGCATTTGAGTGAAATGGTCTGAATATATCTGTGAAGTTAGTTGATTGTGGTATTAAGATCTTCTGTGTCTTTGTTGAGTTTCTTTCTAGATGTTTTTTCTTTGATTGAAAGTGGTGTGCTAAAGTCTCCTAGTATTATTGTGGAAGTGTCTATTTCTCTTTTCAGTGCTGTTGGAATTTCTTTTATGTATTTTGGAGCTCTCTTTGTGGGTGCATATATATTTATTATGGTTATATCCTCTTGGTGGATTGACCCTTTAATCATTATATAATGTTCTTCCTTTTCTTTTATAGTAATTTTGCTCTATAATCTATTTTATCAGAGATTAATACTGTCACTCCTTCTCTTTTTTGGTTATCGCTTGCTTGGTATTTCTTTTTCCATTCTTTAAGTTTTAGTTTTTTTATATCTTCGGGCTAAGGTATCTCTTCCAGACAGCATATTGACGGTCATATTTTTAACCCATTCTGCCACTTTATATCTCTTTACTTGTGCAATTAGGCCACTTATATTCCATGTAATTATTCATACCAACTAAAAAAAAAAACCCACTGCCATCATAGGCATGAATTTATTGCTGTTATTGTCTTATGATTTTTGTGTGTGTGTGTCTGTTGTTGACTGTTTCTTCATTCCACTTAATTTTCTGTGCTTATTTATTTATTACCGTGGTGTGTCTTTTCATTTCCTTCATTGTTTTTGCTTTTCTGTGTGCTGAATCTTTATGATTTTCTTCTTTTATATGCTGATGAGTAGGTTTGTTAAACTTTTTTTGTGGTTACCCTGAAATTTACCTTTGTCTTCCTAAGTTTAAAGTAGTAATTTATGTCTTCTGTCACCTTGATTTCCTCCCCACATGGTATCTCTAAACCTATACCCTTTTTTCCTTCCTTATATTTTGAAGTGGTCATCAGTTATAGACTGACAGTTCTGATTCCTTGTTTTCCATCTTTTAGCTCTATTTTATTTTTGAGAATTCTTTTTCTGGGTTGATATCCCAAGATATTGTCATGCACTTTAATCTCAGGTTGTTGTCTACTGTGTTGTTCGCTTTCTTTCTGAAGGACTCCCTGTACTATTTCTTGTAGAGCTGGTCTGGTTTTTACAAATTCCTTTACTTTCTGTTTCTCTGGAAATGTCCTAATTTAGCCATCATATTTGAGGAATAATTTTGCTGGATATATAATTCTTGTGTGGCATT
Source organism: Elephas maximus indicus (assembly GCF_024166365.1). Taxonomy (NCBI): domain Eukaryota; kingdom Metazoa; phylum Chordata; class Mammalia; order Proboscidea; family Elephantidae; genus Elephas; species Elephas maximus. Next base: position 89,767,941 of record NC_064823.1, read on the forward strand.
TTTTTTTCTTTCTAAGTTTTGTATATATTATCTAATTGCTTTCTTTTCTGTCTGTTTCTGCAGAATAATCAGAACTTAGTGTTATCAATGTACCTTTTTAGGGAATCCATTTTTTCCAAGCTGCTTTCAGGATTCTTTCTTTATCTTTGGATTTGGGAAGTTTCATTTTGATATATCTCTGTGTTCTATTAAGATCTACCCTGTATGGGGTTCATTGTGCTTCTGGTATATTTATCTTCTCATCTTTCATTTTGTTAAGGATGTTTTCTGTCAGCCTGTCTTCAACAATTTTCTCTGTGTTTTTTGTTGACTCCTCCCACTTTGTGTTTCCAGTCACACATAAGCTGTTCCTCTTGATGGTGTCTTAGGCTTTTTTCATTCATTCGTTTTTTTTTGTTTTTTTTTTTAATTGTTCCCTGAACAGGTTAGTATCAAGCAATTGGTCTTCCATTCTCTGACTTTGTCTTCCATTGCTTCAAGTCTGCTCCTATAACTTTCCATTGAGTTGTCAATTTCTGCAATTTTATTGTCAATATTCTGGATTTTTAGTTGCTCTTTCTGTGTTGTTTCCATTTTGTCATTTTGTTCCTGTATTGTTTTCCTGAATCCTTCTACTGTTTTGTCTGTGCTTTCTTTGGTTTTGTCTGTGTTTTTCATAGTTTTGTCTTTGTTTTCCTTGATTCCTTTGAAGACTCTATGCATAAGTTTTTAAATTCCTTATCAGGAAGCTCCATTAAGTTTTCTTCTTCAGGGAGCATTTCTGGTTCTTTATTATGGTCATTTGCTGGGGTCATCTTACCCTTCCTCTTTAGGTGGTTTTCTATGGTCTGTTACTCCAAGAAAGACATTAAGTGATTATTGTGTTTATTTTTAAATTGTATAATTCTTTGCTCCTTGTTTTCTTTTGGTGTTTCTTAGCAGGTGAGGTTGTAGTGGTGCTCTGGTTGCTGGACTGGCATGCTAGAGCCCTCTCTACCTGTTTTTGGGTGAGTGGATTTGTAAGTAGATGAGGGAGCTCTAGTCCCTGTTATTGATCTTGCAGGATAGCTGAGTGTGGGTTGGTTGTGCTTTGGCTTCTGTCTGTCTTCAGTGTGGTGGCTGAAGAGTGGAAAATGATTCTCTCTGTGCAGATGGAGCAGGTGATGTGGTGGTTGGGGTGGGCAAGTGGCTGTGTGCTCGCCACCTCTCCCTGCTTGAAAGGAGGGTATGGGTGGTAGAGACATTCACATAAATGCTCTACCTTCACCTCCTCCTGGGTAGGCAGATGGGGGAAGAAACAGCAGGTTTATGTTCACTCAGTCTTACTGCATCTGTGTGTCTGGGGCTAGAAGAGGGAGGAAGGTGTAGTGGAGGGGTATGCAGGCACTCACTCATCTTCTGCCCTGCACTGGGCAGGGGAAGAAGGAAAGGGCTTTAGGTTGAATTCTTGTGTAGTTGTAGCTCCTCTGCCCCTTGTTTGGTGGGTTAAGGAATGGATTTTGGCCTTGCAAATGTAAGCACATTGGTGTTACCTCCTGTCAGATGAATGGAAGGAGGAAACGGCTGTGGAGGATGTGCTCACAGTCAGGTCTCCAGTGTCCCTTACTGGGTGGGTTAGGGAATGGAGTTGAGCTTGGCAGATGCACACGCAGAGGTACTGCCTTGCATCAGATGAGGGGAGAGAGGAAGGCACTGCAGGTGGATACATATACAGTAACATCTCTTCTGTCCTTTGATGGGTGGGTTAAGGGGATGGAGTAGAGCCTGGCAGATGCATCCACTATGGTGCCAACTCACATCAGGTGGGGGGATGGAGAAAGCTGTGTAGCTTAAGGCGTAGGTCTACAACTAGCAGATATATGACCAGAGGTGCTTCCTCGTATCAGGTGAGGAAAGGGAGGAAGGGTCTGTTGGCAGATGCACATGTAGTCACGTTTCCTTTGTCCCTCATTGGGCCGGTTAATGAATGGAGGCTCCCCTGGCAGTGTGCACAATGGTGACACCTCACATCAGTTTGCGGAGGGGTGAGAAAGGAAGGGGCTGTGTTGTGATGTGGGTACAGTTACAGTTCCTCTGCCCTCACTGGATGGGTTAAGGGAGAGAGTTGGGCCTAATGGATGAGAGCACAGTGGTGCGATTTGCATCAGGTGGAGGGAGGTAGGAAGGGACCATGCGGGGTACAAGCATAGTCAGAGCTCTTCTACCCTTCGTTGTGTGGGTTAAGGGATGCAATTGCACCTGGCAGATGCACACTGAGAGGCACTGCCTCATGCCAGTTGGGGGAAGGAAGAGGGAGAGGTGGATGAGCTCTGTCACTGTCCTGCTGCTGCTGCCCTCCACTGAGCCCTTGGGTGGGAGGGTAGGTGACAGATGGGCATATGCATGGGGGCATGCCTACTTTAACTCTTTGAGTGGGCAAAGGGATGTAGTGAATGGGGTTGGGTAAGGTAGGAGGGAAGAGTATAGGCTCTTGTTATGATCCCCCATTTGGCAAGGTGGTTGAGGTAGGGGACTCTCTACAGCCTCTGATCAGGATGGAGTGTGGGGGTGTGTGTTCCTCCAGCTAGGATATGCAGGTGCTAGGGCACCTTGTGTCTACTGCATCCAGCAAGTGGGGTGCATTGTATTTCAAGTGCAAGGTTGGGGGAGGCTGCCCAGGGAACTGTTGAATGAGAGAGCTTCTGCTGACAATCCTTGAGTCCACTGCCTCATGCACACACTCACCCCTGAGTTCAAGGGCTGGCATTCCTGTGTATCTCCAGTTCTTATCTGGCACCCTCCCTTTCTCTGCTACTTTTTGTGCACATCTATAGACGTTCTCTGTCCTTTTGGTAAAGTGAAGTTACCTTTCTATTTTCTTCGTCCAAGGTAAATGCTGGCTTTCTCCTAAGTCATCTACAAGAGGCTAGGATGACTGGCTGAGCCTCTCTGTTCTGTGTTATTCTTCTTTCATTGGTTTCCTTATTCCTTCCAACTGGTGTTTGGTTCAGTCCTTAGACTTTCTTTTTTGATATTCAGGATTTGTGGAGTGTTACCTGCATCTGTTTAGCTCGGCTTTTTGGGTCTTTGGTGCAGAAGGATGCTACGGTGAGTGTGACAAAGTCACCATTTTGGCTCCGCCTCCTGGTAGATTCTTATCGAAGTGGTTCTCTTTTTTTTTTTTTAGCCCACTTTTCCAGGAATGGGACAGCCTCCACATCATCCATGATATCAACTTCATGCTCCACATCTTCAAGCCTATCCTTCTTACTCAAGTCATTATCCAGTACCACAGGAAATAAGAGATAAATGAGTAGTAAGTGCTCAAGGAGGCAAAAGTATGAGGGAACTACTTAGAATTCTGTAGTTAATTTAAATGTAGGAAATATCAGATTATGTTGAATGGTGGACCATTTCATATCTTAATCAGGGTGTTATGGAGCAACTTATAACTTGTTTTTATTTAAAATGATCGTGTCCCTTTGGATTATTTAGATAGACTGTATTTTACTGACAAAATGACAAACTTACTGCTTAAGTTTAGGCAATTTATATAATTCCTATCTATGACTCCTACGTAAAGCTAGATATATACTACCTAGGATTTTTTTTTCCCTATTTTAGTCTTCAGTTACACATTCTCCTCATTTATCGACTACCACATATCTAACTTTTTGCATTTATGACCCAAAATAGTAAAAAAAACTCTCTGATTATTTTGAGCTTTAACTACATACATGCGGCAGTAATGAAGGAGAGGTGCGAGGTCAGGGTAACACTGGATTCAATAGTTAAAGTTATAGGTCAGCTTGGCTGGGTCACAATTCTCAGTGGTTTGGCAGTAACTTAATGGTGTAATTTTGCAGTTATGTAATGATGTGATTTGTGCATTATGTAATGATGTAATTTGGCAGTTAATTGTAACAATATAATGTGGCAGTTATGTAATGCTGTAATCACCAGCCGTTTTATGTGGTTATCGTCCATTTTTGCATACAACAATTTTGCTTAATGATCTGGTCTTTGAAAAGTTACCATGTCAATAATTGAGGAGAGGGTGTATAACTATGCAATAGATATTGCTAATGGGTATTTCTAAGCTTTCTACATATTGTGACTCAATTAAATTTCATAGGGTACATGATTCACATTAATTTTGTTGACAGATATTCACCCAAATCATGAATTTATTTTTATTTTTATCAAATTTTGTTGTAACTGATAACCACATGAATTGTTTCACCTCTCCTCTGCCTCTGGTTCTTATAAAGATGCTAGGAAACGAAAAACTGATGTTAAGGAATACAACAATCTCTAGTTTATGGCTTCGTGGTGTTAATTATGCTAATAGAACCGAGTTTATTAATTTTTTTTTTAATACTACTTTGTTTTAAATAGTAGAAATTGTCTCCTGACACTGGTTGGAAGACTAACTCATGTACATATTAGTTTGATAGCCTTGGACAGGTAGTTTTGTTGTTAAAGGACCGTATAAATTGTTGGAAGTTTGTTTTCCTTACTTGAATGTGTACTGAGTCAAGTTAACATTCTTTTATGCTCCTGCTAAGGTAAAGAACATAGATATTTGAGAGGGTTGATTAAAGCAATAGTTACCTACCTTATCTTTGGAATACTTTTATGTGTTTTCATTTATTTCCTTATTCTCATAAAAAAAAAATCAATGGTTCAAAATTAAACCATATTAGGGCATGTAACATCCAGTAAAACAACTTGAAGATCCTAATTGACTAATGAGGAGCCCTGGTGGCACAGAGGACAATGACTTGGCTTCTAACCACAGGTCAGTTGATTGAACCCACCCACTGCTTCTCAGGAGAAAGTTATGGCTGTATGCTCCTATATAGATTACATCCTTAGGAACCTTATGGGGCAGTTATATTCTCTCCTATAGTGTCCCTGTAAGTCAGAATTGACTCAATGGCAATGGGTTTGTTTTTTCTTTTTGGATTTTAACTGACTGACTAACAGAGTTCCTGGGTAGTGCAGATGGTTAATATGTTCGGGTACTAATCAAAAGTTTTGTGGTTTGAGTCCACCCAGAAGTGCCCAGGAAGAAAGGCTTCCTGATCTACTTCCAATGGAAACTTTATGGAACATGGTTTTACCCTGACACATGGGGTCTCAGTGATCCAGAATCGACTCAACTGGTGGCGACCCACATGTGGCAGAATAGAATTGTGTTCCATGGATGATTTTTCAGAAGTAAATCACCAGGCCTTTCTTCTGAACTGACAATTAAAAATAAAATTAGTAGTTTCTCCCAGTTAGTCACACAAGAAGGAATTACAAACTTATGTAGAATGAGATCACAGTTGACAAAATACTCATCATGTTCTTTAAAAATGTCTTTTATGAATGATGCTTTTCAAAATAGTATTTCATTCCAAGATTCCTTTGCTAAGGATACTTGTCCTTTTTAACAAGCTCTACTATTTCTTTGACCTATATGTAGTAATTTTTTTGGTTAGTATATATATATTTCATGCTTATATAAAATTCACATATTCTTTATATATAATAGTGTGTAATTGTGTTTTTGAGCCTTATGTCTGGGCATTCATTTAAGCTGACTTGAAAAAGGAGCAAGTTTAGTAAGTAAAAGTGAGCAGCCAACTAAAGATAGCCACTAGAAAGATTAAATTAGAGCAGTGGTCATGCTTAGAAGTCGCCACCGTTACAGCCTTCCCTCGCACTCAGGTACAGAGTTGCTCTTCTTACCCTTCTTGTCTTCCTTCGTCTTTTGTGCATTGTTGGCTCTCTGTAGAATAGACTTGAGATTCTTACTGAAGGACATGTTTTCTTACATTTCCTTCAAATTCCATAAATCTTTTATTAACAACAGTTTAGTTTGAAAGGAAACCTAGAACATTCCTAATTTCACCTTAAGGGAACAGAGTTGGTTCACATTCATTTCTAGAATTGAAGGAAGGAAAAAGTTCAGTTAACCTGTTGCAGAAAATCATTCATACATTAATATTATTAAAGAGACTGAATGGAAAAGTCATTAAATTTAAATAGGACACCTCATGATTGAGGTGATTTTTAATAAGATTTGAAAATCCTCTGTTGTACATTTTGATTACTGAGGCATCGAAATCCTTCTTCTAAGCAATGCCAAAATTACATTCTGTGACCTAATAACTGCATTTCTGTAGGTTTTCTGTCTACTGATAATAAGTACAATGGAGGGACTCCAATTCCATTTGAAATTTTTGACATGCCTAACCTGTTTCTTCTGTTTTCAAGTGTGGATATGACATGAGCCTGGATGATTTCCTTCATCACTCCCAATCAGCTGTCAGTGACCTGAGGAGTAAAAAAAGAAGCTAATAAACAAACAAAAAAACTGTTTCTGTCCTGTGGATTCTGACACATAGTCTGAGAGGCAGACCCTGTGAAATAGTTTGCAATTCAAGATCCAGACTTCCCCACAGATAACGGAAGAGATAGAGAGCAAGATAAAGGAGTATATAGAGAAACAGTAGAAGAGTATCTGTGTGGATTATGAGAACAGGACAGAGACTGGAAGAAGAGAGTCTGATATTGAAGATAAGCACTTTTGGAAGCACTGATTGTTTAAAGATTAAAAAAATCTTGTTTTTCTTTTTTTTTTGGTGTATGTTTACAAGTAATAAATTTATTTTCAGCTGTCTACTTAAAGTTCGTGTGTAGAAGGATTTATTATGACCCTCTCTGTTCCAAGTATGCAGTTTATTAAGAACTGGAAGAACTCTAGTCCACCAAAAATGCACAGTTTGCAATTAAATTGAGACTTATCGGCCTGAATGGAAACAGTCCAAAAATGTAGGTATTGATTCATTCTTTTGTAAATGTTCATCACTTATAGATGTCCATCCTATGGTAATTGTTTGTTTTCTTTGGATCTTGATTTATAACTGCCTTGACATTTTGCTTTGATGTATTTCTACATGTAGTTGCACGCAGTTCAGTAAAATAATGCTGCCATCAAGCAAGCAAATATTGGAGTATGATGGCTTGACTGTATGGCAGTGTTGTCAAAGCCTCTTGGTTTCTCCCTTCCTTCCCTCTTTTTTAATACTTATAATGCCACTTTTTATTTTCCTTCAGTCTTCAATGATGAGGACAATTGTAAGAAGACATTGCTATCTAATTTTAGATCATCTTGAAAAGTAAATCTTCTTATGTTCAGTAGTATGGTTGCTGCTATTGTTAAACCTTCCCCTCCAAACAGTGTACATTGGCTTGGAATGTTCACAACCTGTGTGTCGGCAGTGGAAGCTTCCCATATTCTATATTGCTACCACTTTGTATAAAATAAATCGGAAAAAGCCACACTTTTCTGTTATTTTTGTTTTTATCTTTTTTGAATTTTGTTTGCTAGGCATAAGTAGACATAAATGAAAAACTTTTCGTACAAATTTTAATAAGCCCGTTTGCCACTTTTTCCTAAAGCAGCCTAAGCCAATAATATTGAAAGCTTATTTGTATTTTTATTGTAAGGACTGATGGTATACAACTGATTTACTGTATTTTTATGCAAGTAATATATACCTTCTACCTTTGTTTGCCAAAGATCTCACCCCACCAAGGTATTTTTGCAAGAGTGCTATGCTATTTTCTTTTTTTTTTTTACAACAACATCTTAAAAAAATGCCATAACAGAGCTAATGAGAATACCCAAGGGGAATGGAGCAGTTGGCAAACAATCTTAGAAGGCATGGGTTATTGCAGAAAAATATGATATGCTGATATTTTGGATAAGCTTTTCTTCATTTCATAATATTTTTGAGTGTAAACTGGTCACAGAATTTATTTTTCCTGTTGATTTTAGGTTTTCTGCCTACTGTTTTCCATCTTTTCTAAGTGTACTACTTTGCAGATATTTTCTAATTTACTTTTAAAATAGACTGAAAAACTAACCCTCTGACCACTTAATTGGTTTTAAGGAGCCATTTTTTCACAGAAACAAATGGTGCAGACAACACAAGTAGAGAACAAACTTAACGAACAATGTGTGCACACAACACAAGTAGTCAATTAACAAAACACCAGGCAAACAATGCTTAAATACCACGTGTTGGCTAGAGAGTGAAGATCTGTGAAATGGAGTGCGGCTACAGCAAGATATGCGTACACATCACTTCCTTCGGCTATTGCTTGGTGTGCATCAAATTCAAGTCTTGCTTTTGGAAACTTCTTTCTTTTTTTCCTTTTCAAATATTTTCCATCTGTGGTTGGTTGAATCAGTGGATGCTGAACACACGGATTGGGAGGGCAGACTTTAGACTTAATAAGGTGTCTTAAGACTAATCAGGTGGCAACTAGGGCAACTGAGATACCGTCATCCTTGTCCATAATTGTGAAAACATCATGTTGTAAGCTTTAGTGTCTATCCTAGATTTACAAATAAAAATACAAATTTCATTAAGTAACATGTCTTTATTCAATTTGCTTTTTCCTCAGAAGTGACTTCATCATTTTGGGGGAAAAACAAAACAAAACACAGAATAATAAATGTAAATGTTGCTAAATTTTATTGGAGACATTAAACATTCACATTTCCTTGAGGATTCCTCATTAAGCAGAGGGCTTTCCTAAGGAGTCCAACCACTGAAATGTCAACTTGGGATTTGCATCTTGGATATTAAAGAGCTAAATATGCAGTTAATCTTAAAAAGCTTAGGCTTTATTAATTCTTTACCAAGCATCAGGCCTTATTTTGAATACTGGAGTTGCTCACTGAATACTCACAGTAACTCATATCCCTGCTCCCAATTTTTTAGATGAAAAATCTAACAGAGGAACATTACGTAAAAGATTGTCAAATAATTATTTTATGCACACAGTAGTCAAAATAATATTGATACCCATGATGGATTTTTGATGAGACATTTATGATAGCCTTCTCACTGTGAAAGGCATGGTTTCTTTATGGACTCTAAAATTCTGCGATTCTAAAAGTGTATTGCAAACATAATTCAGGTGAAAAAGAAAATTCAGTCATTTGGAGTTTAGAAAATCACTGATTTTATCGGCTAGAGTAAAAGTTCAAGGGGGTGAATTTGAACTCAGGTGTATAACTATTCTCTTTTGACTTTGCTTTATTCTATGATGGCTTTATTCTCAGGCATACTGTAAATGTTCTGAAAATGGCCCACCAGCTCCAGGCTTTTATTATCCATATAGCTGTGGGATCAAAAGGAGAGAGACCTTTTCTCTATCCAGGGTCTCTATCAGTTCCTCAAAAGGGCTGAATAGCCATGATAGTTTTATTGTGCCATGCCTGGTTTTATCTGTGTGTCCAGGGAAACGGGGTTGTCTGAACTAGTCAGCTGGAAGGCATGAGGGACATGGGCTCTCATGGTTAGCTCACTGGAAATATATCAGCAGGGACAGTTCCCAAATTAAAGGGACAGACAATATATGCATGATATTATATAAAACCAATACCTGAATGTCTCTGACTTAACACAATATTTTGTCATAGATGTAGCTTCCTTTCTGAAGTAAGTTTGCTCCTGGTTATGTTTTCATCTGGCCATAGAGTGTCATGGTCACTTTTCTAAAGTGCTCACAAATCTTACTTTGTCATATCATTAAAAATGATGAGTCCTCAGGCATGTCAAGTATATTAATTAGGAATTTGTTTTTGTTAGGTCGTTTTGCCATTTTCAACTCATAGTGACTCTATGAACAACAAATTGAAACACTACCTGGTCTAGCATCATCCCCACCATAGATATTACGTTTGAGCTCATTGTTGCAACCACTGTGTCAATCCATCTTGTGACTGATAGATTTGCAATGATTAAAAAAAAAATAGTTGCTGAGACTGCTATGTACAAACACCTCATGGAATTTGATTTCTTGGCTTCGAGGTTTAGGTTCATGTTTTCCATTTTAAGAGCACCTCAGTTTATTGTCCTAACGACACTTTTAGGGCTTCTGTGCTACATCCTAGTTCATTGTGTAGTTCCTGGGGTCTTAATAGATTACAAGTGACCATCCAAGGCACAAAATTGGTTTCTAATCATCTGCAGCAACAGAAGAAGAAGAAGAGTCAGGAATAAGAGGAGGAAATGGAATGTATGGCTTATTGCCTCCATGAACAAGTGCCTCCTTTCCCAGGAGACCAGAACTGGATTGTGCCTGGCTACCAATTCTAAATATTTTGACTAAAGATTCTACAGAAGAACACTGATCAAACAGGGGAAAAATGCAGACCAGAATTTCAGATTCTCATGGATTCCAGACTTTCTGGAGCCATGGAGGCTGGATGAAACCCTGAAACTGTTCTGAGATAATCTTTCAACCTTAAATCAGAAATATCCCCTGAAGTCTTCTTAAAACCAAACAATACTTTTAGCTTAATTAATCAAGAAACTGCCCCTTGGGCATTATGCTCTTTCAAGATCTATCTATATGGGATCAAATTGACAACAGCAACTTGAAAGGTGAGATAAGAAACTTAGGGGTTAATGAGTTTATATGAAGAAGCCCTGGTGGTGCAGTGGATTAAGTGTTTGGCTGCTAACCAAAAAGTTGGTGGTTTGTGCCCACCAGTTGCACTGCATGAGAAAGGTGTGGCAGCCTGCTTCCTTAAAGATTGTTGTTGTTGTTGGCTGCCATTGAGATTGTTCAGACTCATAGTAACCCAACGTACAACAAAACAAAACACTTTCCGGTTCTTCACCATTCTCACAATCATTGTTAAGCTTGAGCCCTTTGTTGTAGCCGCTGTATCCATCTGCCTTCTTGAGGGTCTTCCTCTCTTTAGCTGACCCTCTTCTTTACCAAGCATGATGTCCTCTCCAGGGACTGGTCCCTCCTGATAACGTGTCCAAAATATGTGAGGTGAAATATCTCCATCCTCGCATCTAAGGAGCATTCTGGTAGTACTTCTTCCAGGACAGGTTTGTTTGTTCTTCTGTCAGTCCACAGTATATTCAATATTCTTCACCAACACCATAGTTCAAAGACATCATTCTTCTTCAGGCTTCATTTATTGTTCAGCTTTTTCATGCATATGAGGCAACTGAAATGCTATGGCTTGAGTCAGGTGCACCTGTGTCCTCAAAATCTCAAAAAAGAGATCTTTTGCATCAGATTTGTTTAATGTAATAAACCCTTTGACTTCCTGACTACTGCTTCCATGGGTATTGGTTGTGGATCCAAGTAAATTGAAATCCTTGACAACTTCAGTATTTTCTCCATTTATCACGATGTTACTTATTAAAAAAAAAAAAAAAATTAGTCAGTAACAATTACAGAAATTATGGGATGGTTCTACCCTGTCCTATACTGTAGCTATGGGTTGGAATTGACCCTATGGCAGTGGGTGGGAGTTTATATTAATGGGAGAGGAACAATCTGGAAAAGGAGAGTGAGAATTATTGCACAGCTTGCAGAATATAGCGAGTGTCACTTAATTGTAGGTGTAGAAACTGTTGAAATGGTGGACCGTTGTGTGTATTCTAAACAATAACAACAAAAAAATTAAAAGAGAAGGTAATACATGTTCTCTGAACATATAATAAAAAATTAATGAGTTCATAAAGTAAATACGGTAACATCACTTTCCAATTATTTCCAGTGTGAACATATTACCAGTTTGATGTTCAGTGTTACAGACTCTTTCCTCTTTATGTAGTCTAATTTGTATACAATGTTTTAAAAGTATTGATTTAGATAAATGTGGTTTATATATACATTTCTGCAAGTAATTTTTTTTTTCCTACTCTATCATGTGTCAGGTACATATTTCTGAATCAATGCTTTTTGGCTGGGCTTTTCATCTTTTTAACGCTTTCATCTTTTCATATGTACAGATGTACCAAAAAGTCTTTATACACTCATTTATACTTGGACAGTTACAGAGCTCCTAAAGTTTATTACTGTAACTGGGCTGTACTGAATATTCTGATACATACATTTTACAGTCACACTCTTTTTAATAAGATAGAGAAGAATCGAGAATGGCTCTAGAGGTGATATGTCTTGATCATTTTGCATTTTGATAGGTGTTGTCAAATTACTTTCCACATACTTGTGCAATTTACTCTTTCATTAGCAGTCTATTAGACTTGCCAATTTTCTTTCTGGAAAAGTTAAATTCCTGCTAATGTGACAGGAAAACGATTCTATGTCCTTTTTGTTTTAATTTACAATTCCCTAATCATTTGCACATTTGATATATAGAATGTTTTCATAAATTCGCTTAACTATTTATGTTCCTTTTCCTGGTAATTGCCTTTTCTATTCTCCGGTCATATATGTCTATGACTTTACCTTTTATTAGATGTTACAAACATGAGCCGAATATAAATGAGCAGAGCTCAGGTGGCACAGTGGTTAAGAGCTAGCCTGCTAACCAAAAGGTGAGCAGTTTGAATGCACCAGCTGCTCCTTGAGAACCCTGGAGGGCAGTTCTTCTCTGTAGTATAGAGACACTATGAGTCGGAGTCAACTTGACAGCAAAGGGTTTGATTTTTGGTTTACATAGATGAGTACCAGTTTTTTGTTTGTGATAGGTGTTGTCAGTGCCTGCTACTAATCCATAGGTTATCTTTTAACTTTTTTATGGTATCTTCCATATAAAAATGTAAATTTTTATACTGTTAAATATGTAAATTATTTACGGATTCTTAGTTTTGTGCTATTTTTATTCCCAAGATTCTAAAACATGTACTATATATATATTTTTTAACAACTAAAGGTTTATTTTTTGGATTTAACTCTGCAATTCAATCTGAAGTTTGTTTTTGTGACAATATGACCTGGGGACCTCATTGTATAATTGTCCCTATACCATGTATTAATGAGTAATCATGTCTAAATGATTTTAAATGTCGCCTTTATCATACATTGAATTTTGACATACACCAGATCAATTTACCTGGATCTGTTTTGGATTCTAGTCTGTTCACTGATCTACACATCTCTTTCTGCACTAATGCCACAGTGTTTTAATAATTGTGACCCACTCTAGTGTGTATTCTTAGTTTCAATTTTTTCGTATTGCTGTGCATTTACTATTCCAGAATAACCTAGTATAATATTTGTGTCTTTCTCCAAAATATTTTCAGGATTTTGAAATAAATGTCCTGAATTCCTAGAGCTATTTGAAGAGTAGAATTTAAATGTTGAGATTATTCATCCACGTACATAGCAAGTCTTTCTATCTTATCATGTCTTTGTTTATATTCTTCACTAAATGTTAATATTTTTATTTCTACAGGATTTAAAATTTTCTTGTTAAGATTATGTTTATTTTATGGTGTCTGTTGGTACTGTGATAAAATCTGTAATATATTTTATGATTTTTTTTCTGACAGGAAATCCATTGATCTCTAATATTGCTATATTTGACCTTCTTAGAGAAATTTTTTTTTAACTTTTCTTTCAATGTATAACATTTTTTTTTAAATTGTGCTTTAAGTGAAAATTTACAAATCAGGTTAGTCTCTCATATAAAAATTTCCATACACCTTGCTATACACTCCTAATTGTTCTCCCTCTGATGAGATAGCACAGTACTTCCCTCCTCTCTCTCTCCTCGTGTACATTTGGGTAGCTTCTGGATACCTCTTCCCTCTCATCTCCCCTCCCGACAGGAGATGCCAACATAGTCTCAAGTGTCGACTAGATCCAAGAAGCTTGCTCTTCACCAGTCTCATTTTCCATCCTCTATTCCAGTCCAATCCCTGTCTGAAGAGTTGGCTTTGGGAATGGCTCCTGTCCTGGGGTAACAGAAGGTCTAGGGCCCATGACCTCTGGAGTTCCTCCAGGCCCAGTCTGACCATTAAGTCTGGCCTTTTCACAAGATCTTGGGGTCTGCATCTCACTGCTCTCCTGCTCCCTCAGGGTTTCTCTGTTGAGTTCCCTGTCAGGGCAGTCATTGGTTGTGGCCAGGTACCATCTAGCTCTTCTGGTCTCAGGCTGATGTAGTCCCTGGTTTATGTGGTCCTTTTTGTCCCTTAGGCTCATGATTATTTTGTGCCTTTGGTGCTCTTCATTCTTCCTTGTTCCAGGTGGGTTGAGACCCATTGAGGCACCTTAAATGGCCACATGTTAGTGGTTAAGACTGCAGACACCACTCTCCAAAGTGGGATGCAGAATGTTTTCTTAATAGATTTTCTTACGTCAATTGACTTAGATGTTCCCTGAAACCATGGTCCTCAAACCCCCACCCCTGCTATGCTGGCCTTTGAAGTGTCCCGTCTTTTAAGGAAATTTCAGAACTTTTTAATGGCATATTATAATTTTTCAGAGGCTATCTTAAAATTTTCTCAATATACAACCATATTATCCACAAGTGATGAGAAATGCATTTCCTGTGTTCTAAACTGTGTTCTTTTCACATGTTTTTCTTGACTTACTGAATGGGCCAGGACTTACAGAACAATGCTGAAGAGTAATATTGACAACTAAACACTGTTGTCAGTTTCCTGACTTTCATAATAATAAGTCATTAGGAAAAAGAAAACAGACCTTAGCAAAAATGTAAGTAATTCATACATGTGATTGAACAGATCAATTAGTATATATGTGTTTTTAGTTGAAAACACATATCTCCTTCTGACTGCAGCCTTATTTAATCATTTTAGTTTTTGTTTCTTCTGATGTTGATCACATCATACACTTTAGTTAAACAAGTCATGATAACTTGCCTTACATATGTGTGTGTGTTTGTATATGGAAACAGGAATGAAAGGATACACATGAGGTAATCAATTGTATGGTGGGGTGCTGCTGCATGCTGGTTGGCCAGGGGAGGGAGGAAATTGGAGGTAAGCCAAAAGAGTGGGTGATTTTAAATAAGAAAGCATATTTGGTAGAATTATGGTCCCTCATTTAGGTAAAATTAAATATCTGTACATATGCTGCAACAATGGGCTCAAGCACAGCAAAAATTGTGAGGATGGTACAAGACATTCTATTGTGAATAGGGTCACTATGAGTTGAAACCAACTCGAAGGCACCTAACAGCAACAATAACTACAAATATATTCACGAAGATAAGATGTTATATGATATAATCATTACAGAGTTAAGGAAGGTTACCACAGATAGGTGGAAATTTAGGTGAATTTTATTTATACTTTTTTGTATTCCCTAAATTATTACCTAGAATATGAGTTATTTATATAATTGAAAAAGGTGGAAAAGCTATTTTCAATGTAAAGAAAAAAGACATGCACTTGATAGTTCACGTCTGACATTGTCATATTCTGATTTTTGCTATGCTAAACTGTATATCTGGAAACCCTGGTGGTGCAGTGGTCTGTATATAATTTTTGTTCCCTATTAGATTTTAAGATCTTTGAGAGTAGGTTCAGTATCTTATTAATATTCACTATAATGTCTGACATGGTATGCTATACATAGCAGATAAGCTGTTTGTTATTGGATAAATGAATATTAAGAGTGGTTAAATAAAGTTGAAAAAGATTCAAAGCTCATTGCTTATTGATTGAGTAGGAAAATAGGAATCTTAGGTGTTATCTCATGATCTTGACCAAATTATTTGCAATGGGCAAATTAGTTTTCAAATTCTTGAACAAACTTAGATTCTGAAGGTAGGAACTCTTGTAAAACTAGAGAAGGTTCTGGGTAGATCTGCTAAGAAAAGCTCTTTTTAACTTGTTTTTACCTATCTTGTCTAGAAATAAATTCTGATATTGGGTTCTGCTCCTGTGTTAGAAATCATTTTGTCTTTGTTTTTGGCACTAATATTTATCACTCCCTTATACGTTCTCGTATGTGTCACTTGGAATTACATTTTCTAGACTCCTCATTTTAGGGTCCTTCATGCGAGTTATGTTCTGTCAGTGAGATGCTCTCTTTTAGGATTCAGACAGCACAATGGAGAAAGAAATCATATTATCCTTCATCTAGCAGTAGTGGGAAGATGAATGGGCTTCAACAGATATGAGGCTTCCTAATGGCATGTGACCTTTTCCATGACAACCGCACCAAGTCTGTGGAGTAGCTGTGAAGCTTGATGGTGGAATCCTATGATTTCCTGACATAAACAGCAATTTAAGCAACATCCTGATTTTTTGAACAACAGGCAAATCTGAAATAGGTGATGATCATTCTGGACTTTTGCTCTTCTAGTACACTGGGAAATGGTATTGTAAGCAACTAATTATTTAGTCTAAATTTGTTTTCCTGACTGAAACTTGAGTAATAGTGCCTCCAATAGGAATCACCTAAAGGCTCTAGGAATCGTCAGATAACGGATTAAATATGAAAGTTATTGACGAATCTCTTACATTAGAGCCCTCTAGATTACATGTCATACATCTAAAGCTCCTTTTCTTTTAATTGTTTTCCTGGTTTTAATCTCCCATTCTCTACTTCATTGCTATACTTGTGATCTTGCTCAATGCAATTGCATTGATTTTTTTAAAATAATTTTTATTGTGCTTTAAGTGAAAGTTTACAAGTCGAGTCAGTCTGTCACATATAAGCTTATATACACCTTACTCCATACTCCCACTTACTCTCCCCCTAATGAGTCAGCCCACTCCCTCCTTCCAGTCTCTCCTTTCATGACCACTTTGCCAGTTTCTAACCCTCTCTACCCTCCCATCTCCCCTCCAGACAGGAGACACCAACAGTCTCAAGTGTCCACCTGATACAAGTAGCTCACTCTTCATCAGCATCTCTCTCCAATGCATTGTCCAGTCCATTCCATGTCTGATGAGTAGTCTTCAGGAATGGTTCCTGTCCTGGGCCAACAGAAGGTTTGGGGACCATGACCGCCGGGATTCTTCAAGTCTCAGTCAGGCCATTAAGTCTGGTCTTTTTATGAGAATTTGGGGCCTGCATCCCACTGTTCTCCTGTTCCCTCAGGGGTTCTCTGTTGTGCTCCCTGTCAGGGCAGTCATTGGTTGTGTCTGGGCACCATCTAGTTCTTCTGGTCTCAGGATGATGTAAGTCTCTGGTTCATGTGGCCCTTTCTGTCTCTTGAACTCATAGTTATCGTGTGACCTTGGTGTTCTTCATTTTCCTTTGATCCAGGTGGGTTGAGACCGATTGATGCATCTTAGATAACTGCTTGTTATCATTTAAGACCCCAGACGCCACACTTTAAAGTGGGATGCAGAATGTTTTCATAATAGAATTATTTTGCCAATTGACTTAGAATTCCCCTTAAGCTATAGTCCCCAAAACCCCGCCCATGCTCCACTGACCTTCGAAGCATTCAGTTTATCCCAGAAACTTCTTTGCCTTTGGTCCAGTCCAGTTGAGCTGACCTTCCGTGTATTGAGTATTGTGCTTCCTTTCACCTAAAGTAGTTCTTATCTACTAACTAATCAATAAATAACCCTCTCCCACCCTCCCTCCCTCTGCATTGATTTTTATTTCATCCTATCCTGACCCTTGCACTCTGAATGTCCTCAGTATTATTGATCTACCAATCTCTGAAAGCTTATCTTCTTTGACCTAAGTTTTTTGATAAACTTTTTCCAGAGTTTACTTTACCTTTATTGATCTCATTTATTTGGCAGTCATTTTGAGCCACTGCCATCCATAACCTGGGATTCTGGCCTTTCACACCTAACAAATCTGCATTTTTAACCCACCTACACCAATAAAAGTCAGCAGAAATCACCAAAATAAAACCTGAGTTGAACACAGAACACAACACCTGAACGGATAATAAAGAGAAGAAGATGGCTAACAAGGTTAATAATGAAGGATTTTTCCAATTAAATCAATGTTATCCATCTTCATATACTTTGAATTGGTAAAATTAATACCCAGTATACAAAAAATCCATTACTGTCCAGTTGATTAGAACTCATAGCGATCCTATAGGACAGAGTAGAACTGCTGCATCAGGTTTTCAGTGAGCAACTGGTGGATTTGAATTGCCAATCTTTTGGTCAGCAGCAGAACTCTTAACCACTATGCCACCAGGGTCCCAGCCACCATAAGGGTGGCATCAAATCATTGGTCACTTCAATTCTGGTTTGCTGGGAGATGGCATAACACCAACAGAGGGGACTCTCTTGAACCAAGGCTGATCTAGATATTACTATCATCCAAAATCCAACCTGCCATTATTCTGGTAGTACATTTGGGAACCAAGGGTGGGACTTCATACACAATGGACCTATGATAAGCTAACCTTTTTCAATGTTCTATTACTTGATCTCTATATACCTGTCATAGATTGAATTGTATCCCCAAAAAATATGTGTATCAATTTGGCTAGGCCATGATTCCCAATATTGTGTGATTGCCTATCATTTGTCATTTGATGTGATTTTCCTGTGTGTTTTAAATCCTACCTCTATGATGTTGACGCGATGGGGTTAGCAGCACTTACGTTAATGAGGCAGGACTCACTGTATAAGATTGGATCATGTCTTGACTCAATCTGTTTTGAGATATAAAAAAGAGTAGTGAGTAGAGAGATCTGAGACCTCATATCATGACCAGAGTAGCTCTGGGAGCAGAATATGTACTTTGGAGCCAGGGTGCCTGCATGGTAAAGCTCTTAGACCAAAGGAAGATGGATGACAAGGACCTTCCTCCAGAGACAACAGAGAGAGAAAGCCTTCCCCTGGAACCTATATCCTGAATTTGGAATTCTAACCTTTTAGACTGGAAGGGAATAAATTTCTATTTTTCAAAGTCATCCACTTTTGGTATGTCTGTTATAGTGGTGCTAAATAATTAAGACAGAGTTTGGTACCAGGAGTGGGGTGATATTCAGATCAGTACATAAAATGTAGAAGTGGTTTGAAATTGTGAATTGGAGAGAGGCTGGAAGAGTTTGAAAATGCCTAATAGTAAAAGCCTAGGTGGCCTTGAAGAGACTGTTGGTAGAATTATGGACATCAGACAATTCTGGTGACAACTCAAAAGGAAATAAGGAGAGCTATTACACTGATGAAGATACAGATGGCAAGAAACAGCGTTAGAGAACCAGCAACAGCAGAAACAGGAGACCAGTAAGAGACAGCACTGGAGCTGACCCACAGAGCTAGAGAGCTGAGTGGCAGAGCTCAGGAGGCTTCCTGGTAGGGTGGGGTGCCTCTGGGCACTTATTGGTGGCATTAGGTTTGCTACCCATGTAGCAAGAGAGTTGAGTGCCTTCTGGCTAAAGTATACTGGTGGAGAGGGGTGCCTCCAGGCACTTTTTGGTGGAGCTACAGAGCTTCAGAACACTTGCCTCAGAAGGGCAGATGCAGGTGTGAGGCCTGAGGGCCAAGAGGCCAAGAAACTGGGAATCAGAAGCTGAAGAGACAAGATACACAGGAAGCTGAGCTGCCTCAGTCTCAAAGGGTATGACCATGATGTCTAGGGTTTCCAAAGGGTGGAGCCACGGCCTCTGGTATTCCTAAGTGTGGTGGCACCACTCAGATGGACTAGGAGAATGATGTGTCTAAAGCCGAGGGAGCAGAGTTGCCATTCCAGTGGGTCTGGAAGGCAGAGCTGAAGCCCAGACCAGGGGCCTCCACCCAGAATCCAGAGACAGTGGCCAATACGTAGTCTGGTGGGCAGGGCCATTGTGTAAATGGTCTCAGAGAACAGAGGATTATTTTCAAAGGTTTGAGGGCTAAAGTAATGTGTTCTGCTGAGTTGCTTGGTGCCTGTTATCACTTCTTTCCCTCCAATTTCTCCGATTTGTAATAGAAATGTCTGGCTTGTGACTGTTTCACCATTGTACTTTTGAAGCAGATAGCTTGTATTCTAGATTTCACAGATGAAGAGGAATTTTTGGATTTTGGAGTTGGAATTGTTTGAAGACTTTTAGTATGATATGTTGGGGTGATTGTGTTTTATATGTGGCAAGAACATGAATTTTAGGGGGCCAAAGGGTGTAATGTCATGGATTGGATTGTCTCTCCAAAAGTATGTGTATCAATTTGGCTATGCCATGATTCCCAGTGTTGTGTATTTGTCCACCGTTTTGTCATCTGATATGACTTTCCTATAAGTTGTAAATCCTATCTCTATAATGTTGATAAGATGGGATTAGTGGCAGTTACGTTAATTAAGCAGGATTCAATCTACAAGATTGGAATGTGTTTGCGGCAATCTCTTTTAAAATATAAAAGAGAGAAATGAGTGGAGAGACATGGGATCTCAAAGCACTGACAAGGCAGCAACAGGAGCGGAGCGGGTCTTTTGGATCCTGGGTTCCAGCATGGAGAAGGTCCTAGACCAAGGGAAGATTGATGACAAAGACCTTCCTACAAAGCCAACAGAGACAGAAAGACTTCTCTTGCAGCTGGTGCCCTGAATACGGACTTCTAGCCTTTTAGACTGTGAGGGAATAAATTTCTCTGTGTTAAAGCCATCCACTTATGACATTTCTGTTATAGTGATACTAGATAACTAAAACAATACCCTACTTTCACACACTTTGTTTTCTAAAGAAAGCCATGCCTCTCACACATCTGAATCTTACCTTCATGCAGTGCCCAAAGGCAGACCTTTTGGGATATCATACAAGAGAAAAATTTTTAAATATTGCCTTCGGTGACATTTTTTGAGTTATTGTCTCTCAGCTCCAAACTCGGCTTTATTTTATTGAAGCTACCAGCAATGGGTTTATATATTGTTATATATACATTAACAATATTGTAGTTTAATATAATTCTAATTACTCAATGAGTTGAATTGATCTAAATTATCCATTAACCCACCAAACCGCTTGTCTTAAAAATGGCTGTTTTCAAAAATTTCTCCCCAGGTATGCTATATACATAAATATAGGCATAGGTATAGTTAGAGATGAAATGAGCCCTGATGGTACAATGGTAATGCACTTGGCTGCTGATCAAAATGTTGGCAGTTTGAACCTACCCAGCAGCTCCCCAGGAGAAAGACCTTGTGACCTGCTCTCATAAAGATTACAGCCCAGAAAACCTTAAAAACACCGTCTGTAATATGGGGTCTCTATGAATCAAAATCAACTGAAAGACTGCTAAGAACAAAAGGTATTGACAGAGATAAATACAGAGAAATTCTTATTAGGTGATTGCTACTTAAATTCTCTAGTCAGGATTCAACCACCAAGAAGGGAGAAAAATCAAGTAAACTTTCCCGTTAAAAAATGTTGCTTTCAGTTGGCTTATTTTCCTCTAGTAATTCTGTACATTTTAAACTAGTACCTACATCAAAGTTAAAGGAAAATTGATTGTCCATGCAAAAGACACTGAAAGGAGTAATTTGGTGAGGCAAAATTATTGAAAAAAAGCATAAATATAAGTGGAATTAAGAAAATACCCCAGCTTAAGTTATGTTTAAAATAAACTAAAACTTCTTGTAATTATGTTTACTACACTGGAAATGAGATGGCAGTTAGGTACCACTGGTAATTACTAGATATTTTAGATATGAAAGCAGACTTCTGCTTCTAGGCAAGGTGGAGAAGTAGCAACTGGATGTACTCTTCTTCTTGAAACAGTCAAAGTACTGGACCAAATGTATGAATCAATGGCTTTTGAGAAATTGGAATTAGGGCAACAAAGGACTATAAACCCTGAAACACAGGAAACAAACAAGTTGAATCTTATGACAGCCCCAGTTTACTGCCTTGAATGAATTCCTAGACCATACTCAGGAAGAAAAACCCAGGCACAGTTTGAGGGACTCTGAATTAAGAAGATGGAGCTGGTGGTCCAGGGAGACAAAGGCAAATAGAGAAAATTTCGAAGTCTACAGAAAGGACTCCTGGAGACTTTAGCTGAGTAATAATATGTATTTGTAGGGGCAAATTACTGGGTTTTTAGGGGCAAATTACCTAGTAAGTAAGGTAAACACGGGCTTACTTGTGCTTACTTACTAGCCTCATGTGAAGTTGTTCACGGCAGAGTAGTAAATAGCACAAGTAAGCCCGTGTTTACCTTGCTTGCTAGGTAATCTGACCACTTCAAGACTGCATTTGGAAAAGGGTCTTTGATTCAGTAGGAAGGTGCTGTAGGGTTGGGAGACACTGATGGCAGACCTATCTATAAGCAGAATCTTTGATGATGAAAAAGCGGGAAATTGTTCACTACAGATGATCTGGTAAGCAAGTTAAGCACCATGCTTACTTCGCTTATTGGATAATCTGCCTCTGTGAATATGCATATGAGGAAACTACTGCAAGATGGGGAAATTCCATTGGAAGAATAGAGAATAGTGTCAGGTACACATACAGGGCTGGAGAAAGTGCCTATTCTCCTTAGCCAGATTGGAAAATCTCCTTCTCCTCAGGCACTGGAGAGATTCCTAAGGATGGTTTTGCCTCAGTGATGCCTAATAATTTGCCCTAGACTGAGCACAAAACCTAAATGTATCAATCTGTTATTGAGTAACTTAACTGTGTCCTAGAAAAAAAAATAAGAATATTTATAGAAATATGGACATATACAGTACCCAACAAAGAAAAATTCACAACGCCAGGCATCCAATCAAAAGTAATTAATCGTGGTAACACACAGAAGAATGAAATAATGAAAAGAAAACTCAATCAGTTAAAAACAGTCTAGAACTGACACAGGTGTTGGAATTGCATATAAAGACATTAGAAGTCATTATAACCGTATTCAATATGTGCAAAAAGTGGAGACACAAAAAATATTTTTTAAAAATCCCAAATTGAATTTCTAGAGATGAAAACTACAATGGCTGAGATGAAAATATGCAGCTGAATTTAATCATAAATTAGATCTGCAGAAACAAAGATTAATGCATTGAAGACAGCAATAGATGCTATTCAAACACGATACTGAAAAAAAAAAATGAACTATGTATCCGTGAACTATAGACAACTTCATGCCACCTAAGAGAGATGTAATTGGAGTCTCAGAAGGAGAAGAGGGGCAAAAAAAAAAAAATACTTAAGAAATAATGGCCAAACATTTTCCATATTTAATTAAAATTATAAATCCATAAAACCAAGAAGGTCAATGAACACAAAGTGTGAGCAAGAAAAATATAAGGGGGGGAAAAGACATCAAGGTGATTCATAATTTTAATGCTCACAACCAATGATAAAGAAAAATAGTAGAAGCAGCCCAAGGCGGAAAGAAAAGACACATTATATACAGAAAAACAAAGATAAGGATGGCAGCAGATTTCCGAGAAAAAATAGAGTACTATTCAAATGCTAAGTGATGGATTTGTTTTGCCTTAAGTCCAGACTTTTTTCTTACTGTATTATTGTGAAATGTGTCTTTAATTTAAAGGAAGATTTGAAGTTCTATGTATTTCCAAAGCTTCCAGTAAAGGCTTTTCTTGGTTTGTCACTAGCCAGTTATTGACCTTGTATTCTATGCCTTTATGCCCCCCAAAATACCCTTTGTGTTTAGATGTCTGTGTAGTAGTGGTTAAGTGCTATGGCTGCTAACCAATGGCTGCTAACCAAAGGGTCAGCAGTTCGAATCCGCCAGGCGCTCCTTGGAAACTCTATGGGGCAGTTCTACTCTGTCCTGTAGGGTCACTATGAGTCGGAATCGACTCGATGGCACTGGGTTTGGCTTTTTTGGGTTTGGTACTCAGTGTATTAAAGTCCAATTTTTCTTAAAATGAAGTGACAACGTCTTAGAACTAACAGTAGTTATGTAGATTTCGATGTTTTATTTTCCTTACTCCTCCACTTTTTGGATGTCAGAAACAGTGTCTTAAATATTTGTACAATCTGGTACAACAGTGAATTCTACAAAAGATGGTTTTTGAAAAAATCTAAAGATGGCTTATGGCTATTCCACGATCTATGCCTTTGCAAACAAGTGGGAAAATATTAAACAATTCCAAGGAAGGCCAGATGAAATCATGACAGCCACTTACCCCAAATGAGGTGAGTTTACTGGACTGACAAATGCAGGCTTGACTTCCTCTTCTGTTTCCTTGTGATGGACCCTCCATCACCATCATCCTAAGGGAAATAAACATTCAGTGCAGTCACCTACTTCTAGTATACTGAAGTGGGCATGTGGGACAAAGAAAAGGAGGCTCTGTAGAATTCAGTTTTAATTAGAACGTATTGAGATGGTGGGCTTTCAATGGGAATTTTTTCCCACAGATTTGGATGATGGTTATAAAAATGTTTCCTCTGCCACAGGTTCCACCTGAAATTGTGGACATGATTCTAAATGATGGAGATGTTGAAAAATGTAATCAAGATTTTATTGCTGCTAACATTCCATGCATGAAGAAAGCAAGAAGTCGTTAAAAAGGCAAGAAAGAAAAAAACCAAAATTGATGTTAGAAGAAGCTCTGAAACTTGCTCTTGAGCATCAAGCAGCAAAAGTAGGAGGAAGAAATGAGGAAGTAAAAAAACTCAATAGAAGATTTCAAAGGGTTGCTCCAGAAGTCGAAGTATTATAGTGACTGACATGTGCAAAGAGCTGGAGATAGAAAACCAAAAGGGAAGAACACGCTCAGCATTTCTCAAGCTGAAAGAGCTGAAGTAAAAATTCAAGCCTTGTCAGCTCCTGTCTGGAGAAGAGATGAGAGGGCAGAGGGGGTCAGAAGCTGGCAGAATGGATGTAAAAATAGAGAGTGGAGGGAAGGATTGTGCTGTCTCTTTAGAGGGAGAGCAACTAGGGGTATATAGCAAGGTATATGTAAGTTTTTGTATGAGAGACTGACTTGTTTGGTAAACTTTCACTTAAAGCACAATAAAAATTATAATAATAATAAAAGGAATGTTGCTGATGTAACTTGTATGAATTTCCTACTTATAAATGCCTTAAAAGTAAGCTTTCCCCTCACCCTCGATGAGCAGTCTTGGTAGCTGCAGCCCTGACTGTCTCCTTTCCTTTTGCAACAAAATAAAAGTACCTTTCCACTCTGGTGAAAAAAAAAAAAAAATCAACCTTGAGTTGCAATAGTGAAGGATTCTATGGGGAAATATTAAATGATGCAGGGAGCATCTGGAAAAGATGGATGAAATACACAGAGTCAATATACCAAATAGAATTGGTGGGCATTCAACCATTTCAAGGGGTGTTAATGCCAGCCTTGTTGGGGTGAGAAGGTATTTCATTGTAGTTTTGATTTCCACGTCTCTAATCGGCACAGGGTAATGGCTAATTGTCTCAGTCATCTAGTGCTGACATAACAACAGAAATACCAGCAGTGGATGCGTTTAAGAAAGAGAAGTTTACTCTCTCACAGTCCAGTAGGCTAGAAGTCTGAATTCAGGGTGCCAACTCCAGGGGTAGGCTTTCTCTTTCTGTTGGTTCTGGAGGAACGTCCCTGTCATCAGTTTTCCCTTGTTCTGGGAGCATCTCCGTGCAGGAACCTCAGGTCCAAAGGAAATGCTGTGCCCTGGCACTGTTATCTTGGTGGTATGAGGTTCCCATGTCTCTCTGCTCATTTCTCTCTTTTATATCTCAACATAGATTGGCTTAAGACATATCTAGTCTTGTAGACCTCATCAATATAACCATTGCTAATCCCTCTTATTACATCATAGTGATGGGATTTACAACACATAGGAAAAGCACATCAGAAGATAAAATGATAGTCCTACAATCATACAAGAGGATCATGACCTAGCCAAGTTGACAGATATTTTGGGGGCACAATTCAATCTGTGACACTAATGATCATGAGCATTCCTCATGAATCTGACAGCCACCTGAATGTCTTCTTTGGTGAAGTGTCTATTCACATCCTTTGCCCATTTTTAATTGGGTTATTTGTCTTTTTGTTGTTGAGTTTGCGCAGTGTCATGTAGATTTTAGAGACTAAATGCTGATAGTAATTGTCAAAGCCAAAATCTTTTTCTGAGTCTGTAGGTTGCCTTTTTACTATTTTGGTGAAGTCTTTGGATGAGTACAGGTGTTTGTTAGATTTTTAGGCCCTCCCAGTTATCTAGTTTCTCTTCTGGTGTTTGTGCATTGTTAGTAATGTTTTGTATACTGTTTATGCCATGTATTGGGGCTCCTAGCGTTGTGCCTCTTTATTCTTCCATGATTTTTATCCTTTTGGGTTTTATATTTAGGATTTTGATCCATTTTGAGTTGGTTTTTGTGCACAGTGTGAGGTATGGGTCTTGTTTCATTTTTTTTGCTCTGTTTTCGGTGTTTTTTGCTTCATGTATTTTTTTTCTGTCTTTTGATCTTTAATGTGTTTATCTCTTTGTGTCTAAGCTGTGTCTCTTGTAGAGAGCATATTGATGGGACATTTTTCTTTAATCCATTCTGTCACTCTCTTTTTATGGGTGCATTTAAGCAATTTATGTTTATTGTGATTATCAATATGTGCATGTTTATTGTTGTGGAGCTATCTGGAGATGGTGTCTGGGTTAATTCTGGCCTTTTAGGAAATGGCATGTTCTTAGAGTATATAAACATATACATACTTAAATATATATATTTGTTTCTGCTGCCCCTTTAAAAATTTTTTTTTATTGTGCGTTAGTGAGGGTTAACAGAGCAAATTCGCTTCCCATTGGATAGTTTCTATGTAAGTGTTCCATGACATCGACTTCTTTCCCTACGATGTGTCAGCCCCCTCCCCATTTCTGTCCATGTTTCCCCATTTCCTTTCTTTCTGATTTTCACCCCTTCCTGCCTTTTTATCTCTGCTTTTGATCTTGTATAGACCGTTTTAAGGATCACTTTCTTCTTGGCTATTAGTGTTTATATTATGGGCCTTTTTATGATTTGGCTGATAGGTGGTCTCTGGGAAAGATTTCAGTTGTAGTTCAGAAGGGTGTCTGTCTCAGGGTCATAGTCTCTGGGATTCCTCCAGTCTCTGTTGGACCAGTAAGTCTGGTCTTTCTTGTAAATGTGATTTGTCTACAATTTTTCTCCACCTTTTTTGAGAATCCTCCATTATAATCCCTGTCAGAGCAGTAGGTAGTGGTAGCTGGGCACCATCTTGTTCTTCTGGTCTCAGGGTCATGTAGGTTGTGGTTCATGTGGTCCATTAGTCTTTCAGATTAATTGCTCTCTTGAGTCTTTGGTCTTTGGTTTTCTTCACTCTCCTTCTCTTCAGACGGTAAGAGAGACCAATAGCTGTGTCTAAAATGGCCATTTACAAGCTTTTAAGACCTTAAAAGCTTCTCACCAAAGCAGGATGCAGACCTTTGTCTTTATTAGCTATGTTATGCCAATTGCCATAGATGTCCCCTGAGACTATATTCCTTCACCTTTGACCTAGAAACTTCATCTCACAAGGTGTTTGGTTATGTCTAAGAAATTGCCCCGACTCTGGTCCTTGTGTGTTCTACAGTTATGAGTGTAGAAATATCCACCACTAAACCTATATCTGCGGGTAGGTGTGTTCCCTTACACCTCCTGACATACCTATCTACCTAAGTGTCAATTTGTAAATTAATGTTTGTTAATATTATTGCTGCAGGATTGTTTCCATGCTGTAGTAATTACCAGTTACCATTGTTGCCCTTTGTACCTGCATTCCTCTCAGTGTCCTCCTATGCCTTACTCATATTTTTCTGACTTCCTCCATACTGTGTATCGCCTTTCTCTTCACCAATAGTAATATATGTCTTCTATCTGTCTGGTAATTTTCCCTCCCTGTCTGTCCTATTCCTGGTAACCACCAAAGAATTTTTTGCTCATTTGTTTTTCCTCCGTGTAAACCCTTTTCTTGTTTCTTTACAATAGAGGTCTCATACAACATTTGTCCTTTTGTGATTGACTTATTTCACTTAGCATAAAACCAAAAAATTAAAAAAAAAATTGCCGTCAAGTGGATTCTGACTCATAACGACCCTATAATGCCCTCCAAATTCAACCATATTGTAGCTGGTTTGTGGATTTGTCATTATTATCTATTGTTTTGTAGTATTCCATTGTTGTGCACACACCACAGTTTGTTAATTCATTCATCCTTTGATGGGTACTTAGTTCTTTCCATCTTTTTTACTATTGTGAATACTGTTGCAGTGAACAAGGGTATGCACGTATCTATTTGTGTAAATGGCTTTTATTTCTCCTGGGTGTATTTCTAGGAGTGGGATTGCTGGATCTATTTCTAGCTTCTGGAGGAAGCACTATAATATTTTCCATAGTGGTCGTACCATTTTATATTCCCACCAGCAGTGTATAAGATTTCCAATATCCCCACAATCTCTTTGACATTTGTTATTTTCTGTTTTTTATTAGTGTTAGTAATATTGGGGTGACATGTTATCTCATTGTAGTTTTGATTTGCATCTCTCTATAGGGTTGCTATGAGTTGGAATCGACTCCAAGGCAACAGGTTTGGTTATTTTTTGTTTTAATGGCTAACGATTGGGAGCATTTCTTCATGTGCTTGTCAGCAGCCTGAATGCATTCTTTGGTGAAGTATCTGTTCATATTATTTGCCCATTTTTTTAATTGGGTTGTTTGTCTTTTTGTCTTTGAGTTGTCGAAGTTTTCTGTGAATTTTAAAGATTAGACCCTTGTCAGATATATCATAGCCCAAATTTATTTCTACAGTCTGTAGGTACTCTTTTTACTCTTTTGGAGAAATCTTACAATAAGCATGTGTTTAATTTTTAGGAGGTATCATTAATCTAGTTCATCTTCTGCTGTTTGTGCATTCTTAGTTGTGTTTTGTATTTTATTTATGCCATATATTAGGGCTCCTAGCATTGTCCATACTGTTTCTTCCATGATCTTTATAGTTTTAGGTTTTATCTTTAGGATTTCGATCCATTTTGAGTTAGTTTTTGCATATGGTGTGAAGTGTGGATATTGTTTTATTTTATTTTTTTTACAAATGAACATCCAGTTTTACCAGCACCACTTGTTAAAGAGACTAACTTTTCCCCGTTAATAGACTTTGGCTCTTTGTCAAAGATCACGTGTCCAAAGGTGAATGAATTTACATTTGGGTTCTAAATTCTATTTTGTTTGTCTGTTGTTGTATGAGTACCAGGTTTACTTGACTACCGTGACTGAATAGTAGCTTCTAAGATCACATAGTGTGAGGCCTCTTACTTTTTGCTTCTTCAGTAATGCTTTGGTTCTCTGGCGTGTCTTCCCTTTCCGTATAAAATTAGTGATTAGTTTTCCATCTCATTAAAAAATGCTATTGGAATTTGGATTGGGATTGCTTTAGAGCCGTACTTCATTTGGGGTAGTATTGTCATTTTCACAATGTTGTGTCTTCTTGTCCATAAGCGTGGTATGTTTTTCCATTTTTGTTTGTTCCTTGGTTACCTGGAGTAGTATTTTGTAGTTACCTTTGTATAGGTCTTTTACATCCTGGTTAGATTTATTCCTAATTATTTTATCTTTTGAGGGGCTATAGTTAATGGTAATGTTTTTCTAACATCTTTTATGAATTTCTCTTTGTTGGTATAGAAGTATCCATGCAATTTTTGTATATTGACCTTGTGTTACGCTACTTTGTTAATTCTTTGAATTAATTCCAGTAGCTTTCTGGTGAAATCTTTGGGATTTTCTATGTATAAGATCTAATTATCCTTGAATAGGGATAGTTTTATTTCTTCTTTGCCAGCTTGTAGTTGTTGTTGTTGTTAGGTGACATTTAATAGTTCTGACTCATAGCAACTCTATATACAACAGAATGAAATATAGCCGAGTCATGAGCCATGGTCACAATCATTGTTATATCTGATTCCATT
Source organism: Elephas maximus indicus (assembly GCF_024166365.1). NCBI lineage: Eukaryota > Metazoa > Chordata > Mammalia > Proboscidea > Elephantidae > Elephas > Elephas maximus. The sequence continues at coordinate 89,797,471 of NC_064823.1, forward strand.
GTTGCAGCCGCTGTGTTGACCCATCTCATTGAAGGTCTTCCTCTTTCTTGCTTCCCCTCTACTTTAGCAAGCATGACATCCTTACCTGGGACTGTCGCCTCCTGATAACAAGTCCAAAGTATGTGAGACATAGTCTCACCATCCTCTCTTCTAGTGGGCATTCTGGCTGTACTTCTTCCAGGAGAGTTTTGTTCATTCTTCTGGCAGTCCATGGTATATTCAGTCCTCTTTACGAACATCATAATTCAAATGCATGAATTCTTCCTTGGTCTTCCTTATTCATTGTCCAGGTTTCACATGCATATGAGGCAACTGAAAACACCATGATTGGGTCAGAAATGTCTTAGTCCTTAAAGTGAAATCTTGGCTTTTTAATACCTTAAAGTGGTCTTTTGCAACAGATTTGCCCAATGCATTTTGTCGTTTCATTTCTTGCCCACCTTGATAGCTTCAAAATTTTTTCCATTTGTCATGATGTTGCTTATAGGTCCAGTTGTGAGGATTTATTTAACATTTTGGCGCAATCTATGTCAAAGGGTGTGGTCTTTGATCTTCACCAGTAAGTGCTTCAAGTCCTCTTCACATTCGGCAAGCACGGTTGTGTCATCTGCATATTGCAGATTGTTCATGAGTCTTTCTTCAGTTCTGATGCTGTGTTCTTCTTCCTATAGAGCAGCTTCTCAGATTATTTGCTTACCCTACAGACTGAATAGGTATGGTGAAAGGATACAACCCTGACAGACACCTTTCCTGACTTTAAACCATGCAGTATCCTCTTGCTCTGTTAGAAAGACTGCCTCTTGGTCAATGTACAGGCTCCCCATGAGCACAATTAAGTGTTCTTTGCAATGTTACCCATAATTTGTTATGATCCACACAGTCAAATGCCTTTGCATAATCAATGAAACATAGGCAAACATCTTTCTGGTATTCTTTGCTTTTAGCCAGGATCCATCTGACATAAGCAATGATATCCCTTATTCCATGTCCTCTTCTGAATCCGGTGTGAATTTCTGGCAGTTTCCTGCCAATGTAACGCTGCAGCTGTTTTTGAATGATCTTCAGCAAAATTTTACCTGTGTGTTGTGTTAATGATATTGTTCTAAAATTTCGGCAATCTGTTGGATCACCTTTCTTTGAAATGGGCAAAAATATTTTTTCTAGTCTGTTGTTAAGGTAGCCGTCTTTCAAATTTCTTGACATGGACTAGTGAGCACATCCAGTGCTGCATCTGTTTGTTGAAACATCTCAAATGGTAGTCCCTCAATTTCTGAAGCCTTGTTTTTTGCCAATGACTTCAGTGCAGCTTGGAACTCTTCCTTGAGTACCATTGGTTCTTGATCATATGCTACCTCTTGAAATGATTAAACATTGACCAATTCTTTTTGGTACAGTGATTTTATGTATTCCTTCCACCTTCTTTTGATGTTTCCTGCCTTATTTAATATTTTCACTGTGGAATCCTTCAGTATTCAACTCGAGGCTTTAATTTTTTCTTCAGTTCTTTCAACTTGAGAAATGCCTAGGGTTTTCTCAAATTTGGTTTCTATTTCCAGGTCTTTGCACATTTCTTTATAATATTGTACTTTTTCTCCTTGAGCCACTACTTGAAATCTTTTCTTAGCTCTTTTATGTCATCATTTCTTTCTTTTGCTTTAGCTACTCTACGTTCAGGAGCAAATTTCAGAGTCCCTTTTGACATTCCTTTGGACTTTTCTTTCTTTCTTCTCTTTTTAATGACCTCTTACTTTCTTCATGTGTAATGTTCTTGATGTTCTTCCACAAATTGTCTGGTCTTCAGTCACTAGTGTTCAATGCATCAAATCTATTCTTGAGATGGTTCCTAAATTCAGGTGGGATAAGCTCATGGTCAAAATTCGAATCTCGTAGAGTTGTTCTAATTTTCTTCAACTTCAACTTGAACTTGCATATGAGCAATTGATGTTCTGTTCCACAGTCAGTCCCTGGCTGACTGGTGATATTGAGCTTTTCTATTGTCTCTTTCCACAGTGTAGTTGGTTTGATTCCTCTGTATTTCATCTGGTGAGGTCCATGTGTATAGTCACGTTCTTGTTGCAAAATGGTGTTTGGAATGGAGAAGTTGTTGGTCTTGCAAAATTCTATCATGTGATCTACGGCTTTGTTTCTACCACCCAAGCCATATTTTCCAACTACTGATCCTTCTTTTTTTCCAACTTTTGCATTCCAATCACTAGTAATCATCAATGCATTTTACTTACATGTTTGATCAATTTCAAATGGAACGAGTTGGTAAAAATCTTGAATTTCTTCATATTTGGCCTTCATGGTCCATATGTGAATTTGAATAATAGTCTTATTAACTGGTCTTCCTTGTAGGTATATGGATATTATGCTATCACTGACAGTGTTGTATTTCAGGATATATCTTGAAATGTTCTTTTTGACAATGAATGCAACACCATTCCTCTTCAAATTGTCATTCCTGGGATAGTAGGCCATATGATTGTTTGATTCAAATTGGCCAATACCAGTGCATTTCGTTTAACAAAGTCCTAGGATATCAATCTTTATGCATTTCACTTCATTTTTGATGACTTCAAATTTTCCTAAATTCTTATTCCCCATATCCATGTTCCAATCATTAATGGATGTTTGCAGCTCTTTTTCTCATTTTGAGACACGCCACATCAGTAAATGGAGGTGCTGAAAGCTTGACTCCATCCACATCGTTAAGGTCAACTCTACTTTGAGGAGATACCTCTTCCTTAGTCATATTTTGAGTGCCTTCCAACCTGAGGGGTTCATCTTCCATCATTATATCAGACAATGTTCCACTGCTATTCATAAGGTTTTCACTGGCTAGTTTTTTCAGAAGTACTCTGCCAGGTCCTTCTTCCAAGTCTGTCTTAGTCTGGAAGCTCAGCTGAAACCTATTCACCAAGGATGACCCTGCTGGTATTTGTAATACCTGTGAGAAAGCTTCCAGAATCACAGCAACTAGCAAGCTACCACAGTATGACAAACTGACAGACAGGTGGTAACCTTACCAATTTGGATGCATTTTATTTCTTTTTCTTGCCTTATTGCTCTAGCTAGGACTTTCAGCACAATATTTCACAAGAGTGGTAATAAAAGACATCCTTATCTGATTTCTATTTTCAAGAGGAATGTTTTCAGTCACTTATAGTGTATTTTAAGGTTTTGTAGATAGTTGAAGTATTAATTTCCAAGAAATAAAAACTCAGACATTTAAGAAGTTTTACTGAAAGTTCAGATAAGAAATGTAGGAGTTAGTGAGTTTATATTAAGAAGCCCTGTTGGCTCAGTAGGTTAAGTGTTTGGCTGCTAACCAAAAGGTGGGGTGTTCGAACTTACCAGTTGCTCTGTGTGAGAAAGGTGTGGCAGTCTGTTTCTGTAAAGATTGCTATTTTTGTTAGGTGCCATTGAGTTGGTTCTGACTCATAGCAATCCAGTGTGCAACAGAACAAAACACTTCCTGGTTCTGTACCTTCCTCACAATTGTTGCTAAGCTTGAGCCCATCATTTTAGTCACCGTGTCCATCCATCTCCCCGAGGGTCTGTCTCTCTTTTGCTGAGCTTCTACTTTACTAAGTATGTCTTTCTCCAGGGACTGGTCCCTCCTGATAATATCCAAAGTATGTCACACAAAATCTTGCCATTCCTGCAACTGAGGAGCATTCTGATTGAACTTCTTCCAAGACAGATTTGTTTGTTCTTCTGACAGTCTGCAGTATATTCAAGATTCTTCACAAATGCATCCTAACTCAAAGGTGTCTTTCTTCTTCGGTCTTCCTTATTCATTGTCCTGCTTTTGCATGCATATGAGACTATTGAAATATCATGGCTTGGGTGAGGTGCATCTTGGTCTTCAAAGTGACATCTTTGCTTTTTTACACTTTAAAGAGGTCCTTTGCAGCAGATTCGCTCAATGCAATACACTGTTTGATTTCACGACTGCTGCTTCCATGGGTGTTGGTTGTGGATCTAAGTAAAATGAAATCCTTGACAACTTCTATGTTTTCTCCATTTACCATGATGTTGGTTACTGTTCAGTAAAGATTACATCCTTGAAAACTACGGGGTGGTTCTACCCTGTCTTATAGAGTAGCTATGATTCAGAGTCCACCTGACAGCATTAGGAGGATTTAAGATAATGGCAGAGTGTCTTAGTTATCTAGTGCTGCTATAACAGAAATACCAAAAGTGGATGGCTTTAACAAAGAGGAATTTATTTTTTCACAGTCTAGTGAGCTAGAAGTCCAAATTTAGGCTGTCAGCTCCAGGGGAAAGCTTTATCTTTCTGTTGACTCTGGACAGAGGTCCTTCTAGTCAATCTTTCCCTGGACTAGGAGATATGCCACGCAGGAACTCCAGGTACAAACAATGCACTCTGCTCCCACCACTGCTTTCTGGGTGGAATGAGGTCCCCATGTCTCTCTGGTTGCTCCTCTCTTTTATATCCTAAAAGAAACTGGCTCAAGACACAATCCAATCCTGCAGATTGAGTCCTGCCTCATCAACACAAATGCTGCCCATCCCCTCTCATTAACATCGTAGAGGCAGGGCTTACAACACATAGGGAAGTCATATCAGATGACAAAATGGTGAACAATCACACAATACCAGGAATCACTGAGCAGCCAAATTGATGCACACGTTTTGGGGGGAACACAATTCAATCCAATCCATGACAGGAAGGAACAAACTGGAAAAGGACAGTGAGAATGGTAGCACAACTCGACAAACGTGATCAGTGTCACTGAATTGTAGTTGTAGAAATTGTTGAAATGGTGTATGGTTCTGTATATTTTAAACAACAGCAACACAAAATAAATTAAAAGAAAAAGTGAAGATATACATGCAGACATTCAATTTTACATAAACAAAGTATCACAATTCTAATGTGCTTTTTAAAAACTTACCCACTCTTTTGGCTTACTTCCAATTTCCTCCCTCCCCTCCCCAACCACCACGCAGCAGCACGTTCCAATGATTGGTGTTGATTACCTCATGTGTATCCTTTCATTTCTTTCTGCATATACAAAGACACATGCGTATGTAAGAGAGGTTATCATGATTTGTTTAACTGAAGTGTATGATGTGATCAACATTAGAAGAAACAAAAACTGAAATGATTAAATAAGGCTGAGGTCAGAAGGAGATATGTGTTTTCAACTAAAAAGACATATATACTAATTTTTCTGTTTAAGCACATGTATGAATTACTTAAAATTAACTGAGGTTTGTTCTTTTTCCTAATGACTTATTATCGTGAAAGTCAAGAACCTGACAACAGTGTATACTTGTCAGTCTTACTATTTAGCATTGTATTGAAAGTCCTGGCTAATTCAATAAGTCAAGAAAAATATGAGAAAATAATAAAATCTAGAACATAGAAGAATTTGCTATCACCTTTGGATAATATAGCTGTCTACTGAGAAAATTTAGAAGTAGCAACTGAAAAATTATAATACTCTATTAAAAGTTCTGTAAGAATATAGAGTACAGTAATATTGGAAGTCAATGGATTTTCTAAATGTCAGAAAAATCAACCATAAAATATTGTAGATTTTATCGCAATAACAACAGACATCATAAAATAAACATAATCTTAACAAGAAATATTTAAACCCTATAGAAATAAAAATATTAACATATACAAAAGATGGTCAACCACGTTAATAATGAGGGATTTGGCAACTGAATCTATGTGATACATTTTCATATACTTTGAACTGGAAAAATTAATAGCACCATCAAAAAACCCATTGCTGCCCAGTCAGTTCCAACTCATAGTGATCTTATAAAACAGAGTAGAACTGCTCCATAGGGCTCCCAGTGAGCGGCTGGTGGATTCAAACTGTCAACCTTTTGGTTAGCAGCTGAACTCTTAGCCACTGCTCCACCAGGGCTCCACCCCCTACATAGGGATTTCACCAAATCATTGGTCACTCTAGCTCTGGTTTGCTAGATGTATGAACAGAGTGGTGATGGGATAGTATGAACAGAATGTACTCTCTTGGACCAAGACTGATTTAGATACTATTGTCACCCAAACTCCAACCTATTGTTATTCTGATTATACATTTGGGGACCACAGGTGGGACTGCAGACCCATGTACCTAATATCAGTTGACCTTTGTCAGGAATCTATTACTTGATCTCTATATACCCCACTTTCACGCACTTTATTTTCAAAGGAAAGCCATGCTTCTCACTTATCTGAATCTCACCATAATGCTGTGACTAAAGGCACAAAAGTTTTTAAGATGTCAGTACATGAGAAAAATTTAAATATTGTCTACTGTGCCAGCTTTTGGGTTATTTTATCTCAGCTCCAAATTCAGCTTTATGTTGTTGAATCTGGGCCCTCTAAACACTTTTCTTTGCCAGCTGGTTGAATGTTAAGCTTTATCAAGGGAAAGCACTGGAATGACATATTCTTGCCAAGTACCCTCCCCTCTTTATAATTATTATTGAGTGATTACTGTGATTATTGTTGGGTTTTAAGAATAAACATGAAACTTGTGATTAGTATATTTGTATGACATATGCTTTAATAAATATTGCATTTTGCATAGAAATTAATTCAGAAACTCTTGATCATACTGTCAGTCTCCAACATAGTCAGACTCAGTTTTCTGTATTCATTTGAAGATTAAGTGCATAATCATTAATTTTTGTCTCCAACCACTGTGATGCTGGCATATTCCTGTCCTTAAACAATAGATTTGAAATAAAGATCAATAGCACAGAGATGGTAAAGGTGATGAAAGTTACCTTCATTCTGTGATTCTAGGTGACTACTTGAAGTTTTTTTGGCATTAAAATTTTTTTTTTGACTGCTGAGAAATTTGGAAGCTGCTGGGACAATCCTGAGGACACAACCACATAGAAAATATTGCAATTTGTGGAATTTAACAGACTGTGGGACTCCTATGACTTTCTACCAAATGTACCTTCATGTTTATGGCTTTTCCTAAATATAATTACATATATTGCTTTATGTGAAAAAACTGTCAAAGTTAAAGTGGATAAAAGGGCACTTTAATCATCCATGAGTAGATATAGATTCATGCATCTGGTATGTGGTCTAAGAATTGCAAAGATGGTCAAGGTGGACAAAGACATTAACAAATGTGCAAAGTTACTTCTTGAAAGCAGAAATAGAGAGGAATTGGGCATAGGTGCTAAGCACTGAGCTACATTATTGTCTCTAACTAATGTGTAGGTATAAGTTATCCTCCCACTTAAAAACAAAAAAGAAACCAATATTAATGTAATGAAAAATCATTAATGCATTACTTTTTTCTCTTGTAATGTGATATTAATTTTTTTCTTTTTAATGGCATGATTCGAAGTTTAATGAAAGATATGTTTAAAGAAAGAAAATATTATTTATTATCATAATTAATTTCATTTACAACTATTTCTGAAAATATCTTTGATATTTAGAAACCAAAACCCAAACCTAACTAGTTGCCGTAGAGCAGCATACAACTCATTGAGGGCCCACATATGCAGAGTACTCCACAGAGTTTTCAAGGCTGTGATCTTTCAGAAACTTATTGCCAAATCTTTCCTCCAAGGGACTTCTGGATGGGTTAACCCACAAACCTTTTAGTTAGTTCTCAAATGCTTAACTGTTCGTGCAATCCATAGGCCCCTAGCTTGTCATAGAAGAGTGTTATAAAAATTTCCAGGTATCGAAAATGCTAAATATGTCTTTATTCCACCCAAATGTTTAAAGTTCTCTTATCTGGCAGAAGAAATCACGAAGAAATATCTTTTTTTCTTGTCTGTGGTTCGTTTGTTCTGGGTCCACAGGTTCTGATTACTGATACTCAGAGAGAAGTTTGGATACCTTTTTTTGCCATTTTAAATGCTTTCAAATGCAAGGGTTATAAAAATTGTTGCACATAACACAATTTGCTTGTTTATGCTATCTGCAATTTACTTTTTCAATGGGGTTGAGGGAAGAATCTATATAAAACATTTGTATAGAGTTTTGATTTTTCTATCCTAAGTATCCTAGGTATTAATTGTGTGAATTGATAAGTTAAGGTCAAAAATGAGAGATCTTATTATAAGATCTTTTAACATTCTAATCTAGAGGCATTGAACTCAACTCGTTGGGCCTCACCTATCATTCCTAATAAAGGGAACTACTCTCTCCTTTTATTTTGTGTCTTACTATCCAGTTTCAAAGGCCATTCAATAAATGGAAAACAATAACTCAAACATATTCAACCCTGGTGTGGAAAATATCTTTAGCCTTTCTAACTAAAGACTTCACAGGTTTGTGCAATTTTAGGTAGCAAGCCAGTTAAAACTACTCAGAACTTCTAAAAGAAAGAAAAAGTTCAAGAAGAAATACTTTATGGCCCATGAGGCATACATGTATTCCATATGAATGCACATTATCCATGTAGAAAATATTTCTGAAAATTCACAGTGAAAACATCAGGCTTCCTGAACATTTCAACTCAATAGGTTGAGGCTCAAGTGAGTTTTAGTTTGTGTCCCCGTTATGAAACAATACATAAGACATCACCAAATTAGAATTTTTTCTGGATTTGCAAAAGGAGAATAATACCTTGAACACAATCTATCTGATAAATGGAACTGTCCATTTCAGGAGGAATATTGAGAAGAAATTCATCAAAAAACACACAGGATTTTTCCTCCTTAGGGAAGAATGGATTAACCAACATCATAACAATTAACTAAGAGTGAAAGATCTGAGGAAAGCAGAAAAGGCTCAGCTTTTGCAAAATGTGGGGGAGACTCTTCCCACAACTTGAACCATAATGGTTAAATTAAATGTAATGTTCTCACTTATCATGCCTATTAGCCTTGGGCCTTAAAGAGGCCTACTCCCTCTTTTTCTTCTTTTCTGTCTTAAAAATACTTTTGATAACCAAACAAGCAACATTTTAGGACAAGAAAAGTAACAATTGCCGCACAAGCCAGTACAAACCCAATCATACCCAAAGGGTGGTACGGGTACCAGGTGAGGCTGAGGGAGGCAGGGCAAAGGTGCTTGGCTCCTTTGGGGCGCATGACAAAATAGACCCAGAAGAGGGCTCAATCCAGGGGTTAACAGGCTGATCACGATGAATGATTGATAACCTCATAGCGTTCTCTTCATAGCTGAAGAAAAATCAAATAGACATCAACTCAGAGACTAAATCAAAAAGATAAATAAGTGAAATTTTCAGGCAGATGGTAAAATGAGTGGCACATAAGATTGGAAGATAAATATATTATTTTCCTCTGAGATGATTTGAGTTTACAGGCTAGAATTTTCTAAATATAAATGATTTCAATGTGTAAAGAAATACAGAAGTTTGGGGAGGACATGTATTTTTAGGATAGAGTTTTGAAAGTGCTAAGTTTAAAGCAAAAAATTAAAAAGAAAAGCAAAAGACCATCATTTGAGAGTGGAGGGTTTGAATCATCCAGTAAGAAATTGTTAATGGACCAGGTGTACAAGTTTAAAAATAATACCATTATCCAGAAATAGGAGGCTGGTCTATCATGAGGTCAAGGAATGTGTCCAGGCAGGGCTGATCAGGAGTTAGTGTTGGCCAAGTATTGGTATTGATCTTATGTCAGTGACAGAGTAGTTAAATGTGTGAAACTGGATTGTCTTGGTTTGAAATTTAATTCTGACATTTTCTTGCTGCCTGTTCTGTGCAAATTATCTATTCTCTCTGTGCCTCAGTTGTCTATTTGTTAAAATGGAATAGACTGGGATAGTGTCTCTTTTATCTGATTATTGTGAGGAATAATGGTTTGAGTCTTTGAATACTTAGAATTGTTCCTATCATGTAGTAGACACTCCGTAAATGTTTGCTATTGTTATTTTTATTTTTCCTTTTAGTATTGTTATTTTAGATTGTGGATATTGCTCAACATTTCACTTCAAGGAGTTGCAGTTGTATTTTTTTTTCTCTGTTGAAAATCATTATAATCAAGGGAGAAGTGTGAATAGAGGCATATGGTTTATAAACTCTGAATACCAAAGTGCTATAGCATGAAATTGTATCAATACCAATGGAGATAACTTGGCTCTCTGTTACTTAAAAAACACAATCGAAAGGCCACTACTCCCGAAGTATTTTTGGAATATAATAGAGGAAGAAGGTAATGATGATGTCATTTAATACAAGCAAAGAACCTAACTAAAATGCCTAGCATATGATCAGCATTCAATAGACATAAGCTAATAAACTCTCTTCACATTTCAATATCACCATTGTATTAACAATTAAAATTTTATAAAGACATCTATAGTAGAGATATTTACTTTTATATGAACATACCAAATGAAAGGTATATTCCTTTAAAAATACTAAAAAAACAAAATATGCTTAACATGGTAATCATGTAAAATGAGCAATAGCAAACAACCTGCTGCGGTTGAGTCGATTTAGACTCATAGTGACCCTATAGGACAGAGTAGAACTGCCCCAAAGGGTTTCCAAGAGGAGCCTTGTGGATTCGAACTGCCAATCTTTTGGTTAGCAGCCGTAGCTTTTAACCAATATGGAACCAGGTTTCCGAATGAGCAATAAAAAAACCAAAACCCAGTGCCGTCGAGTTGCTTCCGACTCATATCGACCTTATAGGACAAATTAGAACTGCCCCATAGAGTTTCCAAGCAGCGCCTGGCAGATTGGAACTGCTGGCCCTTTGGTTAGCAGCCCTAGCACTTAACCACTAGCCACTAGGGTTTCCTGAATGAGCAATTAAAAAAACCCATTGCCATCGAGTGGATTCCAACCCATAGCGACCCTATAGCAACCCTATAGGACAAAGTAGAACTGCCCCATGGAGTTTCCAAGGAGCACCTGACAGATCTGAACTGCCTACCTTTAGGTTAGCAGTCGTAGCACTTAACCACTATACGACCAGTGGCCTAAAATTAAAATCATGCTGTGTTTAACATGTAAATGTCCATGGTATTATTATCACGAATAAATTTTCAAATAAAGTATTTTATTTCCTATTAAAGTCAGTATGAATGAAAAGGTGGAAACCTACACAGAATAATTATGATAATAATAGTATTGATTATATAATTAAAATTAACGCATGTCTGATTTCATAAATTTTGTGTTTTGAACAGGGAACATTCCAACTGATGAAGAGCAAAGACTACAGCCTTCAGTATGGATTACACTTCAACATAAAGAAAACAAAAACTCTCACAACTGGGCCAATAAGCAACGTTATGATAAACGGAGAGAATATTGACATTTTCAAGGATTTCATTTTACGCGGATCCACAATCAACACCCATGGAAGCAGCAGTCAAGAAATCAAACAACGTATTGCGTTGGGCAAATCTGCATCAAAAGATCTCTTTAAAGTGTTGAAAAGCAAAGATGTCAGTTTGAGGACTAACTTGTGTTTCACCCAAGCCATGGCATTTTCAATCACCTCATATGCATCCAAAAGCTTTACAATGAAGAGGGAAGACTGAAGAAGAATCTATGCTTTTGTTTTATGGTATTAGTGAAGAATATTGAATATACCACGAAACAAATCTGTCTTGGAAAAAGTATAGCTAGGATGCTATTTAGAAGTGTGTATGATGAGATTTCATCTCATTTACTTTGGATACTTTATCGGGGTGGACCATTTCCTGGAGAAGCACATCATGTTTGGTAAACAAGAGGGTCAGTGAAAAAGAGCAATACCCTGAACGAGATGGATTGACACAACACTGGGCTCAAACACAGCAATGATTGGGAGGATGATGCAGGATCGGGCCATGTCCCCTTATGTTCTGCAAAGGACAGCTGTGAGTTGGAACTGACTCTACAAAACCTAATAACAACAATTCCAACATGTATCTTTCAAGTCAATCAATTTTAATTTTACAATTCTTCCAAATAAGCCAAAAATAATCATAATCAGAAGAACTAAGACTTTGCATACATTTATGATGCAAAGAGTTTGGCTTGTGTCTTAGTCATGTAGTGCTGCTACAACAGAAATACCACAAGTGGGTGGCTTTAACAAAGAGAAATTTATTCTCTCAAAATCTAGGTGGTTACAAGTCCAAATTTGGGGTGTCAGTTCCGGGGAGAGCTTTCTCTGTCGGCTCTGATGGAAGATTCCTTGTCATCAGTCTTTCCCTGGCCGAGGAGCTTCTCAGGCTCAGGGACCCCAGGTCCAAAGGACACGTTGTGCTCCTAGTGCTTTTTTCTTGGGTGGTATAAGGTCCCCACTCTCTGTTAGCTTCACTTTCATTTTATCTCTTGAGAGAATAAACATGGTGCAGGCCACACCCAAGGTAAACTCCCTTTACATTGGATCAGGGATGTGACCTGGTAAGGGTGTTACAATCCCACCTTAATCCTTTTTTACATAAAATTACAATTCCACCCTAATCCTCTCTAACCTAAAATTACGATCACAAAATAGAGGACAACCACACAATACAGAGACATGTCCCAGCCGAACTGATACATTTTTGGGGGACGTAATTCAGTCCAGGCCAGTGCGAGACACACATTTTTCATGGTTTTAGTTGTATATATTTTCACCCCTAGTTTTTTTTTTTAAACCATTTCTAGTGATGGGATCAAATTATTAGGCTAGAAATTTTGGGAAGCATTACATGTAATGGAAATTTGAAGTTGATTATGTCATGCTGATTTACTAAAAAGAAACCATTTTATTATTGTATATTATTAGGTGCCGTTTGGTCAGTTCCAACTTATAGCAACCCCATGTACAACAGAACAAAATGCTGTACCTGGCCCTTTGCCATCCTCACAATCATTGTTATCCTTGAGCCCACTGTTGCAGCTACTGAGTCAATCCATCTTGTTCAAGGTCTCCCTCTTTTTCACTGGCCCTCTATTCATACTTTGTACATTCACATTCCAGTTATTAATGGATGTTTGCAGCTGTTTCTTCTCACTTTGAGCCGTGCCACATCAGCATACGAAGATTCCAAAAGCTTGACTCCGTGCACATCATCAAATTGGACTCTATTTTAGGAGGCAGCTCTTTCCCCATAGTATTTTGAGTGCCTTCCAACCTGAGGGGCTCATCTTCTGGTGCTATATCAGAAAATGTTCCACTGGTATTCATAAGGTTTTCTGGCTAATTACTTTCAGAAGTAGACAACTGTGTCTTTCTTCCTAGTTTATCTTAGTCTGAAGCTAGCTGAAACCTGTGCCATGGGTGACTCTGCTGACACTTGAATACCAGTGACATAGCTTCCAGCATCACAGCAACACACAAGCCCCCATGGTAACACAAACTGACAGATGCCTGGGGTAATGATTTTAGAATAGCTTAAAACATTTAGAATTGCATGCTGAGTGCGTCACACAACTGTGCAGAGTAGTATTTTTATAACAGTCATGGTCCCTACTTCAAATTTGTTCTCATCTCATAATTCTTCCATTTCCAACTACAGTGATTCCTCTCTTTCTCCTTATTGGCTGTTTCAAATCTTCGCCATTATCCTCAAACACCTGACATATCATTCCCCCAACATCATCAAAAAACGATCAAACAAACAGAAGACTTATTATAACCACTCACGATGGGTCAGTGATGACTGTCTTCAAAGCACTGAGCAAATCCGTACTTGTCATTGTGTTCATGTCCAGACTCACAGCTGCCCCCTTGGCTTTCATGTAAGCAAATGTTGATCAGCAAACAAGGGAATGCCCATCATGGGGATCCCATGGTAGATAGCCTCATAGATGCCATTGGTTCCACCATGAGTTATAAAAGCTTTGGTCTTTGGATGACCTAGGGATGGGTGAAATTTAGCAAAAATTATTCATTATAATTCTTAGAAATAAAATGGGAAAAATACAAGAAACTCAATTAGACAATGATTTCTAGGAAAGAGATTATCTTGCCCACAAAACTATATTTCAATTGTTTTTTAGATCTCTGAGCAGGAAACAACTAGGTCTACTGGAGTAGTAAGTGAGGGCGTCGTGGGAGAAAAGGTGTGTGCCTGGAGACTTGAAAAATGAATAGAAAATTGTCAGGTGGATAAATTGAAGGAGAATATTCTGGATAAAAATAACAAAATGAGCAAAAAAAGGGGACACAGCAGAGCATATTCTCTCAGAGAAACAGTGAGAAAAAGACTGAGTCTGATATGTAGGGCGTACAAGGCAGGAGGAAGTGTGATGATGGTGATGCTGGATTCAGAAGAAGGGAAGGTGATCTTTTATCATGAAACATTTCATCAGTTCATGATAAAGATTTTGGATATTTTCCTATAGAAAATGGAGAGCCACTGGTTCTAAGGGAGGGGCTGTTAATGTTCATCTGCATTTGAACTATCTCTGTAGCTTTGGAAAGGATAGGTATGAGGTGAGAGTATTAGGGGACAGAGCAATGATCCAGGAGGCTATTTTAAAATTCCAAACAAGAGGTGATTACCTCTGAAATAATAGATACTTTGCTTCTGGCCTGAAGGATTATGACTGTATATAATAAAATGCCAGTTGTTATATTTCATCTTTTTTTCCCCACTAGAACAAGAAAATAAATATAAAATACATATGCTTCATTTTTTAGTTTTTAAATAAGAAATGCTGAAAAATTGGTTTTCTGTTGAACTATTATCCCTCTGAGTGTTACTCATATTTTCAGTATTTATTCTGTAATCTTACCAAGGAGGTCATTCTGGGGAATCCACTTATAGAGTCTTGTATTGGGTCCTAAGTTATCTGGTTTCTTGCCATCAAATCGCCACACCACCTATTAAGATAAAGAAAATACTTTATTCCATGAACAGAACTGCAAAATTATGTTGTTGCTGTTGTTAGATACTGTCCGGTTAGTTGTAACTCTTAGCAGCCCTGTGTACAACAGACCAAAACAATGCTTGGTCCTATAGTATTCTCACAATCCTTGTTATTCTTGAGCCCATTGTTGCAGCCCTTGTGTTAATCTATGTTTTTGAGGGTCTTCCTCTTTTTCACTGACCCTGTACTTTAGAAAGCATGACGTCCTTCTCCAGTGATTGATCCCTCCTGATAACATGTCCAAAGATTGTGAGACATAGTCTTGTCATCCTTGGTTCTAAGGATCATTTTGGTTGTATTTCTTCCAAGCAGATTTGTTCGTTCTTTGGCAGTTCATGGTATACTTGATATCCTTTACCAACGCCGCAATTCAGAAGCATCAATTCTTCTTTGGTCTTCCTTATTCATCGTCCAGCTTTCATGTGCATATGAGGCGATTGAAAACACCATGGCTTGGGTCAGGTGCACCTTAGTCTTCAAGGTGACATCTTTGCTTTTCAACATTTCAAAGAGTTCTTTTGCAGCAAATTTGCCCAGTGCAATGAATCTTTTTCTTCTTTTTTTTTATTGTGCTTTAGGTGGAAGTTTACAGCTCAAGTTAATTTCTCATACAAAAATTAATACAAATATTGTTACACAACACGAATTGCAATCCCTATAATGTGATGGCACACTCCCCCATTACACCCCAGATTTTCTGTGTCCATGCAACCAGGTCCTGTTCCTTCTTGCCTTCCCATCCTACCTCCATACAGAAGCCATCCATTTGGTCTTGTGTATCTCCTTGAACTGAGAAGTACACTGTTCGCCAGTACTATTTTATGTTTTATAGGCTAATCTAATCTTTGTTTGAAGAGTGGACTTTGCAAATGGCTTTAGTACTGGGTTAACAGTGTGTCTGGGAGCCATGGCTTCGAGGGTTCCTCTGGTCTCAGTAAGACCCTTAAGTTGTCTATTTACATGAATTTGAGTTCTGCTCCATACATTTTTTTGTGCTCTTTCAGGGACTCTGCTCTGTTCCCTGTCAGGGTGGTCATTGGGGGTAGCTAGGTACCATCTAGTTTTTCTGGTCTCGGGCTAATGAAGTCTCTGGTTTAAGTGGCTCTTTTGTCTGTTAAGCTAATATTTTCCTTGTGTCTTTGGTGTTCTTCATTCTCCTTTGCTCCAGGTGGGTTGGGATCTTAGATGGTTGCTTGCAAGCTTTTAAGACCCCAGTGTCTCTCACGAAAGTAGGATGTAGACCATTTTCTTTATCAACTATCTTAATCCAGTTGAGCTAGATGTTCCCCAAGACTATGATCCCCAGACCTTAGCCCTGTAATTCGGTCTTCCAGGGAGTTTGGATGTGTCTATAAAGCTTCCATGACCTTGACTTGGTCAAGTTGTGCTGACTCTCCTGGTATTGTGTACTCTCTTACCTTTCACCAAAGTTACCTTTTATCTATTTTCTAGTTAGTGTTTTTCCCTCCCCATTCCTTCCCTCTCCCTTAACCATAAAACATTGTTCCTTTTTGTGTGTAAATCTTTTCATGTGTTTTCATAATAGTGGTCTCATATGGTATCTGTCCTCTTGTGATTGACTTATTTCATTCAGCATAATATCCTCCGGATTCATACATGTTGTGAGATCTTTTGCAGTTAATCACTTTTTTTTTTATTGTTGCATAGCATTCCATTGTGTGTATGTACCATAGTTTATCCATTCATCTATTGATGGGCATGTACATTGTAATGCTGCGATGAACATGGATGTGTATATGTCTATTCATGTGACAGCAGTTATTTCCTTAGGATATACTCCTAGAGGTGGGGTTGTTGGATGGTATGGTATTTGTATTTCTAGATTTTTAAAAGGAAGTGCCATATCATTGTCCAGAATGGTTGTATCATTTTACATTGCCACCAGCAATGCATAAGGGTTCAAATTTGTTGGATTATACTTTTTCATGGTACTCTTTTATAATTTGTTTTATTTCAGTTGGGTCTGTTTTAATGTCCCCCATTTAATTTCTTATTTGGGCTATTTGCTTCCTCTCATTTTTCTTTCATCAGTTTGGCCGGTGGTTTGTTGATTTTTTTCAAAGAACCAATTTTTGGTGTTTTTGATTCTTTTTGTTGTTTTTCTATTCTCTATATCAATTATTTCTGAGCCTATCTTTATTATTCCCTTTTTTCTTGTGGTGGGTGTGGCCTTCTTTTGCTGTTTTCTTTCTATTTGTTGAAGTTGTATAGCTAATTTTTTAATTTTTCCCTTTCTTCTTTTTTCATGCGTGCATCTACTCCTATAAATTGACCTCTGAGCACTACCTTCGCTGTGTCTGAAAATTTTTGCTGTCATCTGTTTTCATTCTCATTTGATTTTAGGAATTTTTTTGATTCCATATTTGATTTCTTCTATTACCCAGTGGTTTTTCAGCTAGATATTATTCAGTTTCCTTGTATGTGATTTTTTTTCCTGGTATTCATTTCTGCTTTTATGGTGTTGTGATCAGAGAAGATGATTTGTATTACCTCAGTGTTTTGGATTTTGTTGAGGGTTGCTTTGTAGCATAAGATGTGGTCAATCTTGCAGAACAACCCATGTGCACTGGAAAAGAATTTGTACTTTGTTAATGTTGGATGGAGTGTTCTATATATGTCTACAAGTTTAAGTTGAAACAAGGTTAAGTCGATTGATTGTGGCCTTTAGATCTTCTGTATCTTTGTTCAGTTTCTTTCTAGCTTTTCTGTCTTATCGAGAGTGGTGTGTTGAAGTCTCCTACTATTATTGTGGAACTGTCAATTTCTCTTTTTAGCATGTTACAGTCTGTTTTATGTATTTTGGAGCCCTGTAGTTGGGTGCATAATATTTATATTTGGTTATATGCTCACGGTGGATTGTCTCTTTCATCATTATATAATGTTTTTTCTTGTCTTTTATGGTGGCTTTTGTTTAAATTCTATTTTTATCTGAGATTAAGCTTGCCAGTCGTGCCTTTTTCAGTTACTGTTTGCTTTATATATAATATATATATATATATATACTTTTTCATCCTTTTATTTTTAATATACTTATGTCTTTGTTTCTAAGGTGTGTCTCTTATAGACAGAACATTCCTTGGTCAAGAGTTTTTAAGCTATTCTGTCACTCTCTGTCTATTCGTGCATTTAAGCCATTTATATTTAGTGTGATTATTGACAGGTGAGAGTTTATTGCTATCATTTTATAGTGCTTTTTTTGTGGTGCTGATGTTTTCTTTGTTCCTCTTACTCTCTTGAGCTGAATTCCTTTTCTTTCTTGGATTAGTCTTTTATTTCTTTAGTTTTTGTAGATTTTGTGTTTACTGAGACTTTATGTTTTTCTTCTTTATTTTTATGAGGAGGGTTGTTAACTTTCTTTGTGGTTATCTCCAAATTTACTCCTACTTTCCTAAGTTTAAACCAGTCTTATCCTTGAATTGCCTTGACTTCCTTTCTTTTTGAAAGTTCTATACCTACACTGCTTGTTCCCTCTTTTATTGTTCTGATGTTATTGTCATTTAGAGATTGACTTCTCTAGTTCCACATTACAGATGTTTTAGCTTCGTTGTATCCTTGAGAGTTCATTACCCAGGTTGGTATCTGGCTGATGCTGTCCTGTGTCCTAGATTCAGGCTGTTGTCTGATGTTATTGATTCTCTAACTAAAGGACTCCCTGTAATAATTCTTGTAAGTTTGGTTTGTTTTTTACATAGTCCCTTAATTTCTGTTTAACTGGAATTGTACTAAATTTGCCATCAACAGGGTCAGTTGCTCAGCTATAGTGTAACAGGGCACGTCTAACAGGGGAGGCAGGGAGGGGGTGTATCTTTTATGGGTTAGGGCCCATTTCCAGGAATATATGCTGATATGCTGGTGCCACTCAGGGGCACAGCACTCAGTGCACAGTTTAGCTAGGCAGCAGGGAAGGGAGAGGATATGATGTGTGGAGCTAAGTGTGTGAGAGAATGAAGAGAGAGAAACAGAAGGAAAACAAACAAATAAATAAAGTGGAGGTGTGGAAAGATTTGGTGCATGGGGCAGGGCAGACCTGGAGTGACCATCTGGCAATGGCTCTTTCACTGTCTGGTGTAGCTTGGCCAGTCATGAAGGGGCATAGGTGGTGTACAGTGTAGGTGGGTGGGAGAAAGGAAAGAAAAAAAGGAAAAGGGAGAGAAGAAACAAACAAAAATACCCAAAAACACAAATACAACAACAACAAGAAAAATAAACATGGTGCTGAGGTAGTTGGCCATTGGAGGTGTCACAGAATTGAGTGGTACTGCACTGATGTCTCTGTCACTGGGCATTGTGACACTGTCCTTCTGGAAGAGGTGGAGGCAGCACAAGACCTAGGTGGGAGGGAGAAAGAAAAGGGAGAAGGAGAAAAAGAAAAAGAAAAATTATGGTGCTGAGAGATCTGGCCTGCGGGGGAGGTGGAGACCCATGGAGGCCGTAAGCCAGAGCCTCTCTAGCTGAGTGGTTCAGCACAGCCCATTGAGAAAGGGGAAGCGGTGCGCAGTGCTAGGTGGATGGGAGGAAGGAAAGGAAGGAAGGAGAGAGAGAAAAGAAACAAAAACAAACAAAATATTGCAGTTAAGGAGCTGGCTAGTAGGGGCAGCTTGGACCTGGGGAGTTGGTGTGCATTGGCTCTCTAACAAAACAGTGCAACATCACCTGATAAGAAGGGACAGAGGCAGTGTGCAGGGTTAGGTGGACAGGATAAAGGAAAGGAAGCAAGGGAGAGAGAGAAGAAACTGAAAAAAAAAATAGAGCTGAGAGACCCGGCTGGTGGGGGTGGCATAGAACTGGAGAGGCCTGCTTGGTGGCTCTCTGGTTGAACAATGTGGTACAGCCCTTGAAGAAGGGGCAGGTACTACACACAGAGCTAGCTGGCAAGGAGAAAGGAAATCGAGGAAGGGTGAGAGGAAAAACAAGCAAAAAAGCCAAAACAACAATCAAAAAAATCGTGCTGAAGGTGCTGGCCTTTGAGGGTGGGGTGGACTTGGGTGGCAGTGAGCTGGTGTTTCTCTGGCTGAGTGACAGTGGGCAACAGAAAAGTGTTAGAGGCCAACTAGAAGGAAGAAGTTTGGCGTGGAAACTTGTATCCCTGGTAACCAGGTCCTCTATCTCCTGGTGAGAGGTCTATGAAGTTGCCTTCCCACGCTCCCTGTCTGTGTTCCTTAGTGGCTGTAGTCCAAAATGACAAATCAGCACCATGTTAGCTGGTAGGGGACCTCCACTTGGCAGCTGTCCTCATTCTCTGTTCTCTGTAAGTTTTGTATTCCATTTGGTGATAGGTCAAGTTCCTTATCTTGTCTTTGATGCTCTGGGCTTCAGGATTGTAGTTTGTTATCTGTTTACTTAGTTTTTCAGGTTTTTGCTGCAAAAAGATGGCATGGTTCTTCTGTCTAGAGTGTCCTGTCCCCCAGACTTTGTTGTTTTGTGAAATATTTTTTACTTTCCTATCTGACCTAGTATTCTAATCACCAAATTTAAATTCTACTCTTTTCTGATAATGTCTGCATTTGGTGTAGTGATTCAAGAATCCTGCAAGAAAGAGGAGCAAATGACAGGACAGAATTCAGCGACTCCTGTATACCTAGCTACAACATCATTATAATGCCAAAACGTCACACTGGAGCTATTGAATATATATATTTCTCATCACAATGTCAATGCTGAAGTAATTATCAGTAAAAAAGACCGCATATTATTTTAACATCTAACACAAAATCTTTGCTTCCAAACTTAAATTTGAGATAAATTGGAGCTATCATGATAGTTTACCTTCCCACAGAAAATTTCTATAATCAGACCCTTTACAGAGTTGAATAGACTAGTGAAGTACTTGCTCACCGTTAAGACACTTTATGTACTTTTTGTGAAACCTGAGCCAGGGCAGATGCAATCGTATGGGCCCTTTCTTCCGTGACATTACTGACCATTGACCCAAGAGTAAACACCACAACACCATGTTTTCCAGAGCTCTGGACAAACTCTTCTATTTCCTGTGAAGAAAAAAGCTGCTTCACCGTGAAACAGCAAAAAAAAAAATTGAACAATATTTATTAATTTGTTGACAAAAAAGAGAAAAAAATCAAGCAGTGACAACCAAAACTAAATCTGTTGCTGTAGAATCGATGCCAACTCATAACAATCCTATGTGTTACAAGATAGAACTGAGCACCATAGGATTTTTTGGCTATAATCTTTATGGAAGCAGATCTCTGGACCTCTGTTCTGTGGTGCCATTGGTACGGTGGAACTGCCAACGTTTTGTTTTGTAGGATCTTCAAGCATTGATAGGAAGAAATTATTAGAATAGTGGCTGCTTTTTAAAAAACTAATCAGTCAGTTCCTTTGGAAGGAGATGTGTGGTATGATATTTATGGCCTCTATTATGTATATTTGTGTAAATCTGTTTATGTGTGTGTGTGGTGGAAGCAAGAAATGAAATTAAGCTATTACACAGTAGTGAGAGGGATCCTGACTCCTCATTTACCATTATTAATTACTAACATACATTCTCAGAAGGAGGGACCACAGCAGGGTCTTAACTCAGCTTTAACTCCATATAGTTATATTTCTACTGGAGTCCCAGCACAGTGCAAAAGATTACTGTGTTCAGCTGCTAACCAAAAGGCTGAAAGTTCAAGTCCACCTAGAAATGCACCAAAAGAAAGGCACAGTGACTTTTTTCTGAACAATCAGCCAAGGAAAACCCTATGGAGCACAGTTCTACTCTGATACACATGGGATCACCATGAGTTGGAATCAACATAATGACACCTGTTTGGCTATAATTTTACCAAATCATATGTGTTTATTCTGGAAGATTGTCCAGATAGTTCTTTTAGTTGGGAGTCATTAGTATTTTACTTTCTAACTATGAACACTAAGAAAAATTAGTTATGGTGGTGATGATTGTATTTCCCTACTTCTCTCAATTACATAATCCTTTTATGTCACACCTTATACTTTCTCATAGTTTCCCAACTATTCCCCTAATGTACCCCTTAATGTCCAGAGGTTAAGAATCTCTAATATTCAAAAGGACTTGAGTTTGGTATTTCTGTGAAATAGTCGTAAGAGTTCCATTTACAATCCATGAATGTACATTTGTAGTTACATATTGGAATGTCCATATTATTTTGGCAATTTAAATAACATTTACTATAATTTTTTTTTTTTTTTACTTTTATGGTACTATTCATCCTCCTTTTCCTTCTCTTCCTCCTCTATTTCCTGCTTCTCCTAAGACTGTCATTTTCCTTTAATGTGAATATGAAAATTTTTTCCCAGTAAGATTAGATCGCATAAAATTATCATTAATCATACCACAGCTTTTCAACCCTACAAAAGATATTATATATCATATAAACAATTTGCACTCAAAGTAAGTATTGACTTTTAATCCTTGAATAGGATCTCCGTTTTATGCTGCTGCCAATAAGAAGGTAGAAAAAATGGATCTCTTAAGAGTGGTTGACCACCAGGCAGTTCTGCCCTGTCCTATAGGGCTCCTATGAGTTGGAATTGATTCGAAGGCAGCTTTTTTTTTTTTTTTTTTTTTTAAATACAGACAGAATTTTATTGAAATTTCCTATAGGGATGATATATGGCAGAAAACACTTCCTTTGATAGATGTGCTAAACATTTCCTTTTATTCTCAAAGATGTAAAACCCTGGATTTTCAAATGATGAATGGTTTTAATGCTGTGAACCGAGGCTCTAAAGCAAATAAAAAACAAGGCTCCAGGAATTGACGGAATATCAATTGAGATGTTTCAACAAACAGATGCAACACTGGAGGTGCTCACTCGTCTATGCCAAGAAATATGGAAGACAGCTTCCTGGCCAGCTGACAGAAGAGATCCATATTTATGCCTATTCCCAAGAAAGGTGATCCAACCGAATGTGGAAATTATAGAATAATATCATTATATCACACGCAAGCAAAATTTTGCTGAAGATCATTCACAAATGGCTACACAGACAGAGAACTGCCAGAAATTCAGGCCAGTTTCAGAAGAGGGCGTGGAACCAGGGATATCACTGCTGATGTCAGATGGATCCCGGCTGAAAGCAGAGAATACCTGAAGGATGTTTACCTGTGTTTTATTGACTATGCAAAGGCATTCAACGGTGTGGATCATAACAAATTATGGGTAACACTGCGAAGAATGGAAATTCCAGGACACTTAATTGTGCTCATGAGTAACCTTTACATAGATCAAGAGGCAGTTGTTTGGACAGAACAATGGGACACTGACTGGTTTAAAGTCAGGAAAGGTGTACGTCAGGGTTGTATTCTTTCACCATACCTATTTAATCTGTATGCTGAGCAAATAATACTAGAAGCTGGACTATATGAAGAAGAACATGGCAACAGGTTTGGAGGAAGACTCATTAACAACCTGCGTTATGCAGATGACACAACCTTGCTTGCTGAAAGTGAAGAGGACTTGAAGCACTTACTAATGAAGATCAAAGACCACACAGCCTTCAGCATGGATTGCGCCTCAACATAAAGAAAACAAAAATCGTCACAACTGGACCAATGAGCAACTTCATGATAAATGGAGGAAAGATTGAAGTTGTCAAGGATTTCATTTTACTTGGATCCACAATCAACAGCCACGGAAGCAGCAGTCAAGAAATCAAAAGACACATTGCATTGGGCAAATCTGCTGCCAAGGATCTCTTCAATGTGTTGAAGAGCAAAGATGTCACCCTGAAGACTAAGGTGCACCTGACCCAAGCCATGTTATTTTCAATCGCATCATATGCATGTGAAATCTGGACAATGAATAAGGAAGACCGAAGAAGAGTTGATGCCTTTGAATTGTGGTGTTGGCAAAGAATATGGAATACACCATGGACTGCCAAAAGAAGGAACAAATCTGTCTTGGAAGAAGTGCAGGCAGAATGCTCCGTAGCTGCAAGGATGGCAAGACTGTGTCTTACATACTTTGGACATGTTGTCAGGAGGGATGAGTCCCTGGAGAAGAACATCATGCTTGGAAGAGTACAGGGTCAGCGGAAAAGAGAAAGGCCCTCAACAAGGTGGATTGACACAGTGGCTGCAACAATGAGCTCAAGCATAACAACGATTGTAAGGATGGTGCAGGACCGGGCAGTGTTTCATTCTGTTGTGCACAGGGTCGCTATGAGTCGGAACCAACTCGACGGCACCTAACAACAACAAGAAAAGCAAATAAACTTTGAGTTGGCTGCAAATATATTTGGGAGTACCTATTTATGTTCAGGCCTTTATATTGCTTAGGAACGGTCTTCCTCTAAGCTACAATACTGGTGAAAAGCCTAAACCCTTACAACGAAATTTAAGAATTTCATCCAGCTTCATCTGTTTGCCAAAATGTATACATTTACTTTTAAAACCTCCAAAGAATCATTTCAGTTGAAAATACGAAACCAACAGTAACAGGTTTAACTTAGGCAAGGGATTGACAGGTCTGCAGTGGAGCCCTCCAACAAAATCAAAATGTGGCAAGAATGGGTGAGGAAACTCAAAATCCCAATAAGTTGGAGTGAGCCATATTTCAGCTTTCTCAATTGTCTCATATAATGTAGTGGGTCTTCCTGAAAAGAAAAGAGAAACAAAAGGTGGAGGTAACTTGAGAAAATTGCCACCTGAGCATCAGGGAAATTTTCAGAAGGGAGCTTGGAATAATGGAGCCAAAATATTTAAAAGTGTGAGGGAAGACTTACATCTCTAATGTCCCATCAGTACATTCACCATCATAAACAGTTATTAAACCTAAGCCACTGTAGAATTAAATATGCATTTGTTTTCTCTAAAGTTGTCTTGGAAGAAGTACAACCAGAATGCTCCTTAGTAGCAAGGCTGGCGAGACTACTTTTCAAATACTTTGGACATGTTATCAGGAGGGACCAGTCCCTGAACTACTACCGCCTGGTGGAGTAGAGGGTCAGTGAAAAACAGGAAGACCCTCAACGAGATGGATTGACACAATGGCTGCAACAATGGGCTCAAGCATTGTCAGGATGGCACAGTACCAGGCAGTGTTTTGTTCTTTTGTACACAGAATCACTATGAGTCAGAACCAACTGTACAGCAGACAACAACAACAAAGTTGCAAAAGTAACAGATGCCAAAATGCAAACAACTAGAATTTGAGCTCCCCAATCAATCCCACCACAGCCATGGATGGAAACACCTTTCCCAGAAATACTCAGTCTAGCTTCTTCAATTTAGCAAGTCAGGCCATTGACACTCAGTTTTCCAACTAATCTGTGAGGTTTTTGTGAGTATGGCTCAATTCTTTGTACCAACTACTGTACTTGGTTCAAGTTAAGAGATGAATAATATTTTATTAACAAATAATCTACTTGCAATTAACAACCGAAAAATTTTCAAAACGGTGGCAATCATTTGCAAAAGCAATTTGGGCAAAAAACTAGCAGGTAGGTGGATAAAACCAGCTGAAAAATCATGTAAGAACTTCTTCAGCTATGAAATAATAAGTTCTAAGGAGGTGACTTTAAAAAATTGGTTATATGGTATTTTGACTCAATTGAGGTATAAAAAGGAGCCCTAGTAGCACAGTGATTAAGCGCTCAGGTGCTAACTGAAAAGAGGTTGCTGGTTCAAAAACACTAGCCACTCCTTGGGAGGAATACATGGCATTGCAGCCTAAGAAACCTACTAAGGCAGTTCTACACTATGCTATACACTTGTTAAGAGTGGGAATGACCTGATGTCAATGGCTGTTTTTTTTTTTTTTCTTTTTTTAGTTGAGGTATATACAAAGAAATATACTCTATCTAAAACTTAAACCATTAATCATCCTTTTTTTCAAAACTTACACCACGCAATGTATTTAACATGGATCCTTGTCCAATCAGACACTTCCTCAAGCTGATATTGGATGAAGATGAAACAAGGGCCAGTATTTGCAATGCTGTGGAGTTCAGGAGGGGAGGAATGATGGGTTAAAGTCAGGGGTAATAAAGGACAAATTGCACTGTATTAGAAATTATCATTTTTACTGTTTGATGAGGCAGCTTATGAGGTCGCAGGCCAAAGGCAAGCTCCCTAAGACAACTTATTTTGTTTCTTTTGGAGGAAATGGAAACCACAGGCAGAAGTATGGGCAGTAGAAGCAACAACACGCCTTTCCTAAAGCTACTAAAGGAAAGAAAGAGCCAACTGGCATCTCCACCTGCTTCTTTACCCACTTTGGCATAAAGAAAAGGGATGGCCTCACACCTCTAGGCCATTAACTCTAATGGTGGACAGAAGTGGGTTATCCTCCCTGTATTTTTGTGAGTCAGAGTGTGTGTGTTGGTCTGGTTCCCAGCAAAGCAGCTTCTTGTTCTCTTTTGCTTTCTAGAAAGGGATGGTGTGAGTGTGAGTGTGAGTGTGCAGGCAGCAGACTTTGATGTTTCCTTCTCCTGGGGCAGGATAGGGGCCAATGGCACATACAAAAAACTGCTCTCAAGGAGGGATTCTTTCTTTGGCAGGTAAGAAAATAAAGCACTCTTGTAACACTGCAGAAGTCCCTGGATGGCAGAAATGGTTTGAGCTCAGTGAGTAATCAAAAGATTGGTGGTTCAAACTCGCCTAGTGGCCCTTTGAAAGGCCTGGCAATCTACTTTCATAAACGTTATAGCCAAGAATACCCTATGGAGCTCAGTTTTACTTTGTAACACATGGGATCATTATGAGTCAGAACTGACTGCATGACAATGGATTTTTTGTTTGTTTGTTTGTTTTTTGGTAGCACCCAAGGCTATTACAATTTTGGTGCAAAGCCTTTCACCGTGTATTATTCAGTAAGAAAAAAAGAGAACATGTACCCATGTCTTCAGGCCAAAGAACCTTGCCTTACCTAAACAAAAAACCTCCCTTCCTTGAGGAAGAAAATACCAATGTTTTTGGTAGATGGTGGTTATATACGAAGGAGTCCTAGTGGCACAGTTGTTAAAGTGCTTGGCTGCTAACCCAAAGGTCAGTGGTTCGAAGCCACCAGCTGCTCTGTAAGAGAAAGATGTGGCATTCTGCTTCCGTAAAGATTTATAGTCTTTAAAACCCTATGGGGCTGTTCTACCCTGTCCTATAGGGTTGATCTGAGTTGGAATTGACTCAATAGCAGTGAGTCTGGTTTGATTATACGTGAGACTTTATTATTCATGCTCATTTTTCTATCAGTAGTGTTTACTTGGAAACTGAATTTGAACTCTGCTGTATCTTCGTGACAGTGAAGTTCATGATATGACCACTTTACATATTCCTGTTGAGGGCTGATTACCTGTACTTTGGCTCAAAGTAATGATTACAAATTATGAGATTGAGAGCTTAACTGTGTGCTAGCTGGTGCTTATCAGGGATGGAGTCCTGGTGCTGCAATTGTTAAGCACTCGGCTGCTAATGGAAAGATTGGCAGTTTGAAACCACTGAGCCACTCTGTGGGAAAAAGGTCTGGCAAAACACTTCATAAAAATTATAGCCTAGGAAATTCTATGGGGCAATTCTACGCTGTCATGGGGTCACTATAAGACAAAACTGACTTGACAGCATATAACAACACACTTGGCAGGTATATCTGACTAAATAAAATCCATCTGTTTTCTATATTTAGGACTAAAACCTCCTATTAATTATCTTATTAACACAAATCTCAGAGCCTTTTATGTATCACAACTTTACTGAGTGCATTCTAAGGGCTAAACTCAGTGCTAGTCTACAGCACCAGCCGGTAGAGTTGTACATGTTGTACACTTTACAATCCCAAGAGGTGCTATTTGCACATGTTGCAGCAAAAAAAAAAAAAAAAAAAACCCAGTGTCCCTAAGTGGAAACTTTCAAGGCATTAACTTTATGAAAAAGAATAAGTCAAAGTTGTTGCCGTCAAGGGATTTTGAACTAGTTTTGAGCAAGTATTTGAACTAGTTTTGAGCAAGTAGATTTCTTTGTTCATGAAGATACCTAAGGAAGGAATACAGATTCTGTTCACCAACTTTTGGATATTTCCATTTAATTCCTTATATCAAGAATTTTTATTTCTTCCAGATATTACTTTATCCAGTAATGTCCCCTCACTGTTAGCATCCTTTTTCTTTATTCAAGAGATGTACTAGAATGCCAATATTCAGATAAGCGACTTCTCCAAATCTGAAGAGAGAACTGGGAGAGGGGGGTAACACAGAGCCCAGAATCTCCACATAAGAAAATCATATTGGCATTAATGTAATGTTTTCCAACAGTCTCCAGATCTGTGTGTGTGATTATAACTCCCCCATGTCATTGTTTTTCATTGCAATTGAGTCTGTTCATACAACCTTACGGATAACAAAACAAAATGCTGCCTGTTCCTGCTCCCTTTTCATGATTGTTGGTCTATCTGAGTTCTTGTTTTGGCTGTTGCGTCAATGCCCCCCCATAACCACAACAAAACACAACTATGCTAGGTTCACATAAATAGTTTTTTATTTGTAGTCTCTCTCTGACATGCCCTAACCCCCACACAAAGAAAAAAATTAAAATGACAACAACAATACTGTCTGAAAAAAAAAATTAGAAATCTGTTGGCAATGGCTTTTAAAAACACAGACATGGTTTAAAACCGTCCCTAAAAATCTAGAAGTGAAACCAATCAATGGTCTTAGAGGATGTACTAGCTGTCCCCTTGGCTTTCTGACTTCCACAGGCCTGCACAGATATAATCCCCTGGCCTAGGGCTTACGGTTGTAGTTGTACCTCAATTTGAGTCATGTGCCCTTGGCAAAAGGATTGATTCCAGCAATTGGGCCCTAAGAGAATCTAACAGGGTTCAAGAGAATCTAACAGGGTTCTGAGGTAGTGGGACTAGAGGGTAGGAGGTGTTTTCTGGGCTGGCTCTTCTCCTCCCACCCACCTGTAGCTTCTTTACTCCAAGTCCATGTATATGTGACTCCCCATACAAGAAGCTGAGAGGTTATGGAAATGATTAGCCTGACAGAGCACTGACCCTGCAAGTTCTTTCCAATATGCATTTCTCTCAGATCCTCTGAAACTTGTAGAAATATTCAAAGTAATCTGTGGTTGCCACCCAGATCCGTTTTCTTCTCAGTATTTCCTGGCTCTACCAGGTGTTAAAAAAGTAGGGCCTGACTCTGTCTATGTGTGTGTGTGTTTCAAACTTTTTATATCTAACTGTGAAGTCATCAACTGCAAAGTTCAGATTTAATCCTTAACTTGTTTTTTCCCAGCCACAGAAGTGAGCCTACCTGAATACCCATTGTCCTGCCCTTCTCATATTACTGCTGACTCCTGGGTTCCTTTCAGCAGTGACACTAATGACTAAAAATAAAAACTGAACAAGGGAATTAAAGTGTGAGGTAAAATTTGCTTTTTTTTTCTTTAATCCCTTTTCTGGTAGTTTCTCTCTTTCATCCACAGAGTATTATACTTCTTATAGTGACGTCAGTGTTGAAAATATGTTTGTAATTTCAACGCCTTTTGCATTATTACAATTTTACCACAGGAAATTCAGTGTTATTCTTTATGCGGTACATAATCACTCAGACTTTCAACGATTGTTTTTATTTTGTCTTGGTTCAAAGGGAGTCTTTAGAATTGGGGGTCTTCTTAAGAAAGTGTAAGCCACATAAGGAAAGAAGGACACTAATATAAGTCCTCGCTTTTCTGATTCTACCCTCCCTCCACCCCTACATAAGCACGTACACACACACACAGACACACACATGCTCATGTGCAGTGCATGCAAGAGCATGTGACACCCTAAGGCCCTTTCCAGAATACAGAATATATTGTTACTATATTTTTATATTTTTTATTGTTTATAAATATATAATAATAATATATAGATATATATTTTATATTGTTTTTTTTGTTACTATATTTATTTTTGTAACTGGGCTCCAGAGTGAGTCAGATAGAGCTTGACTTCATTAGAGTGGGACAAATGGAAGAAATAGACTTTTCACATTAAAAGAAACATTCAATTTTACTGTCAGATGACTCAGTTAATTTTTCCTAAGAGGGGCATTGTTTATCATTTTCTTCTTCTGTTTCATTAACCTTCTTTAAAGTCAATTTTAGACATTTTAAATTTCAGCCTGTGGTTCATTGGCTTAGCCACAACTTGGGTAGGGAACTCAAGGTGTTATATAAACTAAAATTTATAACCTTGTAAAATTGCTTGTTGCGTTCCTGTGTAGTTTTAAAGGCTTTTATGTACTAATCTTTATATTTTCTGGTAAATATAATTGTTAAATTACGTCTCAGTGTATCTGGTTTAATGATATTGGTTATCTTAAGTCCTTCATCTCATCCTCACCCCCAGAGCCCTCTCCTCACAGTTCTACAGTCCTCATCATACTGGTTACAAGGAAGACATGCGAATTTAGGACTAATACCCTGCTTGTTCCTGAATTGGTTACACCCACTTCCCAGATATAACTAGTCTGTATTTACAAGCAGCTCCATTATTTTCCTCTCCTTTCTCAGTCTGTCCTTCTCTGAGGACATTTTTCTAGCATAAGGAACTTGAGATTTTTACAAGATATTTTCTTAAAGAAAAATTTTCTTACAAACTCTAAACTGTTTTATTTGAATAAGATAAATTATGGACATTTTTTTACTTCGGGTCTGGCCCACAGTAGATTTTCTCTATGGCCAAATGAGTAGAGTTGGGCAAACTGAGGCCTATTCCGTGGTTGCCCGTCACTTGCTGTGTATCTTTGAATAGACCTTCACCTTCTGAATCTTAATCCCAATCTACAAAATGGAAGTAGGATTTATTTATTTTCAGGGTTGGCAATGATTAGCAATCATGCATATTAAGTCCAATCAATATATCTTACTTTCTAGAAGACACTGAATTTATTTTGAAAGCATTTGTGCACACTCTTTATTGATATAAAATGTGTCGAAGTTGTTTTAGAGTCGTGCTGCTCAAACTTTCTTTTGCATGCAAATTACACAAATTACTGGTACATGCAAACACATCCAATTAAAATCTGGACTCTGATTCTGATTTGAGGCCTGAGATTCTGCATTTCTAATAAGCTCTTAGGTGATGCCAACAGTACATGATGCTGGTACATGCATGGAGTACACTTTCAATGGCAATTGTTAATAAATGTAAAGCAATAGTATAAGTTAAAATTAAAGTGAATAAATAAAGAAAAGGAAAAGTTAAGAGTGAGTTAAACATGAATTAGAACGAACAATGATGCTGTAAATGTGTGGTATATAACTATGTGAAGACCAAATCTGTCCTTAAGAATTGTAGCACACAGTGGGAAAAGAGAATCTGTCTTCTCCATATTCATTCACTTTCCCATAATAAGCTTTACATAATCTAGGAAGAAATAATTTGCTACGGTAGTAATAGAATAAAAAAGTGTGAGGGAAAACTATTTATTATATGAAACTCAAGCCTGATACTTGCATGTATCCAGTGTGGTCTCCCATTCCTTTGTAATCAAACTAGGAAGCAGCACCATCCACAAGATATCAGAAGTATCCTCATTCATTTATGCATTCATTTAATTCACTCAACATTTCATTCCAGGCAGAGTGCTTATACTCTCAATTTCACTTCCCCTCCAACCTCCTGCTCCTCCTGAGTTCTTGACTATCATATTATTTTTTCTTTTTTGAGGCTGCTGTCCTGTTCCATAGTCTTTATTTCATACTGGCGAATTCCTTCTTTTACTGGACTCGTTTCCTCTATTAACAAAGGACTGTCGAGGCAACCAGATATTTTACTGAAAATAGAGGGTAATTGAGAAGTATATAGAAAGTATAACAATTTAATATGGAATATTAACATAATTTTCCTAAAAGTCCCTGTCCATTCAACTCTCACTGGCATCCTTGCCTCAGGGTTTTACCTACTGTCTTAATTGTTAGTTGTCTACTCTGTGCTGAATTCTACTCCTCGATCAATGTAGTCTCTTCTAGGCTCCTGAGGCCCCCAAACTCCTTACCCTATGAGCAGTAAATTAAGATGCAAAATTACCATTATCTTATTTTCTCTGTAATTCTAACATAAGATGCAATAGATTTTAAGACAAATCTGTGATTTAACAACAACTCTTTCTGTGTATTTACCCATTAACTATGACATAAAAATGTGCTATAAATATTATGTATGTAATATGTGTGCGCCTGTGCATATACACGTGATTCGAACCCACCTGGTGGCTCCACAGGAGAAAGCAGTGGCAGTCTGCCTTCTGTAACAATTACAGCCTAAGAAACACTATGGGGCAGGTCTCTTCTGTCACATGGGATCGCCATGAGTCAGAGTTGGCTTCATGACACCCAACAACAACAGCAACACATATGGCATATTTAAATGCCAAAATTTTTGCCTAACTTCTCTCTTCTTGACTTTCTTTGGAGAGAGTAGAGGAGTTACCTGTAAAACACTAGGCTATTACACCAACATGCTTTTCCTATTCAAAAGCACACTTCCTCCCATAACCCCCCACTTATGACCTACCAGTTTGAACTGCAGTTTGATTTTTTGTTACTCCCATTATACGAGTAACTATTGATATTAAGTGCAATTTCTCTTTCAAGCACCTTCAAGAAATTTTGTTATCACTAATTTACTTACAAATTATTTACCTGATACCCCCAAAAAATCCAAACCCACTGCCGTCAAGTTGATCCTGACTCATAGCAACCCTATAGAAATGATAAATCAATCATTTTAAGAACTTCTGATCTTTGAGGTTTGAATATTCTTATCTTACTAGAAGCAATACAGTTACATTCAAGATATTCTATATTACAGGTTGTTATTAATTCAGACTGTCTCCTCCCATATATATAAGTATTTGTTACTTATTATTAATTGAAAAGTGTCTGGAAATAAATGGAACAGTAGACTCTGAAGGATTTATCTTACAGTTCTTGGATATTTCCATTCTTTGTGAAAGGAATGGGTTAGTAAAATGAAAAACATTAGCAAGAGAAAGGCTAGAATTTTGCTTAAAAAGTCCAGTGAAAATAAAGTGGAAGAAAGTAAAGAGTAAATAGCTCCAACAGGATCCAAAACTTTTTGGAGTAGTTTAGCTGATCAATTTGGTCTCACTTCAGAATTTTTTTTTTTTTTCAGAATTCATCATTACTGTGATTATTATTATGACTGGAAGTTTTATTAATCAATGAGTGTGGGCAACATTTTCCTGAAAAATTGATTTAGAATAATTCTTTACTTAATTAAGAATAATAATCCTCTAGTTCAGGGCCCTAGCAAAGGAGAATACAATTGAGGTTTATTTTCCTTACACACATAGGTTATTAGTAAAGGAGTATATAATATATTCCTGATAAAAATCAAACCAAACCCAGTGCTGTCGAGTCGATTCCAACTCATAGCAACCCTATAGGACAGAGTAGAACTGCCCCATAGAGTTTTCAAGGAGCGCCTTGTGGATTCGAACTGCCGACCCTTTGGTTAACAGCTGTAGCACTTAACCACTACGCCACCAGGGTTTCCATATTTATGACAGACAGGAGCAAATGCAGTATTGATAGAAATCATTTGTCTAAATTCTTTTAATTGCCTCAGAGTTGAATCCTTTACTATGTAGTAATTCCAAAACATAATTAATTAAAAAAATTAGCATGATCAAAAATAAAAAGCAAAGTTGCAGTAGAGGATATGTCAAAAAAAAAAAATCCATCACAAGGTGCATAAAAGGAACTCTTTTCCAACCAAAATTGGCGAAGGAATTTAAAGAGTTTTTTTAAGAGAAAAAGGAAGAAAATTATACCAGTGCCCTGCTGTATATTTTTGGAGTCTCATATATTGTCAAGAAGCCCTGGTGGCTTAGTGGCTAAAGCACTTGGCTGTTAACCAAGAGGTCTGTGGTTCAAACCCTCCAGGCTCTCCATAAGAAAAAGATGTGGCACTCTGCTTCTATAAAGATTTACAGCCTTGAAAACCCTATAGGGCAGTTCTACTCCATCCTATAGGATCACTATGAGTTGGAGTCAACTCAACAATGAGTTCGTATATTGTTATATATACATCAACTAACAGTATAGTAGTTTAATTCTAATTACTCAATGAGTTGAATTAATCTAAATTATCCATTGCTTGTCTTTAAAATGACTCTTTTCAAAAAATTTCTCCCCAGGTATGCTATACGTATAAATATAGATATAAGTATACTCATAGATGAGAGGAGCTCTGGTGGTGCAATGGTAATGCACTTGGCTACTAACCAAAGGGTTGGCAGTTTGAGCCCACCCAGCAGCTCCCGGGAGAAAGACCTGGTGATCTGGTCCCGTAAAGATTACAGCCTAGAAAACCTTGAAAGGCAGTTCTAGTCTGTCACATGGGGTCTCTATGGATTGAAATCAACTCAAAGACAATGAATAAAAATAACAATAGGTATAAAAGCTAGAGGTAAATATAGAGAAACCCTGGTGGCATAGTGATTAAGTGCTACAGGATGCTCACCAAGAGGTCGGCAGTTCTAATCTGCCAAGCCCTCCTTGGAAACTCTATCGGGCATTTCTACTTTGTCCTATAGGGTTGCGACGAGTCGGAATTGACTCGAAGGCAGTGGATTTGGCTTTTGGCTTTAATTGCTATATAAGTTTTATAGTCAGGGTTCAACTGCCAAGAAGGGAGAAAAATCAAGTAAACATGTCCTATTAAAAAATGTTGCTTTCAGTTGGCTTATTTTGCTCTGGCTATTCTGTACATTATACAGAAGTGTCTATACCAAACACTAAAGCAAAACTGAATGTCCATGCAAAAGGCACTGAAAGGAGTAATTTGATGTGCCAAAATTGTTGAAAAAGTATACGTTTAAGTGCAATTAAGAAAATACCCCACCTTAAGTTATGTTTAAATAAACCAAAACTTCTTTATAATTACGTTTACTACACTGAAATTAAGATGGCAGTTCTGAGGCACTGCTAATGACTAGATGTTTTAGAAATGAGAGCAGACTTCTGCTTCTAGGCAAAATGGAGGAGTAGGAACTGGATGTACCCTTCTTCCTGAAACAGTCAAAACACTGAGTTAAATGTATGAATCAGTGCTGTTTAAGAAATTGAAAATTGGGCAACGGAGGACAGTGAACCCTGAGAAACAGGAAGCAAAAAAGTTAAATCTTATGACAGCCTCAGTTTACTGCCTTGAGAGAATTCCCAGGCCCCACTCAGGAAGAAAAACCCAGGCGGATTTGGGGGGACTTCCTGAATTAAGGAGATAGAGCTGGTGGTCCAGGGAGACAAAGGTGAATAAGGTTCACAGGACAGAGTACCAGAGTACAGAGAGAAAACTTCGAAATCTACAGAAAGGATTCCTGGAGAGTTTACCTGAGTAATGATATGAATTTGCAGGGTGGATTAACCAGTAAGAAAGGTAAACATGGACTTACTTGAGTTTACTGATCTGTAGGGTTTCTCATGTGAAATTGTTCAGGGCAGATTAATAAATAAGCACAAGCAAACCCATGTTTACCTTGCTTGCTGGGTAATCGGTCCCCTTCAGGGATTGTAAATTTGGAAAGAGTTTTTAATTCAGTAAGAGGGTGCTGTGGGTTAGGTAGAGACAGATGGCAGACATACCCAGAAGCAGAATCTTTGATGTGGTGAAAAATTGGGAAATTGTTCACTACAGGTGATCTAGTAAGCAAGTTAAACACCATGTTTACTTTGCTTATTGGGTAATCTGCCTCTGTGAATATGCATATAAGGAAAGTACTGCAGGTTGGGGAAAGGCCATTGGAAGACTAGGGAATAGTGTCAGGTGCCCATACAAGGCTGGAGAAAGAACCTATTCTCCTTAGCTGGATTGGGAAATCTCATTATTCACAGACATTGGAAAGATTCCTCAGAAGGGTTTTGCCTCAGTGATGCCTAATAATTTGCCCTAGCCTGAGCACAAAACCTAAATGTATCAAACCATTAGTGAGTAACTTAATTGTGTCCTAGAAAAAAACTCAAGAATATTTATAGAAATATGAAAGTATACAGTACCCAACAAAGAAAAATTCACAACACCTGGCATCCAATCAAAGGTAATTAAGAGTACTAACACTCAAAAGAATGAAATAATGAAAAGAAAACCAATCAATTATAAACAATCTAGAACTGACACAGATGTTAGAATTAGCAGATGAAGACATTAAAATAGTCATTATAACTGTATCCCATATGCTCAAAAAGTAGAGACAGAAAAAATATTTTTAAAAATCCCAAATTGAATATCTAGAGATGAAAACTACAATGCCTGAGATAAAAATATGCTGGCTGAGTTATTCATAAAATAGACACTGCAAAAAAAAAAAAAAAAAAAGATTAGTGCATTGAAGACAGTAATAGATGCTTTTAAAAAATATATTAAAAAAATGAACAGAGTATCAGTGATGTATAGGCACAGCTAATCGAGATGTAATTGGAGTCTCAGAAGGAGAGAAGGAGCAGAAAAAATACTTAAGAAGTAATGGCCAAACATTTTTCATATTTAATTAAACCATAAATCAAAAAAACTAAGAAGCTTAATGAACGCAAAGTGGGAGCAAGAAAAATATAATGGGGGGGAACTACACCAAAGGGAATCATAATTTCATTGCTCAAAGCCAATGATAAAGAAAAAGTAGCAGAAGCAGCCCAAGGGGAAAAGAAATGACACATTATATACCGAAGAACAAAGATAAGGGTGACAGCAGATTTCCCAGGAAAAATAGAGTGCAACTCAAGTGCTGATGATAAGTAATGAATATATTTTGCCTTGAGTCCAGACATTTTTCTGGAAAAAAGTGTGAAATCTGTCTTTAAAGTAGGATTTGCAGTTCTGTGTATTTCCAAAGCTTCCATTAAAGACTTTTGTTTCTCACTAGCCAGTTACCACCCTTGTATTCTATGGCTTTATGCCTGCAAAAATACCCTTTGTATTTAGATCTCTGTGCGCTCAGTGTATTAAAGTCCAATTTTTCTTAAGATGATGTCGCAATGTCTTAGGAATAACACTAGTAATGCAGATTTTGATTTTTGATTCTCTTTATTTCTCCACGTTTTAGAAGTCAGAAGTATTGTCTTAATTGCACAATCTGGTACAACAACGAATTTCTCAAAAGATGGTTTTTGAAAAAATCTAAAGATGGTTTATAGCTGTCCCATGATCTATGCTTTTGCAAACAAGTGGGAAAATATTGAACAATTCCTAAGTAGGCCAGATGATATCATGATAGCCACATACCCCAAATCAGGTGAGTTGACTGGACTAACAAAGGATTGACTTGCTCCTTTGTTTCCTATTAATTCTGTTAGTCTTACGTATACACAAGGAATAGGTCTCTATGAAAGAGAACAGCAAGGGATCTTACTTTGGATTTTCAGGGAAATTCACTCTAAACTGAGACCTAAAACCATGCACACAGTCGGGGAAAGCACAGTCCAAAAAGGTGAAGTATTATGTGTGAAGACCTTGGTATAGTCTAGGGATCAAAAAGAAAATGAATAAGGGAACAGTGGAATGGAAAACAATTGCGGTCAAGGTAGGAACAGACCATGCAAGGCTTGTAATTCTTAAAAGATTACTGAATTTTATTCTCGAAATACAGGGAAAGACATTGAAGGAGTTTAGACAAGAAAGAATTATAATCCTTTTTTTATTGTTTATTTAATATGAAGATTTCACTGGTTGCTGTACGGAGATGGAGTTAAAAATACCAGAGCAGTTATTTTTTCAGATTTGCTGATAGACTGTAATAGAAACATGAGGAAAATGAAAGAGTCAAAGATGACTCCCATTATATTATTTTGATCAACCAGGTGAACTATAAAGCTCTTTATTTATAGGACAAGAACTTAGGAAGGGATATATTTGGAGCAAGTCGGTGTGGGGGGGCCTATTAATAATTCAGTTTTAGAAATGTTATGTTTGAGATGCCGTTGGTTATTTCAAAATTTAAGTTTAAATTATGGTGTTTGGAATTGCTGCTAGATAGTCATTAGGCAACTGTTAGGATAATTGAGCACTGAAATCAATGTATTCCTCCAGAGAAACACTGCAGAGCAATATGAAAAGAGCACGACTGAACAATGAAGAACACCGCCATGTAGAGGTGCTGCTAGAGCAGCTAGCAAAGGACAGAAAATAGACAGTCAGTGAGCTAGGAGGGAATCAGGTTTATGGTCTCCTCTAGGCAAGAGAGAAGGGCATTCAAGGAGAGAGGCTTGGTTCTCTCAAACGGGTCCGGGATCTGGGATGAGAAGACAGAAGGATGATTTTATAATTAGTCCCATTTTGTCTGTTGGTAAATGAGTGATAGTCTATATTTTTAACCCAATGTAGAAAACAGTTTCTCAATTTTTTTCCAAGAAGCCGTTAAAAATAATAGCTTTGGGAAGACATCAGGCTCGGAAAACACAGATTTGCCTTGGGATGGCCCATCTCTATTTTCAAGCAGTCAGAATGAGAAGTGACACTGACCATCTTATCTTTAAGACCTGACAAAACGGAATCTTCTTTGGTGGTTTCCCAGCCAGTGGTCTGGGGAGACTCTTTCAGAGACTGATTTGTGTAATAGCCAGTGTTTCAATAACCTGTGGCTTCCATTACGTGGAATATAATTTCAAACAGTTTTTCAGTTTTCCCAGGGAAACAACAAGAGGAAAATCGGTAATAGCCAATTTCTGTATTGGAGAAATTATTATAACCATTAAATCTATTTTCTCCATGCAACTTTTTACTTGTCCAAAGGAAAGAAATGTTCATTCTTTTCTCATATCGATAGTGCTTTCTTTTTTTTTTTTTTTTTAACCTTTCATGGTATAACAGTACTTCACACCTGGATATATCTATATATCTATTTCTATACACCAAATACACTGCGAATTCTTCCAAGTGATAGTTGAGGGAAGGCATATATAAAAAATATGGCTCTATTCTTTTACTAATCATAAGAATTACGATTAACAAAGATAAGGATGAAAGGATATTTCCTTTGAGGAAAAATGGGGTACTTTTACTAATTAGAAGAGCAAATATTAATAAATTCAGAGGAAAATGTCCAATTTGCACCATTCCCCAGTTTCTGCCCAGACTTCCTAAAAAATATGGAATGCACATAAAGGCCAAGCACATACATTAGGATATTCCTTAATCTTTTTATTCCTATCAGTCGTCTTACAAAACTTTTGTTAAGTCCATATTTTCTAGGACAATATCATACATAGTTCCTTATGAACAAGGGTGATGTTAAGAAATCGAAAGATGTATTTTTCCTCTTTCTGTTCTATGAACTCTGGAATATTTAACTTTTTGAGTTTGACATGCAGCCAAAAAGTTCATTCCTGTATTATTAGATGAAACCAAATTCCCTGGAAAAGATAGTAAACAAAATTTCCCATTTTTTCTCAAAATTCATTGACGGGATCTCTCAGGATAAATGTTGAATGCCCACAAGCTGAATTGTGTGTGTTCTTACCAATCATATTACCGCCATACCTTCCTTTTTTATCATAAAATGTAGGTGTTTTGTTATTATGTTGAGAGAAGAGAAAAGGGGATGCAGAAAACTGACGTAGGTGTATAAAACCTTCATGAGCATTCTGGTTTTTTTCAATGAATAAACTTGAAACTGACTTGAGTTCAACACTGAAGAAGCTTATAGCTAAATAATAGGAAAAATATTCAAAACTACTGAAAAAGTTAAAAGATGGTGAATGCCATAAGAAAGCTGCAATTTAAAGAGTAGTATCTAGATTTCCTCCCCTAGCTGGGATTTCAGTCTGCAGGTAAGCCCAGTCAGTTCATCCCACAGGGAGGTAGGGACCCCTGAATTGGTTTCATTCCTGCTTTGTGGTTGGTTTCCTGAGATCAGAGAACAAACGCTGAAGCTTGGAACTGAAGGAATATTCTGGGAGCAAGTCAACAAAATTAGTGCAAGAGTGAGTCAAGACTCCAGGCCCAAAGTAATGTGTGAAATAAAAAATATAACCCAAATCAAAACCAAACCCATTGCCATCGAGTCGATTCTGACTCACAGTGACCCATATTTTGGAACAGGGGAGTTAGGGATTCCTGGTGGGAGGCAGGGAGATTTTGTCACATGGCCAGAGAGTGAATGAGTGAATAAGGTACAGCAGGTGCAGAAAGATAAGCTGTTGGCATTCAGATTTACTCTGGAGCCTGAAGGTGGATCCTTGTGGTGTCTATATATTCTCATCATTCATATTTGTGAACTTAAATGGTTTGTTTATAAGGAATCATGTGACAAAGCAATTACAAGACTGAGAGAGTTGAGAAATCTTTTAGTGAAGTTGGAGGGGTGGCTAGGGAGAGGGAAAGGAAGAATTGATAGGGAAAGGCTTCTGTCTTAGGCTGGGTTCTCTAGAGAAGAAAACCAGTAAAGCATATAAATATGTATATATAGAGAGAGATTTATATCAAGGAAATGGCTTACGCAGTTGTAGAGGCTGTCACGTCCCAAGTTTGTGGTTCAGGAAAGAGGCTTCTTCAGATTCATGTAACCACAGGGGCTGGCTAACCCAAGATCAGCAGACCGAGAGCAGTGCTGTTGCCCACAGACTGTGAAGATCGATGAATCCCAAGATCAGCAGATAAGACTGGAGATAAGCTGCTACCTCAAGTCCCAAGAACCAGAGGTCAGATGAACAGGAGCCAGCTGCACGGTCCAGAACGAGTAAAAGCCTTCGAGCCCTGCCCGAATATTCACCCACACTTGATGCAGACCACATGCCCAAAAACTCCCCTTCAACTGATTGGCTACTTGCAGCAGATCCCATCATGGGGGTGATGACGCATCAAATCTCAACAGGGAAATGATCACATTATACCACCCCAAAAATACTGAGAATCATGGCCTAGTTAAGTTGACACTCAATCATAACCACCACAGTCCACCCCTTGTCAACTTGGCACCTGTACATATCTCTTTAAACCTTTCATAATCTCTGAATAAAGACAATTATAAAGTCACACTTGGGCCTAACATGATACAAGGAACACACAAACAACTGAAAATGCATTAGCCCTGTTTACATCTTATATTTTATAAGTGAAGTAAACAAAAATAGCTGATGCACACATACAATGCAGAAATACCCATAACAATTATAGTCCTCATTTCTGCAACTGGTAGCGTGGCCATAACTGGTATTTGGAACTACCTTCTTCCACTGCCCATTCCATATTCCCTTTGCTCTCAACAAGCACCTCTGCTGGTTGTGGTTCTTTGCCTGGTGGGGTAACACAAACCTTCATTCCTGAAGGTTCTGGGTCATTAGTAGTCATGTCAGAATTGGGTTGCTATAGTTTCCCACTGACTTTAATCACAGGGCATGGTAGTACTAAGAGACGCCCTAAGGTTCTCCTGCATTCCAGATGTACTCTTCTTTACCTCCATTAGGTAATATAAATCCAATTTCCTCTTGGTATCAGGATCAATCACACCATCCAGTATGGTAACTCCCTTTTTTGCCTGTTGATCCACAGGCATAAGGAGCCCAAACTGGCCAGGTGGCATCCTTAACTTCCAGTTCAATGGAATTGGTGATGTGTCTCCAGGTGGGAGCATTCCTCTCTTTGGAACGAAGGCCCCTATACCCACAGAGCATAAATTTGGGGGAACAGGAAGGAAATATTTGGGGTAACAGTGAGTGATTCTACTCCTATGTCCACCCCTTGATTTCTGGACCCCTGAATCCTGGCTATTGGAGATACAGTATCATATATATTAGATGCTGGTTTAGAGTATATAGCCTCCTTGAGAACATTGCCCTGACCCTGCAAGGTATTGCCACCTAGCTGCCACTATAATTGTGCCTTTAGAAGGCCATTCCATCTTCCTTTTAAGCCAGCTGCTTCAGGATGATGGGGAACATGGTAAGACCAGTGAATTACATGAGCATGAGCCCATAGCCTCCACTCATTTGCTGTGAAGTGAGTTCCTTGATATAAGATGATGCTGTGTGGGACACCATGACAGTCGATAAGGCATTTAATAAGTCCAAGGATGGCAGTTTTGGCAGAAGCATTGCCTGCGGGGGAGGAAAATCTATGGCTTATCTGAAGCTCAGGTTTCACTGCTGTCCTTTATTCTATTTGGCAGTCCTATCCTGGAGCTGAGTTTCCATTAAGCCTTTTGTATAAAATGCACGTCTGGAGTCTGTTTCCTGGAGAAAGAAAGTCAGCTGAAACTAGAAATGGCTCTAGGCAGCAGACTCTAAAATTCAAAACTAGATCAACAGCAGGCCAGCTAACAATGAAGACCTTATGGCTGATGGGGTGTTAGGCTGGTAGCCCATGGCATGCTTTAGTGGTGCAATTTTTCAAATCATCTCAGGCATTAAGCTGGAATGGTGTACTGGTACTCTTGAGTCATTTCAGCAAACAGAGCATGGAAAAGCTGAGGATCAGGACCAGGACTTCCTGATGAGCATAGGAGGTACGGCAAAGGAGAATGTTCCAACCCTGGTTCCAGGCCTGGTCCTGAGGAAGGGTTGGGATCCTGAGACTTGGGATGCATATCTGAGTCAAGACACCTGAGACTATCTATCACCGTGATTTTGTGACAGAAGGACCCCTTCTTGCTGGGCAGATGGTTGTCATTTTAAATCAAGTTCATCACTGTCGTGAGGTGTTTCCTGCCTGGGAATGAGGGCTTCTAAACACACAGAGACTAATTATGGGGTGGGGATAGAAATCAAGTGAGTCATTGGGAATCACTTGGAGCACGACTACCCCAAATTCCAACCCGGGTTCCTGCTGTCATGGGTTCTACCTACTGGGGACCTCATATCACCAAGAAACAAGAGCCAGGAAAATAGCTTTTCCTTTGGAACCAGTGTCCCTGTGCTGAGAAGCTCCTTGACCAGTAAAGATTGATGACAAGGACATTCCTCCAGAGATGACAGAGAGAGGGAGTCATCCCCTGTAGCTGGTGCCCTGAATTCAAACTTCTAGCCTACTGGTCTGTGAGAGAACAAAATCACTGTTGAAGTCTTCTGCCTGTGGTATTTCTGTTATAGCAGCACTAGATGACTAAGACAGATGATTAAGGTTAGGTGTAAAATTGGCTGAGCCATGATTTTCAGTGGGTTGACAGTTATATAATGATGTAGTCATCTTCTATTTTGTGACCTAGTGTGCTCATCCTCTGTTTTCCCATAACACTGATTTCAGTCGATGACCTGGTTTTAGAACCTGACCACATTGATAAGTGAAGAAAGGGTGGGTAACTATGTAATTAATATTGCTAATGGGCATTTGTAAGCTTTTTATGTATTGTAACTCAGTTTACTTTCATAGAGTAAATGGCTCATATTAAGTTAATTAACAGATATTGACCCGATTTCATTTATTCATTTATATTTTTCTCAAATTTTGTTGAAACTGGTAACCAAATGAATTGTTTCACCTCTTCACTGGTTCTTACAGTGATGTTAACATATGACAAACTGATGTTAAAAAATGCAACAATCGCTAGTTTGTGGTTTCTTGGTGCTTATTATAGTTGTGGGACTGAAATTATTTATTAAGTAGCTTTTTTTTTATAGTAACTCTGATTTAAAAAGTACAAGTTGTCCCCCAGAATTTGTTGGAAGTCAAAGCCATGTGCATATTAGTTTGATAGCCTTAGAAAGGCAGCTGGTTTGTTAAAATACAAGATAAACATTTGGAAGTTTGTTTTCTTCACTTGAGTGTGTACTGAGCCAAGTAAACCTCCTTTTATGTTCCTGCATACATGAACAGCAGACATATTTGACAGGGCTGGTCAGAGCAGTAGTTTCTTAGCTAATCTTTATAATACTTTTATGTGTTTTCCTTTATTTCCTTACCCTTATTTAAAAAATTGATGCTTCAAAATTAAATCATATCAGGATGCTTAACGTTCAGTAAAACAATTTGAAGATCCTAACTGACTATTAAGGAGGCCTGACGGCACAATGGACAACCATTTCATGGCTAACCAAAAGGTCGGTGGTTTGATTCCACCAGCTGCTCCATGAGAGAAAGTTGTTGCAGTCTGCTTCCATAAAGATTAAAACCTTGGAAGGCTTATGAGTCAGTTTTACTCTGTCTATAGAGTCACTATGATTCAAAATCAACTCGATGGCAATGGTTTTTTGTTTTTTTTTTGACTAATGGAGGCTCTGGATGGTGCAGATTGTTAATGTTTCTGGCTGCTAACCGAAAGGATGATGTTTCAATTATACTCAGAGGTATCTAAAAGAAAGGCCTCATGATCTACTTCCATTAGAAACCCTATGGAGCACCATATTACTCTGACACATAGGGTCTCCATGAAGTAGAATTGACTCAACTGATGATGACACATGAGTGTCAGAGTAGAAAGGTGTCCCATAGCATTTTCAATGGCTGATTTTTTTGGAAGTAGTTTGCCAGGTCTTTTTTCTGAACAGACTAATTTAAAATTAAATTAGCAGTTTTTCTCCAGTTATTCAAACAAGAAAGAAATAACAGTGTACATATGAAGAAAAATCAGTTGACTAGATTATTGTCATTTAAAAAAAAATGCAGTTAATGGGCAGGCCCGAGATGACAGAGTAGTCAGATGCTTCCAGTGGTTCCTTTTACAACAAAGACCCCCCAAAATGAGAGAATCGATTATATTTATGACAAGCTAGGTGCCATGAACATCAAAGGCAAAGTCAAGAAATTGGACTGAGCAGCAGGGGGAGGGAGAGATGGTTCAGAAGCAGTGAGGACTTCCTGGACCTGACTCGGTGGGAACTGGTGCCCCTCAAACCCAATTCTCTGGTGCAGCCGATGGGGGACTGGTGGAAGCGTTTGGGGTGCGGTTACCTAAGCAAATGAAAGCGAGCGAGTGGCACAGGTCCTATCCCCGGCAAAGCTGCGGCCGGCCTAGCAGTAGCGTTCAGGATACGATTTCCTTAGCCACAGAGAGACAGGGGTGCAGATACTACTCATGCCTCCGGAATCAGTGATAAACAGTGCTCTTGACATAGTGCGTGCATCTAATTTACCACACAGATCAAACAGCTCCCCATTCCAAGGAACTCTCTCCCTTTTATCTGATGCC
Organism: Elephas maximus indicus; assembly: GCF_024166365.1. NCBI lineage: Eukaryota > Metazoa > Chordata > Mammalia > Proboscidea > Elephantidae > Elephas > Elephas maximus. Next base: position 89,842,338 of record NC_064823.1, read on the forward strand.
TCTTCCCTCTGCCCCAGGCACTGAGCTGCTTCAGTGACAGTTGATTTCCCTGGGCCTAAGATAGGTCCTACTGCATACTCTGAGCCACTCTCCCAGCCTTGGAGAAGGAACAAATTAACAAATGGGGAAAAATAAACTGCCTGCTCTCCCGAACTGGGGACTTAAGGCAGAAGGACCTCCTGTCCAGGCACAAGCAGTCCATGGATTTGAATGCCGTTAACACCTGCGTGGACCCCTGTGGCCCCGTTACAGCTTGTTGTCACAATGCATGGGTGTATGTGCCTGAGGTCTGACTTTAAGTGTTATAGCTGTGTGGTGAAGAGGGAGGTTTTTGACATTTGACATCACTCTGGCTGTTAAGCAGGGTCCTCACCTACCCATACCAGGGACCTGAGGACTGGTGGCTCCACTCATGCCACCGAGCCACCCACAACAGAGGTCCAAGGATAAGTGGTCCCTCCCAGACCTTACGCTTAGAAGCATTGGTTGCCTATGGTACGGCTGCAGAGCCTACCCACTTGTGCATCCTAGAAAACAGGGATGTGCCTTCCTAATAGATTTTTGGGGGATGGTTGACAGCCCCATGCCATTCTCAGATTGTGACCCCTGCTGCAACCAGATACCTGTGCAGGAACCCATCACCGCTGCTTCTCTAAGACTGTAGGTGAGACCCTGCACCACATACTTGATGACCAGCTACCTGGGCACATATGTTGAATCTGTACAAGAAAAGTGAATGGACTTCTAGGCTCACATACCTAGTAACAGATCTACCCACCTGGTGACAGAACAGCAGAGCTTCAAAGGCTCCAGTAATCAAGCTAGCTCACTTGAGGATCCTATTTGTGTATATCAACACAAAACAAAATAAGAAGCTAGGACACAGTAAGCAAATATAAAATAAATTAATAAAATAGTTATTAATTATTAATAGCTCAGAGAAATCAGTCAATATCAATTCACATAGAGAAGCAGACAATGATTGCTTCTACAAGCTCCCAAAACAATCAACGAATCCTCTGGATGAAGAGGTATTCCTGTAATTAACAGAGGTAGAATACAAGTGAATAATAGTCAGAATTCTCCAAGAGATCAAGAAGGAGACCAGGCAAAATGCAGAACAAGCCAAGAAATACACAGATTAATCAGTCAAGGAAATTACAAAGGTTTCTCAAGAGCATAATGAAAAATGTAATAGGCTGCAAGAATCCACAGAGAGACAGCAATCAGAAATTCAGAAGATTAACAATAAAATTTCAGAACTGGACAGCTCAAGAGAAAGTCAGAGGAGCAGAACTGAGGAATTGGAAGTCAGAATTTGTAAGACTGAAGATAAAACACTTGGTATACAATGTGAAAAATCAGATAAAAGAATAAAAAAAAAGAAAAAAATCCTAAGAATCATTTGTGTCTCTATTAAGAGCAATAACTTATAAGTGATTGGAATACCAGAACAGGGAAGGATAACAGAAAATACAGAGAGAACTGTGGAAGATTTCTTGGTAGAAAACTTCCCTCATGTCATGAAAGGCGAGAAGATATCTACCCAAGATGCTCATGGAATGCCACACAACGTAGATCTCAAAAGAAAGTCACCAACACATGCTATAATCAAACTTGCCAAAACCAAAGATAAAGAGAGAATTTTAAGAGCAGCTGGGTAAATGAAAAGTCACCTACAGAGGAAAGTCAATAAGACTAAGTTTGGACTACTCAGCAGAAACCAGCAGGCATGAAGGCAATGGGATATAAAGTCTTGAAGGAAAAAAATTGTCAGCCAAGAATCAAATATCCAGGAAAACTGTCTCTCAAATATGAAGGTAAAATTAAGTCATTTACAGATAAACAGAACTTTAGGGAATTTTCAAAAACCAAACAAAAACTACAATAAATATTAAAGTCCCCTGGTTAGAAAATCAATAATATCGGATAACAACCCAAGACTGGAACACAGGACAGAGAAACCAGATATCAAACCAAAGAGGGAAATCACAAAACAAATCGAGATAACAAATGCTCAAAACAGGGAAAGAGAGACGCCATTAGGTAAAAGATGACAATATTAAATCAATAAAGAGGGACTAAAAAGTGTATTCATAGAATCTTTCATATGGAGAGGAAGTAAAGTCAACATAGAGAAATAAAAGTTTGGTTTAAATTTAGAGAAATAGGGGTAAATAATATGGTAGTGACAATGGAGACTAACAATCCTATACATCAAAATTAAAAACAAGAAAAATATACTTAACAAAAACAAAATCAACAACAATGAAAAAGAGGAAAAGAAATTTATAAAGAAAAACTATTCAGCACAAAAAATTAAGTGGAAAAACAAAACTGTCAACAACACACAAAACATCAAAATGACAACAATAAACTCATGTTTATCCATAATCACGCGAGATGTGAAGGGACCAAATGTACCAGTAAAGGGAGAAAGAGTGACAGAATGGATGAAAAGAACAATCCATTTATATGCTGCCTACAAGAGACACACCTTAAACTTAAAGACACTAACAAACTAAGACTCAACGGATGGAAAAAAATATATCAAGCAAACAGCAATAAAAAAGAGCAGGAGTGGCAATACTAATTTCTGACAAAATAAACTTTAAAGTTAAATCCACCACAATGAAGAAGGAAGGACACTATATAATGATTAAAGGAACAATATACCAGGAGGAAGTTACCGTTTTAAATACACACACCCCACAACAGGGCTTCAGGATATATAAAACAAACTCTAACAGCATTGAAAAGTGAGAAAGACAGCTCTACAATAATAGTAGGAGACTTCTACACACCACTTTCGGTGAAGGAGAGAACATCCAGAAAGAATCTCAATAAAGACATGGAATTGCTAAATGCCACAATCAGCCAACTTGACCTCGTAGGCATATACAGAACATCCATCCAACAGCAGACAATTATACTTTCTTTTCCAATGCACATGGAATATTCTCTAGACTAGACGAGAATCAAAGCATTGAAACATTACAAAGCATTTTCTCTGACCATATAAGCCATAAAGGTAGATATCAATAACAGAAACAGCAGGGAAAAGAAATCAAACATATGGAAACTGAAAAAGAACTCGCTCAAAAATGACTGGGTTATAGAAGAAATTAAGGACAGACTAAAGAAATTCATAGAATCAAGTGAGAATGAAAACACTTCCTATCAGAATTTTTGGGACACAATAAAGCAGTTCTCGGAGGTCAATTTAGAGCAATACATGCACATATCCAAAAAGAAGGAAGGGCCAAAATCAAAGAATGATCCCTACAACTTGAAGAAATAGAAAGACGAAAAACCTAGAAAGACAACAACAAAAGAAATCCTCAGGCACCAGAAGAAAGCAAATAATAAAAACTAAAGCAGAATTTAATAAAATAGAGAACAGAAAAACAATTGAGAGTTAACAAGACCAAAAGCTAGTTGTTCGACAAGATTAACAAAAATGATAAGCCATTGGCCAGACTGACAAAAGAAAAACAGGAGACAAAGCTAATAACCCAAATAAGAAATGAGGTGGGCAATAAATAACACAACACAACCAACTGAAATTCAAAAGTCATATCAGGTACTATGAAAAATTGTACTCTAACACATTTGAAACCTAGAAGAAATGGACAAATTTCTAGAAACATACTACCTACCTAAACTAACACAAACAGAGGTAGAACAGCTGGATAAGCCCATAGGAAGAGATTGAAAAAGTAATTAAAATACTCCCAACAAAAGTAAGCCCTGACCCTGATGACTTCACTGGAGAATTCCATTAAACTTTCAAAGAATTAACACTACTACTACTAAAGGTATTTCAGAGCATAGAAAAGGACAGAGTACTCCCAAACTCATTCTGTGAAGCCAGCATTTCCCTGATACCAACACCTGGAAAAGACACGAAAGAAAAAGAAAATTACAGAGGTATTTCCCTCATGAACTTAGACACAAAAATTCTCAACAAAGTTCTAACCAATAGAATTCAACAACGTATGAAGAAAGTAATTTGCCGTGACCAAGTGGGATTTATAACAGGTATGCAGGGATGGTTCAACATTAGAAAAACACTCAATGTAATCCAGCATATAAATAAAAGACAAGAACACATGATCTTATCAATTGATTCAGACAAGGCATTTGACAAAGTCCAACCCCCATTCATGACAAAAACTCCCAGCAAAATACGAATAGAAGGAAAATTCCTCAACATAATGAAGGGCATTTATGCAAAGCCAACAGCTAACATTATCCTAAATGGAGAGAGTCTGAAAGCATCCCCCTTGAGAACAGGAACCAGACAAAAATGACCTTTATCACCACTCTTAGTCGGCATTGTACTGGAGCTCCAACCCAGAGCAATTAGGCTAGATAAAGAAATAAAGGACATCCAAACTGGTAAGGAAGAAGTAAAAGTATCTCTATTTGCGGATGACATGATCTTATACACAGAAAACCCTAAAGAATCCTCAAGAAAACTACTGAAACAATAGAAGAGTTCTGACAATTCCGATCAGTGTCTGATCTCTAAAATCTACAAGGTACTGCAAAAACTCAACTACAAAAAGACAAATAACCCACTTAAAAAATGGGCAAAGGATATGAACAGACATTTCACCAAAGAAAACATTCAAGTGGCTAACAGATACATGAAGAAATGCTCATGGTCATTAGCCATTAGAGAAATGCAAATCAAAACTACTGTGAGATACTATGTCATCCCAATGATGCTGGCATTAATCCAAAAAAACACAAAATGATAAATGTGGAGAGACTGAAACACTTATACGCTGCTGGTGGGAGTGTAAAATCCTACAACCAATTTGGAAATTGATTTGTCACTTCCTTAAAAAGCTAGAAATAGAACTTCCATACCATCCAGCAATTCCACTCCTTGGAATATATCCTAGGGAAATAAGAGGCTTCACAAGAACAGATATATGCACGCCCATGTTAACTGCAGCACTGTTTACAATAGCAAAAAGATGGAAGCCACCAAGGTGCCCATCAATGGATGAATGGATAAATAAATAATGATACGTTCATGTAATGGAATAGTACACAAGAATTAAGAACAATGATGAATCCGTGAAACATCTCATAACATGGAGAAATCTGGAAGTCATTTGGTGAGTGATATTAGTCAGTTGCAAAAGGACATATATTGTATGAGACCACTATTACAAGAATTCAAGAAAAAAGTTTAAACAGAAAAGAAAATATTCTTTGATGGTTATGAGGGTGAAGAGGGAGGGAGAGGAGTATTCACTAATTAGATAGTGGGCAAGAGCTATTTTAGGTGAAGGGAAAGACAACACACAATACAGGAGAGGTCAGCACAACTGGACTAAACCAAAACCAAACAAGTTTCCTGAATACAACCAAATTTTTCAAAGGCCAGAGTAGCAGGGATGGTGGTTTGGGAACCATGGTTTCAGGGGACATCTAGGTCAACTGGCATAACAAAATGCATTAAGAACCCGTTTGGATCCCACTTCGTTGAGTGGCATCTGGGGTCTTAAATGCTAGCAAGGGGCCATCTAAGATGCATGAATTGGTCTCAACGCACCTGGAGCAAAGGAGAATGAAGAACACCAAAGACATAAGGTAAAGATGAGCCCAGGAGACAGAAAGGGCCACATAAAACAAAGACTATATCAGCCCGAGACCAGAAGAACTAGATGGTACCCAGGTACCACTGATGACTGCCCTGACAGGGAACACAACAGAAAATCCCTGATGGAGCAAAGGAACAGTGGGATATAGACCTCAAATTCTCATAAAAAGACCAGATTTAATGGTTTTACTGAGAATAGAGGGACCCTGGGGGTCACGGTCCCCGGACCCTTTGTTAGCCCAAGACTGGAACCATTCCCGAATCCAACTCTTCAGACAGGGATTGAACTGGAGTATAAGACAGAAAATCGTAACGGCAGGAGTGAGCTTCTTGGCTCAAGGAGACACCTGAGACTACGTGGGCAGCTCCTGTCCGGAGGTGAGATGAGAAGGAAGAGGGGGACAGGAACCGGTTGAATGGACACGGGGAATACAGGGTGGAGAGGAGGAATGTGCTGTCTCCTTAGCGGGAGAGCAGCTAGGTGTACCTAGCAATGTGTATGTAACTTTTTGTATCAGAGACCGATTTGATTTGTAAACTTTCACTTAAAGCACAAAATAAATAAATAAATAAAAAGGAAAGAATCTGGAAGAATAGTAGGTACAAAGGCCCTGAGGTAGGAAGCCACTTGGAAAACTTGCAAAACAGAAAGTTCAGTGTTACCAGAGTTTAATGAGCAACAAACAAACAGGTAAATTCAGACTTGAGGTGGTGCCAAGCTAGTAGGGCCTGGATCTTATCTTCCAACCACATTATTAACAAAACTATAGGGTGCCAGAATGGGTCAAAGAAGAAGGAATTTTATATATACCTGAAAAGCAGATTTCCTCCCAAAAGAAAGCATGCCAGCTGGGAGGGATACGGAAATCTCTCTTACCTTTTTTTTTTGGAGACTATGTTTAAAAATTCATTTACTAAGAAGTGATGGACATTGATCTAGGTTTAGTACTGTTGTAGTGAGGTATTGTAATTTGCTGGAGATATTAAATCATCTTTAAAAGAAAAATAAATAAATAAAGGGCATCCAAATTGGCAAAGAAGCAAAGCTGTCTCTATTTGCAGATGACATGATCTTATCCACAGAAAACTCTAAAGAAGCCTTGAGAGAACTACTGAAACTAATAGAAGAGTTCAACAGAGTATCAGAATACAAGATAAACCTACAAAACTCAGTTGGATTCTTTACACAAACAAAAAGAACATCGAAGAGGAAATCACCAAATCAATAGCATTTACAATAATCCCCAAGAAGGTAACATATTCCGAATAAATCTAACCAGAGACAAAAAAGACCTATACAAAGAAAACTGCAAGACACTACTGCAAGAAATCAGAAGAGACCTACATCAGTGGAAAAAAAAAAAAAACCTTGCTCATGAATTGGAAGATTTAACATTGTAAAAATGTCTATTCTACCCAAAACGATGTATAGATACAATGTAATCCTGATCCATATAGCAATGATACTTTTTAAGGAGATGGAGAAAAAAATCACCAACTACATATGGAAAGGCAAAAGGCCCCAGGTAAGTAAGGCTTTAATGAAAAAGAAGAACAAAGTGGGAGGTCTCACACTACCTGATTTTAGAACATATTATACTGCCACAGTAGTTAACACAGACTGGTAATGGTACAACAACAGATACATAGACCAATGGAACAGAATTGAGAATCCAGACATAAATCCACCCACATATGAGCAGCTGGTATTTGACAAAGGCCCAAAGTCAGCTAAATGGGGAAAAGGCAGTTGCTTTAACAAATGGTGCTGGCATAACTGGATCTCCATCTGCAAAAAAAAGAAACACAAACCATACCTCACATCATGCACAAAACTGAACTCAAAATGGATCAGAGCCCTTAACATAAAATCTAAAACGATAAAGATCATGGAAGAAAAACTAGGGAGCACTAATACAAGGCCTGAAAAGTATACAAAACATTACTAACAATGCACAAACACCGGAAGGGAAAATAGCTTCTGAAAATCAAACACTGATGCTTATCCAGAGACTTCACCAAAAAAGTAAAAGGACAACCTACAGACCGGGAAAATGCTTTTGGCTACAAAAATTCCAATCAGAGTCTGATCTCTAAACTCTACACGATACTGCAAGAACTCAACAACAAAAAGACAAAGAACCCAATTAAAGAATGGGCAAAGGATGTGAACAGGCACTTCACAAAAGAAGACCTTCAGGTCACTATCAGATACACAGGGAACTGCTCATGATCATTAGCATCATGGATTGAATTGCATCCCCCCAAAATATCTGTCAGCCTGGGTGAGTCATGATCCCCTTGTATGATTGTTTATCATTTCATCTTCTGATGTGATTTCCCTATGTGCTGTAAATCCCATAACTATAATAAAATAAGATGGACTAGCAGTAGTTATATTGATGAGATATACAAGATTAAAAAAAAAAAGCCAATCTCTTTTGAGATATAAAAGAGAGAAGTGAGCAGAGAGGCATGGAAACCTCTTACCGCCAATAAAGCGGTGCCAGGAGCACAGCGCGTCCTTTGGACCTGAGCTTTCTGCGCTGAGATGCTCCCAGACCAAGGGAGGACTGATGACAAGGACCTTCCTCCACAGCCAACAGAGAAAACCTTCCCCTGAGGTTGACACCCTGAATTCAGACTTCTGCTCTACTGGGCTGTGAGAGAATAAACTTTTCTTGGTTAAACTCATCCACTTGTGGTATTTCTTTTATAGCAGCACTAGATGTCTAAGATAGTTAGCCATTAGAGAAATGCAAATCAAAACTACAATGGGATACCATCTCACCCCCAACAAGGCTGACATTAATCCAAAAAACACAAAGTAATAAATGTTGGGGAGGTTGTGGAGTGACTGGAACACTTATACACTGCTGGTGGGAATGCAAAATGCTACAATCACTTTGGAAATCAATTCGGCACTTCCCTAAAAAGGTAGACTAGAACTACCATATGATCCAACAATTCCACTCCTTGGAATATATCCTGGAGAAATAAGAGCCTTCACATGAACAGAAATATGTACACTCATGTTCATTGCAGCACTGTTCACAACAGCAAAAAGATGGAAGCAACCAGTGGCTGCAGAAGTAGATCCTGTGAAGAAGACTGGGAGTGAGAACATGAGCATTCCAGAGATAACAGAACAGACACAGCAAGGCAACGGTGAGATAGAGAAAAACAAAGTGATTATGTGATTTGGACAAAGACAGAGTAGAGTGAGGTCGATATAGAAGATAATGCACTTTCGGAAGCACTGAGTGTTTAAAGCCAAGAAAAGTCTTCTTTTTGAAGTCCAGCCAACATGGAGCCATAGACAGAAGCACCATGCTGTTCCTCCACAGCAAAGACCGGAAAACTAAGTAAAACAGAGACAAACATCATTACTAGAACCCAAAGATTCAAAAGAAGAAATAAAGAACACAGCCAAACACTGAATAGAATAAGAAAATGACAGAGGACAGATTGCACAGAGAGATACGTGCAGTGATCCCCCATCAGCTAATGCAGCACAGATTTGCCATCTTGGACTTCTGTCAGAGGTCAGCAGACAGGGAGCATGGAAAAGTAGCTTCACGGAGCTCCCAGCAGGAGACAGAGCACATGGTAATCAGTAGTACATGCTTTCCCACACCCCATCTTCTCCGTAGTGCTTTACCTCTGAGCTTCCTGGCTGGCTGTGGTGGCTCGGCTGGTGGGAAGTGCAGCGTCCATGCCGTTTGGATTCATTCCACCCACAATGGAGATTGGTGGACAGGAAGTACAGGAAAGCAGCTTCAGGAATGTCCCAGAAGGATGCAGAGCACCCGGTAATGAACAATATGCAATACACGCTTTCCTTACCCTCCCCATTCTTCCACTCTCTTCAGCCTCCTGTGATTCTTGCCAGCTGCAGTATCTTGGTCAGGAGGCAACCACATCATTCCTGAGCTGCTTGGCTTTGCCCCACCCACACTGGCTTCCTGAGCTGGGTTGCTTTTTCCATTTCTTTTGTTTTCTTTTGTGCCTCCCACCACCTCCCCCTCCTTTCTCTTGAACACCTGGCTACATAAGCCATCTTTGCTTCTCCTTGAAAAGAAAGGCTGTGAAGATCCAGTCAAATGGGGAAGCACTCCATGGCCCAAAACACCACACTGGTGGGATCCCTGCGGCTTTTTCTTTCTTTTTTTTTTTTTTTTTTTTGCTTTGTTTTCTTTTGCTCTGCACTGTTTTGTTTTGTTTTTTGCTTTGTTTTTCTTCTTGTGGCTTGTCAGCCCCTTCTAGCAGGGCTGCGCTGCACAGCTTAGGAGACGCTCCCCCAACCTGTGCAGCCGTGTACGTAGAATCCCTGGGGGCATTTCTTTTTTTCTTTCTCTGTTTTTTCCTTTCTTTTTTCATTTCCCAGTTCTTGTTTCTCAATACTTACCTTCTTCTCCTGGATCCTGAATACCTGGTACTATTTGACGTCTATACCCTCTCTAAAAAGCTAGGCTAGATACTGTGCAGCCTGGGAGCCACTTCTCCGCTCTTCATGGCTGCACCCATGGGACCCCTGGGGGCTTTTCTTTTTTTTTCTCTTCCAATTTTTTCTAGAGTTATTTATTTTTTCTGTTTTTGTTTTTCTCCATTTCTCAGTTTCTCATCTCTCCACTCCAATGGCACACTCCCTTTCCACTTTTTTTCCCCTTTGTTTGTTTGTTTTTGGCTCCTGTTTCTTTCTCCTCTTTTCCATGCCCATACTATCTCCACGCCTCAAAGCCTACCCTCTTTTCTGCCTACCCACTCTGTGCACTGAACGTCAGACCCCCATACAGCAGAGGTACGACCTAAGGGAACCTGCCCACCCCTGATTCTTGGTCCACTCTGTTGACCCTTGTACATCCCACAAGCAACCCATTCTACCCCTTCCTCTTCAGCTGGACATGCACTGCTGTACCACAGCTAAGTGACCGTCCATTTGACAAGAGTGGAGAAGTACTGTGACTACAGACAAGGAAACAACATAAAATGCACAACCTGCCTGCTCAGATATAACCAATTAAAACAAAAAAGCAGTCAATACATGAAGTAAATCACTACTGAATGTCCCAAACACAGCAGACAATATCAAAACATATTTTTAAAAATACAGGATGGATCCATTAAGCATCCAAAATAAAACACCCGGTGACTTTCCAGTAGAAGAAAAGGCACTAGAACTACCTGATAGGGAATTAAAATCTCTAATATTTGGAGCTATCCAAGAGTTGAAGCAAAATGCAGAAAAAATGAGGAAAAAATAGACAAATTCATGGAAAATCTAGAAAAAAGTATTCAGGAAAATAATACAGAAACTAAATGTCAAAATGAATTCATAACTAGGAATCGTACAAAAACAATTAGAAATCCAAAAGATAAACAAGATTTCAGAAATGGACAGCGTCATAAAAGGGCCGAGGAGCAGATTTGAAATGATGAAAGACAGGATCAGCAAAATTGAAGACAAATACTTGGATACAACTATGCTTCCGAAAAAATCAGAAGAAAGAACAAAGGAAAAAGAAGAAACCCTGAGAATTACGTGGGATACACTCCAAAGCAAAAATCTGTGAGTGATCAGAGTTCTGGAACAAGGAGAGAAAATGTAAAGCACAGAGAGTATCATTGAAGAATTGCTGACAGAAAGTTCCCTAATGTCATGATTGATGAAATGCTGACCATTCAAGAAGCTCAACAAACCCCACATAGGGTAGACCCCAAAGGAAAATCAGCTAGGCATATCATAATCACCACTGCTAAAACCAAAGACAAAGGAAAAACTCTGAGAGCAGCTCTAGAAAAACAAAAAGTCACACAGAGATGAGAAACCATAGGACTAAGTTCTGAATATTCAGCAGAAAGCATGCAGGCAAGAAGGCAATGGAAAGACATATATAAAAGCTCGAAAGAAAAAAAATTGCCCATGAAGAATAATATATCCTGCAAAACTTTTGTTCAAATATGAAGGTGAAATTAGGACATTTCCAGTTAAGGAGAAATTAAGGGAATATGTAAAAACAAAACCAAGATAACAAGAATTATTCAAGGGAGTCCTTCAGTCTGAGAACAAACAACATCAGGCCACAGCCTGAATCTAGGATGCAAAATTGTTCCAACCAGATACCAACCTAGGAAATGAACTCTCAAGGACAATCCAAAACCAAAAGAATTGCAACAGGAAACCATGGAGGTTAATCTGTAAATTACAACAATGTCAGAACAATAAAAGAGGGGATAAAATTTGTAAGTGTAGAACTTTCTAATGGGGAGGAAGGAAAGGCAATACCAAGTAATGACAGACTGTTTCAAACCTAGGAAGACAAGGGTAAATTTCAAGGTGACCACAAAGAAAGTTAAGAAACCTACTCTTCAAAATAAAGAAAAACATAGTCTCAATTAACAAAATCTAAAAATAAAGAAAAAGGAAGAAATGAAAATGAAATCCAGAAACAAAAGGAACTCAGCACAGGTCAGTAAGAGGAACAAAGAAAATGTAAGCACCACAAAAAAAGTACTACAAAATGAAAGCAATAAACTTACACCTATCAATAATTACACTGAATGAAATAGCCTAAATGCACCCATAAAGAGACACGGAGTGACAGAATAGATTAAAAAAAAAAAAAAAAAAAACAGGATCGATCAATATGCTGTCTACAAGAGACACACCTTAGAAACAAAGACAAAAATGTATTAAAAATCAAAGGGTGGGAAAAAAAGTATCAAACAAATAACTACCAAAAAAAGCAGGAATGACAATATAAATCTTAGATAAGATAGACTTTAAAACAAAATCCACCATAAAAGACAAAGAAAGGCACTATATAGTGATTAAAGGGACACTCCATCGAGAAGACTTAACCATAATAAACATCTATGCACCCAATGACAGGGCTCCAAAGTACATAAAACAAACTCTAGCAGCACTGAAAAGAGAAACTGACAGTTCCACAATAATAGTAGACTTCCACACACCACTCTCGGTAAAGGACAGAACATCTAGAAAGAAACTCACCAAAGATACAGAAGAGCTGACCAGCACAGTCAGCCAACTTGACCTCATAGATATATATAGCACACTCCACGCAACCACTGCAAAAAAAAGACCTGGCCCTGATGACTTCACTGGAGAGTTCTAACAAGCATTCAGAGAAGAGCTTACACCAGTAGTACTCAAACTATTTCAGAACATTGAAAAGGAATCGATACTTCCAAATTCGTTCTATGAAGCTAGCATAAGCAGGCAAAGACATCACAAAAAGGAAAAAAAAATTACAGACCAATATCTCTCATGAATAACAAAACGAGGCAAAGACACCACAAAAAAAGAAAATCACAGACCCTGAATACAGATGCAAAAATTCTCAACAAAACTGTAGCCAACAGAATACAGCATCATATAATACACCATGACCAAGTACGATTCACACTAGGTGTGCAAGGCAAGTTCAACATTAGGAAATCAATCAACGTAATCCACCACATAAACAAAAGGAAAGAAAAGAATCACATGATCATCTCAATCCATGCAGAAAAGGCATTTGACAAAGGCCAACACCCATTCCTGATAAAAACTCTCAATAAAATAGGTACAGAAGGGAAATTTCTCAACACAATAAAGGGCATCTATGCAAAACCAACGGCCAACATCGTTCTTAATGGAGAGAGGCTGAAAACATTCCCCTTGAGAACAGGAAGAAGACAAGGGTGCCCTTTATCACCACTCCTATTTAACATTGTGCTGGAAGTTCTAACTAGAGCAATAAGGCAAGAAACATTAAAAAACTGTACACAAATTGGTAATGCAAAAGTTAAACCATCGCTATTTGTAGATGATATGATTCCATACATAGAAAACCCAAAAGACTCCGTGAGAAAACTGTTGGAACTAATAGAGATTCAGCAGAGTAACATGATACAAGATAAACACACAAAAATTGGTTGGATTCCTATACACAAGCAAAGAGAACGATGAAAAGGAAATCGGAAAAACAATACTGTTTACGATAGCCCCCCCAAAAATAACATACTTGGGAATAAATCTAACAAGGGAGGTAAAAGACCTCTACAAAGAAAACTACAAAACACTACGGCAAGAAATCAAAAGAGATCTGCATAAATGAAAATACATACCACACTCACGGATAGGTAGGCTCAAAAATGTGAATATGACAATTCTATCCAAAATGATTTACAAATACAATACAATCTCGATCCAAATACAAACAACTTTCTTTAAAGAGATGGAAAAACTTATCATTAACTTCATATGGAAAGGGAAGAGGCCCCAGATAAATAAAGCACTATTGAAGAAGAAGGTTAAAGTAGGAGAATTCACACTACGTGACCTCAGAACCTATTATGCAGCTACGGGGTAGTCAAAACAGCCTGGTATTGGTCCAAGAACAGATACACTGACCAGTGGAACAGAATTGAGAATACAGGTGTAAATCCATCCACCTATGGTCACCTGATCTTCAACAAGGGCACAAAGTCCAACAAATGGGGAAAAGACAGTCTTTTTAACAAACGGTGCTGGCAAAATTGGATCAAAGACCCAAATATAAAGCCAAAAACTATGTAGTTCATAGAATAAAAAGTAAGATCAACACTAGAGGCCCTAAAACGTGGCATTGACAGGATACAGACCATAACCAACGACGCACAAGCTCCACAGGATAAGTTAGATAACTGGGATCTTCTAAAAATTAAACATTTATGCTCATTAAAAGACTTCACCAAAAAAGTAAAAAGAGAACCCACAAACTGGGAAAAAAATTTTGGCTTTTACAAATCAGACAAATGTCTGATCTCTAAAATCTACAAGAAAGTCCAACACCTCTACAACAAAAAGACAAATAAGCCAATTAAATATGGGCAAAGGAAATGACCAGACACTTCACCAAAGAACACGTTCAAGCAGCCAGCAGACACTTGAGGAAATGCTCACAATCACTTACCATGAGAGAAATGCAAATGAAAACCGCAATGAGATACCACCTCACCCCAACATTACTGGCAGGAATCAAAAAGACAGGTAATAACAAACATTGATGAGGCTGCAGGGAGATCGGATTCTTCCGTGCTGCTGGTGAGAATGCAAAATGACACATCCATTTTGGGAAAATGATATGGCACTTCCTTAGAAATCTAGAAATAGAAATACCATATGATCCAGCAATCCCACTCTTAGGAATATATCTTACAGAAACAAGAGTCGCCACACAAATAGACACACACAACCATGTTCATTGCAGCATTGTTCACAATAGCAAAAAGATGGAAACAACCTAGATGCTCATCAACACATGAATGGATAAAGAAACTGTGGCACATAGATGCAATGGAGTATTATACAATGATGGAGTATTAAGAACAACGATGGACCTGTGAAGATTCTCACAACATGGAGGAATCTGGAGGGCGTTATGCTGAGTGAAACAAGTCAATCACAAAAGGACAAATATTGTATGAAACCACTGTAAAAACTCATGACAAGGCTTATACACAATAAGAAACAATCTTCAATGGTTACGAGGGAGTAGAGTGGTGGGGGTGGAAAAACACTTAAGAGACAATACATAAGTGGTAACTTTGGTGAAGGGTTAGACAGTACACAATACTGGGGAAGCCAGAACAACCTGTACAAGGCAAGGTCATGGTGACACATCCAAATTCCCTAAGGGACCGAATTGCTGGGCTGAGGGCTGTGGGGACCATGGTCCCAGGGAACATCTAGCTCAATTGGAGTAACATATTACATAAAGAAAATGTTCCACATTCTACTTTGGTGAGTAGCATCTGGGTTCTTAAAAGTCTGTCTGCTCCACTGGTCTCACCCCTTTTGGATCAAGGAAGAATGAAGAAAGCTAAAGATACGAAGAAAAGATTAGTTCAAAGGATTAAAGTCTAAGATACTCCACTGGTCTCACCCCTTCTGGATCAAGGAAGAATGAAGAAAGCTAAAGATACGAAGAAAAGATTAGTTCAAAGGACTAGTTGACCGCATTTACCACGGCCTCCACCAGGCTGTCTCCAGTAGAAAGAGATGGTGCCTGGCTACCACCACTGGCTGCTCTGACAGGGATCACAGTATAAGGTCCTGGACAGAGCTGGGGAAAAATGTACAAGAAAATTCTAACTCAGAATGAAAGAACATACTTGCTGACCTGACAGAGACTGAAGACACCCAAGAGTGTAGCCCCCAGACACTCTTTCAGCTCAGTAATGAAGTCACTCTGAGGTTCATGCTTCAGCAAAAGATTGAACAAGGCCCACAAAAGAAAATGAGACTACAGGGGCACACTCGCCCAGGAGCAAGGACTAGAAGGTAGGAGGGGACAGGAAAGCTGGTAATAGGGATCCCAAGTTTGGAAGGGAGAGTGTTGACATGTCGTGGGGATTGTTAACCAGTGTCATAAAACAATATGTGTCATGAGAAGATAGTTTGTTTTGTAAACCTTCATTAAATCCTTTGGCCTAGGTAAAAATAATATAAGCATCCTTTTCTTTTAACTTAGGCAAACAGTGGCTGACCTTAATCTGTAACAACATAAAGAATACATATATTAAATAAATTTGTAGAAAATTTGTAAATCAAACCACAAGGGTCCCCTGAAGCCTACACATCAGGAAAGCATTTTAGGACCAAAGTGGTCCGGTTGGAGAAAAATCTAGCTGTTTTTAATTCAAGTCTTGCAACAAACATTCTTCAGCCTAAGAGATGGATTTAATAGCAAAATTAAATTAAATTTTGATGCTACAGAAATGATAGGAAAAGCGTACAACAGAATTTAGTATACAACTAATGTAGGTAATTGGCACATTTTTAATGAAAAATAGAATATGGTGCCTGTCTAAGTTATCTAGTGCTGCTGTGATAGAAATACCACAAGTGGATGGCTTTACCAAAGAGAAATTGATTATTCCAAAGTTTAAGAGCGTAGATTTCAGGGTGCCAGCTCTAGGGGAAGGTATTCTTCCTCTGTTGGTTCTGGGAGAGGGTCCTTGAAATCAATCTTCCTCCGGTCTAGGGCTTCTCATCCCAGGAACCTCGGGTCCAGAGGACATGCTTTGCTCACTGCACTGCTTTCTGGGTGTTATGAGGTCCCCCGTCTTTCTGCTCCATTCTCTGTTTTATATCTCAAAAGAGATTGATTTAAGATACAACCTAATCTTGTAGATTGAGTCCTGCCTCGTTAACATACCTCTCTCTAATCCTGCCTCATTAACATCATAGATGAAGGATTTACAACACATAGGAAAATCACAGCAGATGACAAAATGGTGGACAATCAGACAATACCAGGAATAATGGCCTAGCCAAATTGATTCACATTTTGGGGTGACAAATTCAACCCATGACAACACCGCAGGAGATAATACTATTAAATCATGCACATAAGTCTGAATTAATTTTTCATCAAACTAATTTACAAAACATTTAACAGAAAAAGCAGTGGTATGTGTTGTCAAGGGAGAACTCCTACAAATCACAAACAAAAGAGACAGTCTAACACGTAAAGACATAAACGATGCGAACCTACGTTCATTCACAGAACTAAAAATGTCTAATAACATAGAAGAAATGAAAAAAGTCACTAATAATTGTTGTTGTTAGGTGCCATTGAGTCAATTCCAGCTCATGGTAGAACAGAATGAAACTCATAGTCCCTTGCAAGCACAACAGAAAGAAACACTGCCCAGTCCCGCAGCATCCTCACAATTCTCGTTATGCTTAAACCCATTGTTGCAGCCACTGTGTCAATACATCTCTTTGAGGGTCTTCCTCTTATTCACTGACCCTCTACTTTACAAAGCATGATGTCCTACTCCAGGGACTGATCTCTCCTGACAACTTGTCCAAAGTATATGAGTTTCGTCATCCTTGTTTCTAAGGGGCACTCTGGTTGTAGTTTTTCCAAGACAGATTTATTTGTTCTTTTGGCAATCCATAGTATATTCAGTTTTCTTCTCCAACACCACAAATCAAAGGTGTCCATACTTCTTTGGTCTTTTTTATTCATTGGCCAGCTTTCACATGCTTTTGAGGTGATTGAGAACACTATGGCTTGGGTCAGGCACATCTTAGTCTTCAGGGTGACGTCTTTGCTTTTCAACACTTTAAAGAGGTTGTTTTTAGCAGATTTCTCCAATGCAAGGTGTCTTTTGATTTTCTGACTGCTGTTGATCATGGATCCAAGTAAAATGAAATCTTGGCAATTTCAATTTTTTTCCGTTTTATCCTGATGTTCGTTATTGGTCTAGTTGTGAAAATTTTTGTTTTCTTTATGTTGAGGTGTAATCCACACTGAAGGTTGTGGTCTTTGATTTCCATCAGTAAGTGCTTCAAGTCCTCTTCACTTTCAGCAAGCAAGGTTGTGTCATCTGCCTAGCAGATTGCTAATGACTCTTCCTGATGCCCCGTTCTTTCCTTAGTCCATCTCTCAGATTATTTGCTCAGCATACAGGCTGAATAGGTCTGGCGAAAGGATACAAACCTGATGCACACCTTCCCTGACTTTAAACCATGAAGCATCTCCTTGTTCTGTTGGAGTGACTGCCTCTTGATCTATGTACACGTTCCAAATGAGCACAACTAAGTGTTCTGGAATTCCCAGTCTTCACAATGTTATTCATAATTTGTTATGATCCACAGAGTTGAATGCCCTTTGCATAGTCAATAAAACACAGGTAAACATCTTTCTGGTATTCTCTGCTTTCAGCCAGGATCCATCTGACATCAGTGATGATATCCCTGGTTCCACGTTCTCTTCTGTATCTGGCCTAAATTTCTGGTAGTTCCCTGTCAATACACTGCTGCAGCCGCTTTTGAATGATCTTCAGTAAAATTTTACTTGCATGTGATATTAATGATATTGTTCAATAATATGCACTTTTGGTGGGATCACTTTTCTTGGGAATAGGCATAAATATAGATTTCTTCTGGTTGGTTGGCTAGGTAGCCAGCTGTATTCCACATTTCTTAGTGTAGAGGAGTGAGTTCTTTCAGCACTGCATCCATTTGTTGAAACATCTCAAATGGTATTTCATCAGTTCCTGGAGCCTTGTTTTTCTCCAATGCCTACATTGCAGCTTGGAATTCTTCCTTCAGGACCATTAGTTTCTGCTCATATGGTGCTTCCTGAAATGGTTGAACATCGACCAATTCTTTTTGGTATAGTGACTCTGTGTATTCCTTTCATCGTCTTTTTTTTTTATTTTTATTAACTTTTATTAAGCTTCAAGTGAACGTTTACAAATCCAATCAGTCTGTCACATATAAGTTTACATACATCTTACTCCGTGCTCCCACTTGCTCTCCCCCTATTGAGTCAGCCCTTTCAGTCTCTCCTGTTGTGACAATTTTGCCGGCTTCCCTCTCTCTCTATCCTCCCATCCCCCCTCCAGACAAGAGATGCCAACACACTCTCAAGTGTCCACCTGATACAATTAGCTCACTCTTCATCAGTGTCTCTCTCCCACCCACTGACCAGTCCCTTTCATGTCTGATGAGTTGTCTTCGGGGATGGTTCCTGTCCTGTGCCAACAGAAGGTCTGGGGACCATGGCCGCCGGGATTCCTCTAGTCTCCGTCAGACCATTAAGTATGGTCTTTTTATGAGAATTTGGGGTCTGCATCCCACTGCTCTCCTGCTCCCTCAGGAGTTCTCTGTTGTGCTCCCTCTCAGGGCAGTCATCGATTGTGGCCGGGCACCAACTAGTTCTTCTGGTCTCAGGATGATGTAGGTCTCTGGTTCATGTGGCCCTTTCTGTCTCTTGGGTTCTTAGTTGTCGTGTGACCTTGGTGTTCTTCATTTTCCTTTGCTCCAGGTGGGTTGAGACCAATTGATGCATCTTAGATGGCCACTTGTTAGCATTTAAGACCCCAGATGCCACATTTCAAAGTGGGATGCAGAATGTTTTCATAATAGAATTATTTTGCCAATTGACTTAGAAGTCCCCTCAAACCATGGTCCCCAGACCCCCACCCTTGCTCCGCTGACCTTTGAAGCATTCATTTTATCCCGGAAACTTCTTTGCTTTTGGTCCAGTCCAATTGAGCTGACCTTCCATGTATTGAGTGTTGTCTTTCCCTTCACCTAAAGCAGTTCTTATCTACTGATTAATCAATAAAAAACCCTCTCCCTCCCTCCCTCCCCCCCTCGTAACCACAAAAGTATGTGTTCTCCTCAGTTTTTACTATTTCTCAAGATCTTATAATAGTGGTCTTATACAATATTTGTCCTTTGCCTCTGACTCATTTCACTCAGCATAATGCCTCCCAGGTTCCTCCATGTTATGAAATGTTTCACAGATTCGTCCCTGTTCTTTATCGATGCGTAGTATTCCATTGTGTGAATATACCACAATTTATTTACCCATTCATCCGTTGATGGACACCTTGGTTGCTTCCAGCTTTTTGCTATTGTAAACAGAGCTGCAATAAACATGGGTGTGCATGTATCTGTTTGTGTGAAGGCTCTTGTTTCTCTAGGGTATATTCCGAGGAGTGGGATTTCTGGGTTGTATGGTAGTTCTATTTCTAACTGTTTAAGATAACGCCAGATAGATTTCCAAAGCGGTTGTACCGTTTTACATTCCCACCAGCAGTGTATAAGAGTTCCAATCTCTCCGCAGCCTCTCCAACATTTATTATTTTGTGTTTTTTGGATTAATGCCAGCCTTGTTGGTGTGAGATGGAATCTCACTGTAGTTTTAATTTGCATTTCTCTAATGGCTAATGATGGAGAGCATTTTCTCATGTATCTGTTGGCTGCCTGAATATCTTCTTTAGTGAAATGTGTGTTCATATCCTTTGCCCACTTCTTGATTGGGTTGTTTGTCTTTTTGTGGTTGAGTTTTGACAGAATCATGTAGATTTTAGAGATCAGGCGCTGGTCGGAGATGTCATAGCTGAAAATTCTTTCCCAATCTGTAGGTGGTCTTTTTACTCTTTTGGTGAAGTCTTTAGATGAGCATAGGTGTTTGATTTTTAGGAGCTCCCAGTTATCGGATTTCTCTTCATCATTTTTGGTAATGTTTTGTGTTCTGTTTTTCCCTTGTATTAGGGCTCCTAGGGTTGTCCCTATTTTTTCTTCCATGATCTTTATCGTTTTAGTCTTTATGTTTAGGTCTTTGATCCACTTGGAGTTAGTTTTTGTGCATGGTGTGAGGTATGGGTCCTGTTTCATTTTTTTGCAGATGGATATCCAGTTATGCCAGCACCATTTCTTAAAAAGACTATCTTTTCCCCAATTAACTGACACTGGGCCTTTGTCAAATATCAGCTGCTCATACGTGGATGGATTTATATCTGGGTTCTCAATTCTGTTCCATTGGTCTGTGTGCCTGTTGTTGTACCAGTACCAGGCTGTTTTGACTACTGTGGCTGTAGAATAGCTTCTGAAATCAGGTAGAGTGAGGCCTCCCACTTTCTTCTTCTTTTTCAGTAATGCTTTGCTTATCCAGGGCTTCTTTCCCTTCCATATGAAATTGGTGATTTGTTTCTCTATCCCCTTAAAATATGACATCAGAATTTGGATCGGAAGTGCGTTATATGTATAGATGGCTTTTGGTAGAATAGACATTTTTACTATGTTAAGTCTTCCTATCCATGAGCAAGGTATGTTTTTCCACTTAAGTATGTCCTTTTGAATTTCTTGTAGTAGAGCTTTGTAGTTTTCTTTGTATAGGTCTTTTACATCCTTGGTAAGATTTATTCCTAAGTATTTTATCTTCTTGGGGGCTACTGTGAATGGTATTGATTTGGTGATTTCCTCTTCGGTGTTCTTTTTGTTGATGTAGAGGAATCCAAGTGATTTTTGTATGTTTATTTTATAACCTGAGACTCTGCCAAACTCTTCTATTAGTTTCAGTAGTTTTCTGGAGGATTCCTTAGGGTTTTCTGTGTATAAGATCATGTCATCTGCAAATAGTGATAACTTTACTTCCTCCTTGCCAATCCGGATACCCTTCATTTCTTTGTCTAGCCTAATTGCCCTGGCTAGGACTTCAAGTACGATGTTGAATAAGAGCGGTGATAAAGGGCATCCTTGTCTGGTTCCCGTTCTCAAGGGAAATGCTTTCAGGTTCTCTCCATTTAGAGTGATATTGGCTGTTGGCTTTGCATAGATGCCCTTTATTATGTTGAGGAATTTTCCTTCAATTCCTATTTTGGTAAGAGTTTTTATCATAAATGGGTGTTGGACTTTGTCAAATGCCTTTTCTGCATCTATTGATAAGATCATGTGGTTTTTGTCTTTTGTTTTATTTATGTGATGGATTACATTAATGGTTTTTCTGATATTAAACCAGCCTTGCATACCTGGTATAAATCCCACTTGATCATGGTGAATTATTTTTTTGATGTGTTGCTGGATTCTATTGGCTAGAATTTTGTTGAGGATTTTTGCATCTATGTTCATGAGGGATATAGGTCTATAATTTTCTTTTTTTGTAGTGTCTTTACCTGGTTTTGGTATCAGGGAGATGGTGGCTTCATAGAATGAGTTGGGTAGTATTCTGTCATTTTCTATGCTTTGAAATACTTTCAGTAGTAGTGGTGTTAACTCTTCTCTGAAAGTTTGGTAGAACTCTGCAGTGAAGCCGTCCGGGCCAGGGCTTTTTTTTGTTGGGAGTTTTTTGATTACCGTTTCAATCTCTTTTTTTGTTATGGGTCTATTTAGTTGTTCTACTTCTGAATGTGTTAGTTTAGGTAGGTAGTGTTTTTCCAGGAATTCATCCATTTCTTCTAGGTTTTCAAATTTGTTAGAGTACAATTTTTCATAATAATCTGAAATGATTCTTTTAATTTCATTTGGTTCTCTTGTGATGTGGTCCTTCTCGTTTCTTATTCGGGTTATTTGTTTCCTTTTCTGTATTTCTTTAGTCAGTCTAGCCAATGGTTTATCAATTTTGTTATTTTTTTGAAAGAACCAGCTTTTGGCTTTGTTAATTCTTTCAATTGTTTTTCTGTTCTCCAATTCATTTAGTTCAGCTCTAATTTTTATTATTTGTTTTCTTCTGGTGCCTGATGGGTTCTTTTGTTGCTCACTTTCTGTTTGTTCAAGTTGTAGGGACAGTTCTCTGATCTTGGCTCTTTCTTCTTTTTGTATGTGTGCATTTATCGATATAAATTGGCCTCTGAGCACTGCTTTTGCTGTGTCCCAGAGGTTTTGATAGGAAGTATTTTCATTCTCGTTGCATTCTATGAATTTCCTTATTCCCTCCTTGATGTCTTCTATAACCCAATCTTTTTCCAGGAGGGTATTGTTGATTTTCCAAGTATTTGATTTCTTTTCCCTAGTTTTTCTGTTATTGATCTCTAGTTTTATTGCCTTGTGGTCTGAGAAGATGCTTTGTAATATTTCGATGTTTTGGACTCTGCAAAGGTTTGTTTTATGACCTAATATGTGGTCTCTTCTAGAGAATGTTCCATGTGCGCTAGAAAAAAAGTATATTTTGCAGCAGTTGGGTGGAGAGTTCTGTATAAGTCAATGAGGTCAAGTTGGTTGATTGTTGTAGGTTGATCTTCTGTGTCTCTATTGAGCTTCTTACTGGATGTCCTGTCCTTCTCCGAAAGTCGTGTTGAAGTCTCCCACTATAATTGTGGAGGTGTCTATCTCACTTTTCAATTCTGTTAAAATTTGATTTATGTATCTTGCAGCCCTGTCATTGGGTGCATAAATATTTAATATGGTTATGTCTTCCTGATCAATTGTCCCTTTTATCATTATATAGTGTCCTTCTTTATCCTTTTTGGTGGATTTAAGTCTAAAGTCCATTTTGTCAGAAATTAATATTGCTACTCCTCTTCTTTTTTGCTTATTGTTTGCCTGATTTTTTTTTTTCCATCCTTTGAGTTTTAGTTTGTTTGTGTCTCTAAGTCTAAGGTGTGTCTCTTGTAGGCAGCATATAGATGGATCGTGTTTCTTTATCCAGTCCGTGACTCTCTGTCTCTTTATTGGTGCATTTAGTCCATTTACATTCAGCGTAATTATAGATAAATAAGTTTTTAGTGCTGTCATTTTGATGCCTTTTTATGTGTGTTGTTGACAATTTCATTTTTCCACATACTTTTTTATGCTGAGATGTTTTTCTTAGTAAATTGTGAGATCCTCATTTTCATAGTGTTTGACTTTATGTTAGTTGAGTCATTACTTTTTTCTTGGCTTTTATCTTGAGTTATGGAGTTGTTATACCTTTTTGTGGTTACCTTATTATTTACCCCTATTTTTCTAAGTAAAAACCTAACTTGTATCGTTCTATATTGCCTTGTATCACTCTCCATATGGCAGTTCAATGCCTCCTGTATTTAGTCCCTCTTTTTGATTATTGTGATCTTTTACCTATTGACTTCCATGATTCCCTGTTATGTGTATTTTTTTTTTAGTTAATCTTAATTTGTTCTTTTTTGTGATTTCCCTATTTGAGTTGATATCAGGACGTTCTGTTTTGTGACCTTGTGTTGTGCTGGTATCTGATATTATTGGTTTTCTGACCAAATAATATCCTTTAGTATTTCTTGTAGCTTTGGTTTGGTTTTTGCAAATTCTCTAAACTTGTGTTTATCTGTAAATATCTTAATTTCGCCTTCATATTTCAGAGAGAGTTTTGCTGGATATATGATCCTCGGCTGGCAGTTTTTCTCCTTCAGTGCTCTCTGTATGTCGTCCCATTCCCTTCTTGCCTGCATGGTTTCTGCTGAGTAGAGGGAACTTATTCTTATTGATTCTCCCTTGAAGGAAACCTTTCTTTTCTCCCTGGCTGCTTTTAAAATTTTCTGTTTATCTTTGGTTTTGGCCAGTTGGATGATAATATATCTTGCTGTTTTTCTTTTTGGACCAATCTTAAATGGGGTTCGATGAGCATCTTGGATAGATATCCTTTCGTCTTTCATGATGTCAGGGAAGTTTTCTGTCAGGAGTTCTCCAACTATTTTCTCTGTGTTTTCTGTCCCTCCTCCCTGTTCTGGGACTCCAATCACCCGCAAGTTATCCTTCTTGATAGAGTCCCAAATGATTCTTAGGGTTTCTTCATTTTTTTTAATTCTTTTATCTGATTTTTTTTTCAGCTATGTTGGTGTTGATTCCCTGGTCCTCCAGATGTCCCAGTCTGCATTCTAATTGCTCAAGTCTGCTCCTCTGACTTCCTATTGCGTTGTCTAACTCTGTAATTTTATTGTTAATCTTTTGGATTTCTACATGCTGTCTCTCTATGGATTCTTGCAACTTACTAATTTTTCCACTATGTTCTTGAATAATCTTTTTGAGTTCTTCAACAGTTTTATCGGTGTGTTCCTTGGCTTTTTCTGCAGTTTGCCTTATTTTTTTTTGTGATGTCTTGAAGCATTCTGTAAATTAGTTTTTTATATTCTGTATCTGATAATTCCAGGATTGTATCTTCATTTGGGAAAGATTTTGATTCTTTTGTTTGGGGGGTTGTAGAAGCTGTCATGGTCTACTTCTTTATGCGGTTTGATATGGACTGCTGTCTCCGAGCCATCACTGGGAAACTAGTTTTCCAGAAAGTCCGCTAAAAAAAAAAAATGCAGTCAGATCCCTATCAGAGTTCTCCCTCTGGCTCAGGCAATTCAGATGTTAATGGAGCCGCCTGGGGAGGGTGGGGGAGGGATGAGAGATAGGAGAGTAGCACCTCAAAATATAGCCAGAGTTGCTTGTCTTGCTTGGAATGACTATTATATCTGAGATTCCTGCAGGGTGGGTCGCCTATGTGTGCTGGCTGTGTGGAGATTGCCCCCGGGGGGTCTGGCCCGCCGAAGTCATGGTCAGATCCTCCGCTGCCAACCCCACGCCCAACGTCAAGGTTCCCCTGCTGGGACGGTGCACTCTCGACTCCAAAATCAGTCGCTGCTTCCCGGGGATTTCTCGTCCCGCCAGCCGCATCGCCCTGCCGCCTCCAAGAACCGGCTGGGCTCCCCCCCGGGGTCAGTTCAGGTGAGTGGAGCAGCTCCCCGTGCTTGTGCCATGACCGCGTGCCCCACGCTGCTCTCCCCACTCCAAGACCAGTCGCTGCCTCCCGGGGACTTCTCCCACCGGCTGCGTCACCACGCCACCCGAGTGAACCGGCTGGGCCCCCTCCTGGGGTTATCTCAGGGGAGTGGAGCAGCTCTCTGTGCTTATGCCGTGCCTGCGCCCAGTCAAAATCTCGGCGGGACGGTTCCCTGTCTGGGACGCTGCTCTCCCAGCTCCAAGACCAGTCACTGCCTCCCGGGGACTTCTCCCACCAGCTGCTTCACCATGCCACCACGCGAACCGGCTGGGCCCCCTCCCGGGGTTAGTCCAGGGGAGTGGAGCAGCTCTCTGTGCTTGTACTGTGCCTGCGCCCAGTCAAAATCCCGGCGGGACAGTTCCCCGGCTGGGACGCTGCTCTCCCCGCTCCAAGATCAGTCACTGCCTCCCGGGGACTTCTCCCACCGGCTGCATCGCCACGCTGCCCGCGCGAACCGGCTGGCCCCCTCCAGGAGTGAGTTTGGTGGCTAGGGCTGGGCCCCTTGTTTGTACCGTCTGCTCCCCTGGGCTCTGCCCTAAGTCGGGCGCCAAAGGTTACCTGACTGGTAAGCTGGCTCCAGGCTCTGAAAACAATCGCTGCTTCCCCGTATTTGTTCGTTCTCCTCCGTCTCTAAATCTGTGTTTGTTGTTCAGGGTTCGTAGATTGTTATGTATGTGATCGATTCACTTGTTTTTCGGAGTCTTTGTTGCAAGAGGGATCCGAGGTAGCGTCTACCTAGTTCGCCATCTTGGCCCCGCCTCTCATCGTCTTTTAATACTTCCTGAGTCATTTAATATTTTCCCTGTAGAATCCTTCAATATTGCAACTCGAAGCTTGAATTTTTTCCTTAGTTCTTTCAGCTTGAGAAGTGCTGAGCGTGTTCTTCTCTTTTGGTTTTCCATCCCTCATAATTAGGGAAATGAAAATTGAGACAATAAACTAATTTGGCACAGATTTGTAAAACAAGAATCTGAGAAAACTATGTTTGAAGGAGTGTAATGTGGAATAATCATTCCAAATGAAATTGGTTTGACACAGTAATTCTACATGTAGGAACTGGAACTTGTGCTGCAAAAATACTTGAACATGATTATATATGAGATGTATGGCCAGATGCTCCCTACAGTACCTAAACGGGTGTCAATCAGAGAACTTACCTGTAACGAAAGGGATAAAATATATAGTCCTTAAAGAGAATAGGCAGGTTGATTACAGGCAATATTGTTGAATGTTGTCCAGGTCACGTTGCTTTGTAAAAAACAGTTTCAGAAAAATTTTAAATAATACTATGATAATCTTTTCTTTGAAAAAAATGAAATGTTTGTAAACTTTTATAAACATACAGAAATTCAGGGTATCCAAATTGGCCAAAACAATCTTGAAAGAAAACACAAAGTTGAAAGAGTTACATTTTCTAATTTCAGAACCTACAAATCTACAGTTATTAATCAAGACCATATGGTACAGGCATACAGATAGATATACAGACTATGAAATAGAGCTGAGAATGAAGAAACACAGCTATACATTTATGGTCACTTGTTTTCCAACAAGAGTACCAAAATAATTCAAAGGCAAAGGAACAGTCTTGTAACAAGGGGGATTGGAAAAACTGAATATCCACTTGCAAAATAATGAAGTTGGACTGCCTATCTCAATCCATATATCAAAATTAAACATCCTGCTTCAAAGAGTAAAATCAAGAAAGTGAAAACACGCCCCTTCAAAATGGGGGAAAATATTTGCAAATCATATATCTGATAAGGGGCTTCTGACGAGAATATATAACTACTTCTTACAACTCAATAATAAAGGCAAATAGTCCAAAGAAAAATTGGACAAATAATCTGACTAGACATTTCTCCAAAGAAAGCATACAAGTGGACAATGAGCACATGAAAATGGAATCAATAACATTTGTCATCAAAGATGTGTAAGCAAAAATCACCAGGAAATAAAACTTCGCACTCACCTTGTTGACTATAATCAAGACAAATAATGAAAAGGGTTGTCAAGAAAGTGGAGACCTGAGTCGACGGTGGCGAATTAATTTGGGTTGTGATAGAAAGACTGATGACACAATGTAAAGAGTGTAACCAAGATCACTGTATTGTACATGTATAAGTTGTGAATGTGTGTATGTTTTGCTGAGTCTATATTTTCACCAGAATCCCCGGTGGTGAGGTGGAAAAATAAATATTTAAAAAGAATTAGGAAAAAAAAAGTACATGGAGAAATTGCAACCTTCATGCATGAACACACGTGGGGAGAGCAGATGGTAAGAGTGAAGGGTGATTGATGGGTAAGGGGCACAAGTTTCTTTGTAGAGTGATTAAAATGTTCTAAAATTAATCATGGTGATGGTTGCACAGCTCTGTGCGTATACTAACAACCATTGAATGGGATTGTCAAATTCAAGAATTGTTTGGCATGTGAATTACATGTCAATAAAGATTTTACCAGACACAAAAAGCCTTGAATCATGATATCCAAAAAAATGTTGATGCAAATGTGTAATTACTTTGTCTTTAGTTCTTGTGTCAAAGAGATCTGCAGTCACAAGTGGCCTCACCCTTGCCAATGTTATCAACACTATTCTGAAATCTATTATATGATATGGGTGACTCTGAAATATTAGGTCATCGATTCTTAGCTGTGTAATAATACTGATGATAAAAGGGACATTAAGTACCCTCAGGCAACCACAAGGTTCATCTACCCTTAGCTTTTTCCACTTGGCATCCACATGCTCTGACTATTCATACAATGTGTTTACTCTGATGGGTAAAAAGTGTAGTAGTTGTATTTTAACTTCTTGATTGATTTCTCCTGGGATATAAGTACAAGCAGTGGCAGAAGGGAACAGATTTTTGAAAGAAAGAAATTCATTTTTTTTTTAAGATGTCAGCAAATAACTTATATCCTAAACCATTATCTGGCAACTCCTAGAGCCTTCAGATGATTCGTAGTGGAGGGACTATCAGTCAAGTTTCACCCAGAAGAACAAATTTCACCCAGGAGAACTAATAACTTATTAAAGTAAGTAATTAGATGCTTACAATACCATTTTCCAGTGTGCTAGAAGAACAAGAGTCTGGAAAGATCATCACCTATTCCGGGTTTGCCTGCTGTTCAAAATTCAGGACATTTCTACTAATGCTCCTTAGGTCAGGTAACCCCATCATGGTTCACAGCTGTTCCACAGCCTTGGGGTGATTGTCTTAGAAAAACACCACATAGCATAGCGAAACATCATACCTGCTAAAGCTCATTCATCTTCCCACTACTGTTCAATGAAGAATGATATGACTTCTTTCTCTACTGTGTTTTCCCAATCCTAAAAGAGCGCATCTCCCTGACAGAATCTGACTCATACCCAGGACCCTAAAGCAAGGACCCTAGAAAATTTAATTCCAAGTGAAACATGGGAGAACATAGAAGACAGTGGTCAATGCTGGTGCCAAAAATGAAGACCAAATAATTTCCAACACAGACACATAACTCCAGCTCAGAATTTGTCACTAGACAAGATAGAAACAAGTTAAAAAGAGGGCCTAGTAATGTCATATCAGCTTCTCATAAGCAGAGCTACCCAAAACCTTCTCCAGTTTCACATAAGTTCACACTTTCAGAATGTAAGTTTCTTCGAGAATTGGCAAACTAATTTGGCCATTGCAAATAATTTGGTCAAGATCAAGGCATGGCACCTAAAATTCATATTTTCCTACTCAATCAACGAGCAACTGTCTCTGACTCTTTTTTGACTTTATTTATCCAATTTGACTCAACATTCATTTATCCAACAACAGGCAGCTTATCTTTCGTGTGTAGCATACCATGTCAGGCACTCTAGTGAATAATAATGTTAATAAGATACTGAACTTACTCTCAAAGATCTTAAGATTTAGTAGGGAACAATAAACATCTATAGTGTAAAAAAAAAATTTTTTTATAGTGTAGCATAGCAAAAATCAGAATGTGACAAGTGTCAAATGTCAACTATCAAGTTCACGTAATTTTTTTTTACAGTGAAAATAGCTTTTGTGCTTACTCTAATTGTATAAATAACTCATATTCCAGGTAAATAATTCAGATAATACAAAAAGTATAAATAAAATTAAGATAAATTTTCACCATCCTATGGTAAGCATTGGAAACGCTGGTGGTGGGTTATGGTAAGCACCGTTAAAACTTTAACAATTATAAGATCATATAACATCTTATCTTTGTGAATCTGTACACACAGATATTTTATTTTTACATAAATGATACATCATAATTCTATCAAATATGCCTTTTTTATAATTATACTTTTTTCTGGCCTTCCTCTGATTTCCTCCCTCCCCCTGCCCAACCAGCATGCAGCGGCACCCCACCTTCCTGTGAGTGGCGTTTATAACCTCATGTGTATCCTTCCCTTTCTTTCCCCACATGCAAGCACGTACACATAATGTAAGGGAGGTTGTCATGATTTGTTTTACTAAAGTGTATGATATGTCGTGGGGAATTATTTTTTGGATAAGTTATTGAATTCTATTGGCTAGAATTTTGTTGAGGATTTTTGCTTCTAAGTTCTTGAGGGATATAGGACTGTAATTTTCTTTTTTTTTGATGTCTGTACCTGGTTTTGGTATCAGGGATATGCTGGCTTCATAGAATGAGTTTGAGAGTATTCCATCCTTTCTATGCTCTGAAATAGTAGTGTTGTTGACTCTTCTCTGAAAGTTTGATAGAACTCTGCAGTGAAGCTGTCTGGGCCAGGGCTTTTTTTTGTTGGGAGAGTTTTGACTACCTTTTCAATCTCCTCTATTGTTATGGATCTATTTAGTTGTTCCACGTCTGTTTGTGTTAGTTCAGGCAGATAGTGTGTTTCTAGGAATTCATCCATTTCTTCCAGGTTTTCAAATTTGTTACAGTATAGTTTTTCATAGTAGTCTGATATGGTTCTTTTAATTTCAGTTGGGTCTGTTGTAATATCACCCATCTCATTTCTTATTCAGGTTATTTGCTTCCTCTCCTGTTTTTCTTTTATCGCTTTGGCCAATGTTTTATCAATTTTGTTGATTTTTTCAAAGAACCAGCTTTTGATCTTGTTAATTCTTTCAATTGTTTTTTGTTTTCTATTTCACTTAGTTCTGCTCTAATTTTTATTATTTATTTTCTTCTCATGTGTGAGGGTTTCTTTTGTTGCTCTCTTTCTATTTGATCAAGGCATAGGGATAGTTCTTTGATTTTGGTCCTTTCTTCTTTTTGGATGTGTGCATTTATTGATATAAATTGATCTCTGCGCAATGCTTTCACTGTGTCCCAAATGTTCTGATAGGAAGTGCTTTCATTCAATTGGATTCTATGAATTTCTTTATTCCATCCTTAATGTTTCCTATAATGCAGTCTTTTTTGAGCAGGGTATTGTTCAGTTTCCAAGTGCTTCATTTCTTTTCCCTGCTTTTCCTGTTATTGATTTCTACTTTTATGGCCTTATGGTCAGAGAAGATGCTTTGTAATACTTCAATGTTTTGGATTCTGCTAAGGCTTGCTTTATGACCTATTATGGTTCTATTCTACAGAATGTTCCATATACACTAGAAAAGAAAGTATACTTGGCTGCTGTTGGTTGGAGTGTGCTGTATATGTCTATGAGGTCAATTTGGTTGATTGTGACATTTAGATCTTCTGTGTCTTTATTGAGCTTCTATCTGGATATCCTGTCCTTCACCAAAAGTGGTGTGTTGAACTCTGCTACCATTATTGTGGAGCTGTCTATCTCACTTTTCAATGCCTATAGTTTGTTTTATGTATCTTGCAGCCCTTTCACTGGGTGCATAAATATTTAGTAGGGTCATAGCTTCTTGGTATATTGTCCCTTGAATCATTATATAGTGTCCTTCCTTATCCTTTATGATGGATTTAACTTTAAAGTCTATTTTGTCAGAAATTGATATTGCCACTCCTCCTCTTTTAGATTATTGTTTACTTGATATATATATTTCTATCCTTTGAGTTTTAGTTTGTTTTTTTCACCAAATTTTTTTTTTTTTTTTTTTGGCTCTAAATTCTGAGATGGAGTTCTTTGTCTGTGTTGGAAATTATTTGGTCTTCATTTTTGGCGCCAGCATTGACCACTGTCTTCTATGTTCTCCCATGTTTCACTTGGAATTAAATTTTCTTGGGTCCTTGCTTTAGGGTCCTGGGTATGAGTCAGATTCTGTCAGGGAGATGCGCTCTTTTAGGATTGGGAAAACACAGTAGAGAAAGAAGTCATATCATTCTTCATTGAACAGTAGTGGGAAGATGAATGAGCTTTAGCAGGTATGATGTTTCGCTATGCTATGTGGTGTTTTTCTAAGACAATCACCCCAAGGCTGTGGAACAGCTGTGAACCATGATGGGGTTTCCTGACCTAAGGAGCATTAGTAGAAATGTCCTGAATTTTGAACAGCAGGCAAACCCGGAATAGGTGATGATCTTTCCAGACTCTTGTTCTTCTAGCACACTGGAAAATGGTATTGTAAGCATCTAATTACTTACTTTAATAAGTTATTAGTTCTCCTGGGTGAAATTTGTTCTTCTGGGTGAAACTTGACTGATAGTCCCTCCACTACGAATCATCTGAAGGCTCTAGGAGTTGCCAGATAATGGTTTAGGATATAAGTTATTTGCTGACATCTTAAAAAAAAAAAAAAATTTTTTTTTTTTTTTTTTTTTACATTAGGACCCTCCTAACAACCTGCTGTACTTCTAAAGCTCCTTTGCTTCTAATTGTTTTCCTGGTTTTAATCTCCCATTCTGTACTTCACTGCTGTATTTTGGACTTTATTCAACATGTTTGCCATGACTTTTATTTCATTGTATCCTGACTCCTGCAACCTGCATGTCCTCACTATAACTGATCTACTCATCTCTAAAATCTTATCTCCTGTGACCTCTGATTTTTAATTTTTTTTCCAGAGTTTATCTTACCTTTATTGATCTTGTGTCTTTGCCAGTCATTTTTAGCCACTGTCATCCATGACCTGGGATTCTAGAGTTTTACAAATAACAAATTTGCCTTTTGTAACCTCTGTGCACCAAATAAGAGTCAGCAGAAAAACACCAAAATAAAACTTGAGTGCATAAAGGACATAGAGTAAAACACCTGAATGGATAATAAACATACCAAAAAAAGGATCAACCAGTTTAATAGTGAAGAATTTGCCAATTAAACCAATGAGATACATTTCCATACACCTTGAATTGGTAAAAATTATTAACCACCTCAGGGAGGACACTAAAGCATTGGTCACTGCAGTGTTGGTTTGCTGGGTACATTAACAGAGTGGTGATGGGATGGCCCAACAGATTGGACTGTCACGAGCCAAGTGATCTAACTACTGCTGCCACCCACAATCCAATCTGCTAGTGTTCTGATTATACATTTGGGGAACAGGAAATTGACCACGGGTGGGACTGCAGGCCTAACGGACCTTCCATAAGCTGACTTTTGTTAGGACTCTGTTACTTGATTTCTATACACCCCACTTTCACATATTTGTTTTCAAAAGAAAACCATGCCTCTCACTCATCTGAATCTTATCAAAAGGCAGTGCTCAAAGGCACAAAAGCTTTTGGGATGTCAATACATGAGAAAAATTTGAATATTGTCTGCTGTGCTAGTTTTCGAGTTACTGTATCTCAGCTCCAAATTCAGCTCTTTGCTGTTGATTCTGGACCTTCTAAACATTCCTCTTTGCTAGCTGGTTGGATGGTAAGCTTTATCAATAGAAAGCACCAGAATGACATATCCCTGCCAAAGTCCCTCCCTGCTTTATTATTATTATTGAGTAATGGCTGTGATTATTGTTGAATTTTAAATTTATATATGAAAGTTCTGATTAGTATATTTGTATTACGTATCTTTTAATAAATATTTCATTTCAAATGGAAATTAACTCAGAAAACTCCTAACTATATTGTCAGTCTCCAGCATAGAAAGACTCAGCTCCTTTTGTTCTTTTCAAGATTAAGTTCATAATCATTGATTTTTGTCTCCATCCACTGTGATACTTGCATATGCCTGCCGTTAAACATGAGATGTGAAATAAACAAAAGTAACACACAGATGGTAAAGGTGAAGAAAGTTACCTTAATTCTGTCATTCTATGTGAAAACTTCAAGTTTTTATTTGCATTAAAAAATTTTTGACTGCTGAGACATTTGAAAGTTGCTTGAAAAATCCTGAGGAAACAACCACATGGAAAATACTGCAATTTGTGGAATTTAATATATAGTGGGATTTTTATGACTTTCTGCCACATGTACCTTCATGTTTATGGCATTTCCTAACAATATGTATGTATATATATATATATATATATATATATATGCTACTTTATGTGAAAAAAAACTTTCAAAATTAAAATGAATAAAAGTATTCTTTGATCATCCATGAGTAGACATAGATTGATGTATCTGACTGTATGGTCTAAGAATTGCAAGGAAAATAAATTTGGACAACATCATTAACAAAGGTACAGAAGTTATTTTTAAAAAACAGAAATCAATAGGAATTTGGCATAGGTAGTACATGTCGGGAAACCCTGGTGGGTAGTGGTTAAGTGCTAGGGCTGCTAACCAAAAGGTTGGCAGTTCGAATCCGTCAGGCGCTCCTTGGAAACTCTATGGGGCAGTTCTACTCTGTCCTATAGGTTCGCTATGAGTTGGAATCGGCTCGACGGCACTGGGTTTGGTTTTGTTTTTTTTTTAGTACATGTCCAGCTTCATTACTGTCTCGGACTAGCGTGTAGGTATAATATTTCCCCTAAGTTAAAAAACAAAAACAAACCAATATTAACGTAAGAAAAAAGCATTAATGCATTACTTTTTCTCTTTTGTATTGTAATATTTTATTTTTTACTATTTAGTGACATGATTCAAAGTTTAATAAAAGATGTAGAAGTTTAATAACGAAAACATTCATTGTTTACTTTGTGACCATTATTGTTATAATTAATTTCATTTACAATTATTACTGAAAATATCTTTGTCATATAGAAACGAAAACCAATACCAAACCAGATGCTGTCGGTATATTCCAAATCATGGAGGCCCGTTGTGTGCAGAGTAAAACTGCGCTCGATAGGGCTTTCACAGCTGTGATCTTTCAGAAGCAGATCGCTAAGTTTTTCTTAGAGGGACTTCTGGGTGGTTTCAAATCATCAAACTTTGACTAGTCGAGTGCTTAACAGCTTATGCCACCCAGGGACTCCTAGGTTGTCGTATAGAAGAGTTTTATAAATGTTTGCAGGTGTCAAAAATGCTGGCTAGACCTTTCCTCCATCCAGATGTTTAAACAATCTTTTATCAGGCAGAAGAAACTACAAAGGAATGGTTTCTTTCTTCTCTGCGGTTCATTATTTCTTCGTCTTAAGGTTCTGATTGCTGATATTCAAAGACTTTTTTGGAGATCTTTTTGCTCTATCAAATGCTTTAAAATGCATAGCTTTTAAAATTGTTGCAGGTAACAGAATTTGGCTCTTTCTCTGCAATTTACTTCTTCTACGCAATAGAGAGAAAAATCAACATAAAAGATTTAGATAGCATTCTGGTTTTCCTAGTCTAAGTATGGTAGGTTATTAAAGTATGTGAATTGATAAGTTAAGGCCAGAATTAAGAGATATTATTACAGGAGCTTTTAACATTATAATTCAGAGACACTGGCCTAAACTTCTTGGGCCGCACCTATCATTCCTAATCAAGGGAAATATTCCTTTTATTTTGTGTCTTACTATCCAATTGGAAACACTGGTGGTGTAACGATTAAGAACTGTGGCTGTTAACCAAAAGTTTGGCAGTTCAAATCGACCCACCTGGCACTCCTTGGAAACCCTATGGGGCAGTTCTATTCTGCTCTATAGTGCCGCTATTGGTCAGAATTGATTTGATGGCAATGGGTTGGGATTTTTTTGTTTTTCAATATCCAATTCCAAAGAGTCATTCAATAAAGGGAAAACAATGACTCAAGCATATTCAAGGGCAGTGTGAAATATGTTGTTACTCTTTCTAACCAAAGACTTCATAATATTACATAATTTTAGAGAGGAAGCCAATTAAAACCACTCAAAACTTCTGAAAGAGAGAAAAATTTCAGGAAGAAATACTTTATGTTTCATGAGGCATACATATATTTTGTATGAATGCACATCATTTATATAGAAAATGTTTCTGAAAATGCACAGTGAAAACATCAAGCTTCCTGATCTTTTCACATCAACAGGTTGTGGTTCTAGTGAGTTTCATGTTATTTTCCGGTTATAAAAACCTACATAACTCATCACTAACATAGAATTTTTTCCCAATTTACCAAATGAGAATAATACCTTGAATATAATCCACCTGATGGCTGGAACTATTTCAAGAGGAATACTGAGGAGAAATTTATTTAAAAACACACAAGATTTTTCTTCCTTAGGGAAGAATTAGCTAACACCAGAACAATAAACCAAGAGTAACATATCTTTGGAAATCAGAACAGGCTCAGCTCTTGCAAAATATGGAGGAGAATCTTTCCACAACTTGAACCATAACGGTTGAATTAAATATAAGGCTTTCACTTACCAAGCCTATTAGTCTTTTCTCTTAAAGAGGTCTACTATCTCTTTTTCTTCTTTCCTGCCTTAAAAAACTTTTGATAACCTAACAAGCAACATTTTATGACAAGAAAACTAACAATTGCCACACAAGCCAGTAGAAACCCAATAACATCCAGAGAGTGGTACTGGTACCAGGTGAGGCTGAGGGCGGCTGGGCGGAGGTGTTTGGCTCCTTTGTGGCGCATGACAAACTCGATCCAAAAGGCGGCTTGATCCAGGGGCTTAACAGGCTGATCATGATGAATGGCTGATAATCTCATAGCATTCTCTTTATAGCTGAAGAAAAATCAAATACACATCAACTTAGAGAATAAAGCAGAAAAGATCAATAAGTAAAATTTTCATGCAGATGGTAAAAATATGTGCCACATTAGACTGGAAGAAAAATGTATTATTTTCCTCTGAGATGATGATAGACATTTTAGTACATGGGCTAGAACTTGTTAATTCATAGGATTTCAAGATGGAAAGAAAGATAGAAGTTGGGGTAGGGCATGTATTTCTAGGATAGAGAATGGAATGTGCTAAGTCTTAAAGACAAAAAAAATTAAAAGAAAAGAAAAACATCATCATCCGAGTGTGCAGAGTTTGAATTATCCAGTGAGGAATTGTTAATGAATCTGGTGTACAAGGTTCAAAATAATATCATTATCTGAAAATTGGAGGCAGGTCCATGATGAGGTCCAGGGACATTTCCAGGCAAGGCTGGTCAGGAATTGGTATTGAGTTTATATCAGTGATTGAGTGGTTAAAAATGTGAAAGTGAATCGCCTCGGTTTGAATCCTGATTCTGAAACTT
Organism: Elephas maximus indicus; assembly: GCF_024166365.1. NCBI lineage: Eukaryota > Metazoa > Chordata > Mammalia > Proboscidea > Elephantidae > Elephas > Elephas maximus. Next base: position 89,879,397 of record NC_064823.1, read on the forward strand.
ACTAGCTGTCTGCTTTGTGCAAGTTATTTATTCTCTTTGTGCCTCAGTTGCCTCTTTGTGGCTCAGTTGTCTCTTTGCTAAAATGAACTGGATGTGGATAGTGTTTTTTAATCTGATTGTTGTGAAGAATAATGGGTGGAGTTTCAGAATACTTAGACTTGTTCCTAACATATAGTAGACTCTCAGTAAATGTTTGCTATTATTATTGTTGTTGTTGTTGTTAGTTTTGTTATTTTAGAATCTGGAGAGTTCTCAACATTTCACTTTGAGGCATTGAAATTATATTTGTTTCATCCTTTTGCAAATGATTATGGTCAAACAAGAAGAGTTAAAAAAGGCAAATGGTTTATGAACTCTGAATCCCTAAGTGCTAGAGTATGACATTGTCTTCCTTTCATGTACTTTGGACATGTTATCAAAGGGAACTGTCCCTGGAGAAGGATGTCATGTTTGGTAGAGGGTCAGCAAAAAAGAGGAAGACCCTCAGTGAGATGAATTGACACAGTGGGTGCAACAATGAGCTCTCACATAGCGATGATTGTGAGCACACTGCAGTACTGGGCAGTGTTTACTGCTGTTGTACACAGGATTGCTGTAAGTCAGAACGGACTCCGTGACACCTAACAACCACCACATTCCAGTATTTATCTTCCAAATTAATCCCTTTTTTATTTTAAAACTCTTCCAAATATAATCAAAATAATCACACCAAAAGAACCAAGACTTTTCATACAGTTATGACAGCAATGGGTTTCGTTTGATATCCTCATTTTTCATGGTTCCAATTGCATAAATTTTCAGCCCTAGTTGTTTAACGAAACCCTGGCGGTTAAGTGGTACGGCTCCTAACCAAAAGACCAGCAGTTCGAATCCACCAGGCTCTCCTTGGCAACGCTATGGGGCAGGTCTACTCTGTCCTATAGGGTCAGTATGAGCTGGAACCGACTCCGTGGCAATGGCTTTGTTTTGTTTGGTTTTAGTTGTTTACCATTTCCGGTAATGAGAGCTAAATATTAGGATAGACATTATGGGAAGCGTTAAATGTAATAGAAATTTGAGGTTGATTATCTCTTGCTGATTTACTTAAAAGTTTAGAATAGTTTAAAAGAATTAATGAGCCTCATGCTGAGAGAAAGTTACATGGCCTTGCATAGTCCTGTTGTTTTTAACATTAATGGTACCTATTGCAACTTTGTTCTCATCTTGTAATTCTTCCAGGTCCAACTTCAGTAATTGTTCTCATTTTCCTTACTGGCTTTTTCAAAACTTCGTCCTTGTTCTCAAACCTCTCGTTGTCCTCAAACCTCTGACAAATCATTTCCCCAACATCACCCTCGCCTCCAAAAATAAAAACCTATTAAAACTACTCACGATGGGTCATAGATAACTGTCTTCAAAGCACTGAGTAAATCTGTACTTGTCATTGTGTCCATGTCCAGACTCACTGCTGCCCCCTTGACCTTCATGTGAGCAATGTTGTCAGGTTGATCAGCAAACAAGGGAATGCCCACCATAGGGATCCCATGGTAGATAGCCTCATAGATGCCATTGGCTCCACCATGAGTTATAAAAGCTTTGGTCTTTGGATGACCTAGGAAGGGGTGAAATTTAGTAAAATTATTCATTATAATTCTTAGAAATAAAATGAGAAATATAGGGAGCTCAATGAGGTAGTTTTTTTTAGAAAACAGGTTATCATGCCCATGAAACTATATATAAATTGTTTTTAGATCTTTGAGCAGGAAGCAACTAGGCCTACTGCAGTAGTAAATGAGGGCTTCATGAAAGAAATGATGTGTGCCTGGACACTTGAAAGGAGAATAGAAGATTATCAGGTGGACAAGTTGAAGGAGAATATTCTGGGCAAAAGTAACAAATGAACAAAAAAGGGGACACATTAGAGCATATTGTCTTACAGAAACAGAGAGAAAAAAGATGCCATCTGATACGTGGTGTGTTCAAGGAAGGAGGAAGTATGATCATGGTGGTGCTGGGTTCAGAAGAAGGGATGGTGATCCTTTATCATGAAACATTTCATCACTTCGTGATAAAGATTGTGGATATTTTCCTATGCAAAATGGGGGGGGTCACTGGTTCTAAAGGAGGTGCTCTTACTGTTCAGCAGCATTTGAAATACTGCTTCAGCAATGAAAAGAATAGGTATGAGGTGAGAGTATTAGGATGATGATCCAGGAGGCTTTTTAAAAATTTCATTTGAGAAGTGATTACACTTTGAAATACGGATACCTTACTTCTGGCCAAAAGATTGTGACTGTATATAATAAAATGCCAATTATTATATTTCATCTTTTTCCCTCTAGAACTAGAAAATAAATACACAGAACTTATGCTTTAGCTTTTAAATTCTTCTATAATAAATGCTCAAGAATTGATTTTCTGTTCAACTATTATCCCTCTGATTAGCTGTTACCCATATTTTCATTATTTGTTCTCTAGTCTTACCAAGAAGGTCATTCTGGGGAATCCACGTATAGAGCCGAGTATTGGGTCCTAAGGTATCTGGTTTCTTGCCATCAAATCGCCACAACACCTATGAAGATGAAGAAAATACTTTATTCCATTAATAGAACTGAAAAGTTATAGGAAGTTAGAATTTTGTAAACATGAAAAGGCCATCTAGTCAAACCCCTTCCTATGACAGAGGAAATGAGAACAAAGGATGCTAGAAATCAGAACTACTAAAACACTGAAGTAAATAGGAATACTCAGGTTGAAGGAACTTATTTTTATGTAGCATCAGGTAATTATCTAATAAGTAACTATGATGTTTCTCCCATGGTAGCCAAAAACATTGAGATTAGCAATGACAAATTCAAGCATTTGGGGAATTGTTAGGCAGTCATATATCTCATGTGAAAAACAGTGTGCATTCCCAATGATATACATATTTAAGTTCTCATATCTATGTGTTACCCTGGCTCTCATTTCCTAAATTTCATTTTAAACTGTTTCTTTATTGCTTTTTGAATGACTTGGAAGGGAATTAACTTCTGTTCACTTATTCCAGACTTTCAGAAGTAGATTACTGGATTCTTCTTCCTAGTCTGTCTTAGTCTGGAAGCTCAGTTGAAACCTGTCCTTCATCGGTGACCCTGCTAGTATCTGAATACCAGTGGCATAGCTTCCAGCACCACAGCAACCCTCAAGCCCTCACAGTAGGACACAATGACAGACACGTGGGGGGCTATCATAATAGTTACAGAAAATTTCCGTAACCAGACCCTTTACAGAGTTGAAAAGACTAGCAAAGTAGTTGGTCACCGTTACAGCACTTTATCTAACCTTTTGTGGAATCTGAGCAAGGGCTGATGCAATCACATGGGCCCTTTCTTCTGTGAGGTTACTGACCATTGACCCAAGAGTAAACACCACCACACCGTGTTTTCCAGAGCTCTGGACAAACTCTTCTATTTCCTGTGAAGACAGCATTTGCTTCATCATGAAACAGCAACAAAATATTGAACAATATTTAAAGTTTTGGGCATAAAAAACTCAAGAGATAAAATCAAGAACTGATAACTAAAACCAAACCCACTGCTGTAGAATCAGTTCCGACTCGTGAACAAATCTCCACAGAGTTTCTATTTCCATGGTAACATTTAAGGATGCAGATCTCCAAACCATTCTCCGATGGTGCCACTGAGTAGACTAGAACTGCGAATCTTTGGTTTAGTACACAAGGTTGAACCGTTTGTGCTACCCAGGGATTTTTATTGACAGAGGAAAATTGTTAGACTAGTGGCTGCTTTTTTACAACACTAATCAGTCAGTTCCTTTGGAAGGAGATGTGTGATTTGAGGTCTATGGCCTTTATTAGGTATATTTATGTGGGTGTGGGGGGTGGGGGTGTGATATAAGCAAGAAATGAAATTAAGCAGTCACACAGTAGTGAGAACGACCCTCACTCTTCATTTACAGTTATTAATTACTAGTATATATTCTTGGAAGGAGACACAATAGCAGGATCTTAACTCAGCTACCAGGTCAGTATAAATAATTGCCGTGCTTGGCTGTCAACCAAAGTTTGGAAGTTCAAGTCCATCTAGAGTTGCCCTAAAAGAAAGTCATGGTGATCTATTTTTGAAAAATAAGCCAATGAAAACTCTATGGAGCACAGTTCTACTCTGATACACACGAGGGCACCATGAGTTGGAATCAACTCAATAGCAGCTGTTTGGTTATAGTTCTACCAAATCACATGTGTTTATTCCAGAAGGTTTTCTGAAGAGTTCTTTTGGCTGGGAGTCATTAGGATTTTACTTCATGACTAGGAACACCAAGGAAAAATTAGTTATGGTGGGGGCGATTGTATGTTTCTCTCAGTTACATAATCCTTTATGTCATACCTTAAACTTTCCCAGATATTCCTCTAATATACCATTTAATGTCCAGAGGTTAAGATTCTCTAACATTCAAAAAAACTTTTGAGTTTAGAATTCTGTGAAATAGTCATAAAATTTCCATTTATAATCCACAAATACACATTTGTAATTATGTATCAGAATGTCCATATTTCTCGGCTTCTTCCTTGTGATATTTCTTGACCTGAAGTCATCTTATGAAACTGATGTTTCTGTGGAATCTGCTGTGCATAACTGTGGCTCAAAGAGACCTTCATTAACATCTCACTATGTCCGGGGGAGAGCACTCTCTCCCCAGTGGGAGAGGTACACTGGGCCTTTCTCCAGAAGGGATCTGTTTACCCACTTGAGAAGCTCACTTGGAACTATATAGAGTTTCTGGTGAAGACATGTTCATCTGGAATTCTTTGAGAATTATTCTGACTTGTGCTCCCTTTGCAGCGCAAGATGGACCCTGATAGTTTTGTAGTAATACAGTTTTTCTTTATACATTAATCACTTACTTGGACTGGTTCGTTCTAAATTCTGTGACATCTTAATAAAAATAATACAAACACATTGCAAAAAATTTTGGATAAGCATGAAAAATGTAAAAGAGAAAGTTCCACCCATAAATTTCATCCTGAAAGTGTTTAAACTCTGTACCCATTCATTCTAGTGTTTATATTATCCATATGCAGACATGTATTTAAAAACAAACAAAAAAAACTGTTGCCATAAAGTCAATTCCACTCATAGCGACCATATAGGACAGAGTAGAACTGCCCCATTGAGTTTCCAAGGAGCGCCTAGTAGATTCAAACTGCCAATCTTTTGGTTAGCAGCCATAGCTCTTAACCACTATGCCATTAGGGTTACTGATGTATACATATGGCAGATATTTAGAAAACTGTAATCTCACTGTATACACCTTTTTTTCTACAATAAATTTGGCATCATATTGTTTTTAACAATTTGCCTCTTGGTTCCCAACTCATCTTATATAATGATTGATTTTGTGTAATCAAGCATTCTTTGATGGAATGAATGCAATAATGTGGATACACATAAGTTATTTAACCTCTCATAAATGTTGGAATTTAAATTACTGTCAACGTTTGTTTACTTTTATAAATAACACTGCCATACAGATTGATTCTGCACCACTAATTTTTTTTTTTTTGTCTGTGTAGGTTCATATAAGCATATAATGAGGTCAAAGACTGTAATTATTTGTAAATCTTTTTTTTTTTTTTTTTTTTTTTTTATTTATTTTTTTTAATAATAACTTTTATTAAGCTTCAAGTGAACGTTTACAAATCCAATCAGTCTGTCACATATAAGTTTACATACATCTCACTCCCTACTCCCACTTACTCTCCCCGTCTTGAGTCAGCCCTTTCAGTCTCTCCTTTCTTGACAATTTTGCCGGCTTCCCTCTCTCTCTATCCTCCCATCCCCCCTCCAGACAAGAGTTGCCAACACAATCTCAAGTGTACACCTGATATAATTAGCTCACTCTTCATCAGCGTCTCTCTCCCACCCGCTGACCAGTCCCTTTCATGTCTGATGAGTTGTCTTCAGGGATGGTTCCTGTCCTGTGTCAACAGAAGGTCTGGAGAGCATGACCGCCGGGATTCCTCCAGTCTCAGTCAGACCATTAAGTTTGGTCTTCTTATGAGAATTTGGGGTCTGCATCCCACTGCTCTCCTGCTCCCTCAGGGGTCCTCTGCTGAGCTCCCTGTCAGGGCAGTCATCGATTGTGGCCGGGCACCAACTAGTTCTTCTGGTCTCAGGATGATGTAGGTCTCTGGTTCATGTGGCCCTTTCTGTCTCTTGGGCTCTTAGTTGTCATGTGGGCTTGGTGTTCTTCATTTTCCTTTGCTCCAGGTGGGTTGAGACCAATTGCTGCATCTTAGATGGCTGCTTGTTAGCATTTAAGACCCCAGACGCCACATTTCAAAGTGGGATGCAGAATGATTTCATAATAGAATTATTTTGCCAATTGACTTAGAAGTCCCCGCAAACCATGTTCCCCAGACCCCCGCGCTTGCTCCGCTGAGCTTTGAAGCATTCATTTTATCCCGGAAACTTCTTTGCTTTTGGTCCAGTCCAATTGAGCTGACCTTCCATGTATTGAGTGTTGTCTTTCCCTTCACCTAAAGCAGTTCTTATCTACTGATTAATCAATAAAAAAACCCTCTCCCACCCTCCCTCCCTCCCCCCCTCGTAACCACAAAAGTATGTGTTCTTCTCAGGTTTACTATTTCTCAAGATCTTATAATAGTGGTCTTATACAGTATTTGTCCTTTTGCCTCTGACTCATTTCGCTCAGCATAATGCCTTCCAGGTTCCTCCATGTTATGAAATGTTTCAGAGATTCGTCACTGTTCTTTATCGATGCGTAGTATTCCATTGTGTGAATATACCACAATTTATTTACCCATTCATCCGTTGATGGACACCTTGGTTGCTTCCAACTTTTTGCTATTGTAAACAGAGCTGCAATAAACATGGGTGTGCATATATCTGTTTGTATGAAGGCTCTTGTATCTCTAGGGTATATTCCGAGGAGTGGGATTTCTGGGTTGTATGGTAGTTCTATTTCTAACTGTTTAAGATAACGCCAGATAGATTTCCAAAGTGGTTGTACCATTTTACATTCCCACCAGCAGTGTATGAGAGTTCCAATCTCTCCGCAGCCTCTCCAACATTTATTATTTTGTGTTTTTTGGATTAATGCCAGCCTTGCTGGTGTGAGATGGAATCTCATCGTAGTTTTAATTTGCATTTCTCTAATGGCTAATGATCGAGAGCATTTTCTCATGTATCTGTTGGCTGCCTGAATATCTTCTTTAGAGAAATGTGTGTTCATATCCTTTGCCCACTTCTTGATTGGGTTGTTTGTCTTTTTGTGGTTGAGTTTTGACAGAATCATGTAGATTTTAGAGATCAGGCGCTGGTCGGAGATGTCATAGCTGAAAATTCTTTCCCAATCTGTAGGTGGTCTTTTTACTCTTTTGGTGAAGTCTTTAGATGAGCATAGGTGTTTGATTTTTAGGAGCTCCCAGTTATCGGGTTTCTCTTCATCATTTTTGGTAATGTTTTGTATTCTGTTTATACCTTGTATTAGGGCTCCTAGGGTTGTCCCAATTTTTTCTTCCATGATCTTTATCGTTTTAGTCTTTATGTTTAGGTCTTTGATCCACTTGGAGTTAGTTTTTGTGCATGGTGTGAGGTATGGGTCCTGTTTCATTTTTTTGCAAATGGATATCCAGTTATGCCAGCACCATTTGTTAAAAAGGCTGTCTTTTCCCCAGTTAATTGACACTGGTCCTTTGTCAAATATCAGCTGCTCATACGTGGATGGATCTATGTCTGGGTTCTCAATTCTGTTCCATTGGTCTATGTGTCTGTTGTTGTACCAATACCAGGCTGTTTTGACTACTGTGGCTGTATAATAGGTTCTGAAGTCAGGTAAGGTGAGGCCTCCCACTTTCTTCTTCTTTTTCAGTAGTGCTTTGCTTATCCGGGGCTTTTTTCCCTTCCATATGAAATTGGTGATTTGTTTCTCTATCCCCTTAAAATATGACATTGGAATTTGGATCGGAAGTGCGTTAAATGTATAGATGGCTTTTGGTAGAATAGACATTTTTACTATGTTAAGTCTTCCTATCCATGAGCAAGGTATGTTTTTCCACTTAAGTATGTCCTTTTGAATTTCTTGTAGTAGAGCTTTGTAGTTTTCTTTGTATAGGTCTTTTACATCCTTGGTAAGATTTATTCCTAAGTATCTTATCTTCTTGGGGGCTACCGTGAATGGTATTGATTTGGTTATTTCCTCTTCGGTGTTCTTTTTGTTGATGTAGAGGAATCCAAGTGATTTTTGTATGTTTATTTTATAACCTGAGACTCTGCCAAACTCTTCTATTAGTTTCAGTAGTTTTCTGGAGGATTCCTTAGGGTTTTCTGTGTATATAATCATGTCATCTGCAAATAGTGATAACTTTACTTCTTCCTTGCCAATCCGGATACCTTTTATTTCTTTGTCTAGCCTGATTGCCCTGGCTAAGACTTCCAACACGATGTTGAATAAGAGCGGTGATAAAGGGCATCCTTGTCTGGTTCCCGTTCTCAAGGGAAATGCTTTCAGGTTCTCTCCATTTAGAGTGATATTGGCTGTTGGCTTTGCATAGATGCCCTTTATTATGTTGAGGAATTTTCCTTCAATTCCTATTTTGGTAAGAGTTTTTATCATAAATGGGTGTTGGACTTTGTCAAATGCCTTTTCTGCATCAATTGATAAGATCATGTGGTTTTTGTCTTTTGTTTTATTTGTGTGATGGATTACATTAATGGTTTTTCTGATATTAAACCAGCCTTGCATACCTGGTATAAATCCCACTTGATCAGGGTGAATTATTTTTTTGATGTGTTGTTGGATTCTATTGGCTAGAATTTTGTTGAGGATTTTTGCATCAATGTTCATGAGGGATATAGGTCTATAATTTTCTTTTTTTGTAATGTCTTTACCTGGTTTTGGTATCAGGGAGATGGTGGCTTCATAGAATGAGTTGGGTAGTATTCCGTCATTTTCTATGCTTTGGAATACCTTTAGTAGTAGTGGTGTTAACTCTTCTCTGAAAATTTGGTAGAACTCTGCAGTGAAGCCGTCCGGGCCAGGACTTTTTTTTGTTGGGAGTTTTTTGATTACCGTTTCAATCTCTTTTTTTGTTATGGGTCTATTTAGTTGTTCTGCTTCTGAATGTGTTAGTTTAGGTAGGTAGTGTTTTTCAAGGAATTCATCCATTTCTTCTAGGTTTTCAAATTTGTTAGAGTACAATTTTTCATAATAATCTGAAATGATTCTTTTAATTTCATTTGGTTCTGTTGTGATGTGGTCCTTCTCATTTCTTATTCGGGTTATTTGTTTCCTTTCCTGTATTTCTTTAGTCAGTCTAGCCAATGGTTTATCAATTTTGTTAATTTTTTCAAAGAACCAGCTTTTGGCTTTGTTAATTCTTTCAATTGTTTTTCTGTTCTCTAATTCATTTAGTTCAGCTCTAATTTTTATTATTTGTTTTCTTCTGGTGCCTGATGGATTCTTTTGTTGCTCACTTTCTATTTGTTCAAGTTGTAGGGACAGTTCTCTGATTTTGGCTCTTTCTTCTTTTTGTATGTGTGCATTTATTGATATAAATTGACCTCTGAGCACTGCTTTTGCTGTGTCCCAGAGGTTTTGATAGGAAGTATTTTCATTCTCGTTGCTGTCTATGAATTTCCTTATTCCCTCCTTGATGTCTTCTATAACCCAGTCTTTTTTCAGGAGGGTATTGTTCATTTTCCAAGTATTTGATTTCTTTTCCCTCGTTCTTCTGTTATTGATCTCTAGTTTTATTGCCTTGTGGTCTGAGAAGATGCTTTGTAATATTTCGATGTTTTGGACTCTGCAAAGGTTTGTTTTATGACCTAATATGTGGTCTATTCTAGAGAATGTTCCATGTGCGCTAGAAAAAAAAGTATATTTTGCAGCAGTTGGGTGGAGAGTTCTGTATAAGTCAATGAGGTCAAGTTGGTTGATTGTTGTAATTAGATCTTCCGTGTCTCTGTTGAGCTTCTTACTGGATGTCCTGTCCTTCTCCGAAAGGGGTGTGTTGAAGTCTCCTACTATAATTGTGGAGGTATCTATCTCGCTTTTCAGTTCTGTTAAAATTTGATTTATATATCTTGCAGCCCTGTCATTGGGTGCGTAAATATTTAATATGGTTATGTCTTCCTGATCAATTGTCCCTTTTATCATTATATAGTGTCCTTCTTTATCCTTTGTGGTGGATTTAAGTCTAAAGTCTATTTTGTCAGAAATTAATATTGCTACTCCTCTTCTTTTTTGCTTATTGTTTGCTTGATATACTTTTTTCCATCCTTTGAGTTTTAGTTTGTTTGTGTCTCTAAGTCTAAGGTGTGTCTCTTGTAGGCAGCATATAGATGGATCGTGTTTCTTTATCCAGTCTGTGACTCTCTGTCTCTTTATTGGTGCATTTAGTCCATTTACATTCAGGGTAATTATAGATAAATAAGTTTTTAGTGCTGTCATTTTGATGCCTTTTTATGTGTGTTGTTGACAATTTCATTTTTCCACATACTTTTTTGTGCTGAGGCGTTTTTCTTAGTAAATTGTGAGATCCTCACTTTCATAGTGTTTGACTTTATGTTAGTTGAGTCGTTACGTTTTTCTTGGTTTTTGTCTTGAGTTATAGAGTTGTTATACCTTTTTGTGGTTACCTCATTATATACCCCTATTTTTCTAATTAAAAACCTAACTTGTATTGTTCTATATCGCCTTGTATCACTCTCCATATGGCAGTTCAATGCCTCCTGTATTTAGTCCCTCTTTTTGATTATTGTGATCTTTTACCTATTGACTTCCATGATTCCCTGTTATGTGTATTTTTTTTTAATTAATCTTAATTTGTTTGTTTTTGTGATTTCCCTATTTGAGTTGATATCAGGACGTTCTGTTTTGTGACCTTGTGTTGTGCTGATATCTGATATTATTGGTTCTCTGACCAAACAATATCCTTTAGTATTTCTTGTAGCTTTGGTTTGGTTTTTGCAAATTCTCTAAACTTGTGTTTGTCTGTAAATATCTTAATTTCGCCTTCATATTTCAGAGAGAGTTTTGCTGGATATATGATCCTTGGTTGGCAGTTCTTCTCCTTCAGTGTTCTGTATATGTCGTCCCATTCCCTTCTTGCCTGCATGGTTTCTGCTGAGTAGTCAGAACATATTCTTATTGATTCTCCCTTGAAGGAAACCTTTCTTTTCTCCCTGGCTGCTTTTAAAATTTTCTGTTTATCTTTGGTTTTGGTGAGTTTGATGATAATATGTCTTGGTGTTTTTCTTTTTGGATCAATCTTAAATGGGGTTCGATGAGCATCTTGGATAGATATCCTTTCGTCTTTCATGATGTCAGGGAAGTTTTCTGTCAGAAGTTCTTCAACTATTTTCTCTGTGTTTTCTGTCCCCCCTCCCTGTTCTGGGACTCCAATCACCCGCAGGTTATCCTTCTTGATAGAGTCCCACATAATTCTTAGGGTTTCTTCATTTTTTTTAATTCTTTTATCTGATTTTTTTTCAGCTATGTTGGTGTTGATTCCCTGGTCCTCCAGATGTCCCAGTCTGCATTCTAATTGCTCGAGTCTGCTCCTCTGACTTCCTAGTGTGTTGTCTAATTCTGTTATTTTATTGTTAATCTTTTGGATTTCTACATGTTGTCTCTCTATGGATTCTTGCAACTTATTAATTTTTCCAGTATGTTCTTGAATAATCTTTTTGAGTTCTTCAACAGTTTTATCAGTGTGTTCCTTGGCTTTTTCTGCAGATATCCTAATTTCATTTGTGATATCATTAAGCATTCTGTAAATTAGTTTTTTATATTCTGTATCTGATAATTCCAAAATTGTATCTTCATTTGGGAAAGATTTTGATTCTTTTGTTTGGGGAGTTGGAGAAGCTGTCACGGTCTGCTTCTTTAAGTGGTTTGATATGGATTGTTGTCTCCGAGCCATCACTGGGAAACTAGTTTTTCCAGAAAATCCGCTAAAAAAAAACTGCAGTCAGATCCCTATCAGAGTTCTCCCTCTGGCTCAGGCTATTCAGATGTTAATGAAGCCGCCTGGGGAGGGTGGGGGAGGGAACAGAGAGATAGGAGAGTAGCACCTCAGAATATAGCCAGAGTTGCTTGTCTTGCTTGGAAAGACTATTATATCTGAGATTCCCGCGGGCGCGTCGCCTATGTGTGCTGTCTGTGTGGAGATTGCCCCCGGGGGGTCTGGCCCGCTGGAGTCACGGTCAGATCCTCCGCTTCCAGCCCCACGCCCAGCGTCAAGGCTCCCCTACTGGGACGGTGCACTCTCGACTCCAAAATCAGTCGCTGCCTCCCGGGGACTTCTCGTCCCTCCAGCCGCCTGGCCGTGCCGCCCCCGTGAACCAGGTGGGCCCCCTCCCGGGGTTAGTTCAGATGGGTGGAGTAGCTCCCCGTGCTTGTGCCGCGACCGAGTGTCCCGGCTGGAACGCTGTTCTCCCCGCTCCAATACCAGTCGCTGCCTCCCGGGGACTTCTCCTACCGGCTGCGTCCCACGCCGCCCGCGCGACCCGGATGGTCACCTTCCCGGGGTTAGTTCAGGGGGTGGAGCAACTCTCCGTGTTTATGGCGTACCTGCGTGCAGTCCAAATCCCTGTGGGACGGTTCCCCGGCTCGGGTGCTGCTCTTTCTGCTCCAAGATCAGTCACTGCCTCCCGGGGACTTCTCCTAACGGCTGCGTCCCACGCCGCCCGTGGAACCGGCTAGTCCCCCTCCCGGGGTTAGTTCAGGGGGGTGGAGCAGGTCTCTGTGCTTGTGCCGTACCTGACTGGTATGCTGGCTCCAGGCTCTGGAAACAATCGCTGCTTCCCCGTATTAGTTCGTTCTCCGTCTCTAAATCTGTGTTTGTTGTTCAGGGTTCGTAGATTGTTATGTATGTGATCGATTCACTTGTTTTTCCGTGTCTTTGTTGTAAGAGGGATCCGAGGTAGCGTCTGCCTAGTCCGCCATCTTGGCTCCGCCTCTCTGTAAATCTTTTGATGCATTTTGCCAAATGCTTCCTTTTCTTGATAAAAACTGAAATAATCTGAGAGTCTGATAATTAATGGAAAAGCAAGTAATATGGGGGAAACAATCACTTTTTATAATAATGGAAAACTATTCACATCATTGACTTGGATTCAAATCTTGTTTCTACAATGTGAATAACAACCACTGTAAATGTTTATTTTAAGTATTACACTATTATTCATCCTTTCTTTCCTTCTCCTACTAAGACTGTCATTTTCCATTAATGTGAATGGGAAAATTGTCCATGAATAAGGTTAGACCGCAGAAACAGTTATTAATCTTACTGCAGCATTTGCACCCTTTGAAAGACATTATATATATATATATGTATATATATATATGTATATATATATATATATTCTAAGCAAGTTATACTCAAAATAACTATTGAGTTTTAATCCTTGAAGAGGGTTTCAGTTTCATGTTACTGCCAATAAGAAAGACAAAACAGATCTTTTAATAGATTATATACTAGTGCAATAAAGAATGCCTGTTTTTTATTTAAGTCTTAAAGGTGTAGGAGTAATTTAAAATCTATTCTTGCTGTCCTTCATAAGGAATATTACCCTATATGCTGACAGAATTATTTTGTAAGTGTAGACCAAGGGAAATTTTCAGATACAAGTAGCAGAAATTCTTTAGTCTTTATTATGTGTACAGAATTTTTTGTGTTCATTACATGCACAGGATACAATTTCTGTGTTCATTCTATCAGGCAGCTATGCTACAGACACGCATATACTCAAAGGGGAGCTGTGGTGCTGCAATGGCTAAATGTATGGCTGCTAAACAAAAGATCAGCAGTTGGAATCCACCAGCCCATCCTTGGAAATCCTGTGGAGTGAGTTTGGTTTTTTTTTTTTCCTTTACTCAAAGGGAGTTTTACTGTGGTTTCCTGTAGGGTTGGTGTATGGTAGAAAACACTTCCTCTGGTAGGCTAAACCAACCCTTTTATTCTCAAAGATGTAAAACTGTGAGGCTTCAAATGATGAACGGTTTCAATGCTGTAAACTAAGGGTGCAAGCAAGTTCACTGGGCTTTGTCTACAAATGTTGTTGGGAACACCCATTTATATTCGCCCATTTATACTGGTTAGGAATGGTCTTCCCCTTAGGTATAAAACAGATGAAGAGCCTAAATCCTTAAAACAAAATTTAAGCATTTTCACCTGCTCATCTGGTTGCTAAGACGTATACCTCCACTTTTAAAATCGTCACAGGATATCTGTTCTTTAGGACTTTGCTAGAGAATATAATTTTGATCTACTGGAAAACCAATTCTTATTAAATGAGAAGTATATTTAAAGTGCCTGACACATATGAAATGATTAATAGTATTAGTAATAGTAACAAAAATAGCAATAACTACAGTAGCTAATATCACTTTTGGATTACTGTGTGCCAGAGGCATTTGGAGTGTTTTATATATATTAACGAATATTTTCTTACAACAATCATATGAGGTTGGTAGTATCATAGGAATAGTGTTCACTCCATGACCATTGTAGTTTCCCATCATCTGGTGCCTGATTGCCTGAAACAATCTCCTAAAAGGTCCACCATTCTAGTCTTGGTTCTTCTCAATCCAATCCAGTAACTGCATCTTGAGGGCTCTTTTGTAAAAGAAACCTGCTCATATCTCTCCCTTGATTAATTCTTTCCACTGGCTCCCCAAAGCCCTTAATAGGTGCTTCAAACTCCTTCTGGATCCAACTAAGTTCTTCCACATCATCTGCCTCTTTACACCTCCTCTTCCTGCTCATTAGGAGATCTTGGGGACTGCCATTATTACTATAGCTGCTTCCATTTTGTCCTCCTATTTCCCCCACCTTCTCTACCTATTCCTGCACACCCTTTACCTTAATTATCAATGACTCTGGGTTACATTCTATGATTCCTGCTGCGTGTTCCTTAGCCTTGTGGTCTTTCCTTACTATAACACTTTTCACGCTGCATGTTTACTACTTGCTTTGGTTCTATTTTTCCAACTAGAATATTAGATGTGTGTGCGTGAGGTGGGAAATGGGAGGGGGCAGGGACCATGTCTGTTTAATTTCTGTTTATATCCAACCAGCACTAGTTTACCTGGGATGTGATTGTTGTTAGGTGCCGTCAAGTCCGTTCCGACTCATAGCGACCCTGTGCACAACAGAACGAAACACTGCCTAGTCCTGCGCCATCCTTACAATCCTTGTTATGCTTGAGCTCATTGTTGCAGCCACTGTGTCAATCCACCTCGTTGAGGGTCTTCCTCTTTTCCGCTGACCCTGTACTCTGCCAAGCAGGATGTCCTTCTCCAGGGACTGATCCCTCCTAACAACATGTCCAAAGTATGTAAGACGCAGTCTCGCCATCCTTGTTTCTAAGGAGCATTCTGGTTGTACTTATCCTAAGACAGATTTGTTCATTCTTTTGGTAACACCACAATCCAAAGACATCAACCTTCTTCGGTCTTCTTTATTCATTGTCCAGCTTTCACATGCATAGGATGCTATTGAAAATACCATGGCTTGGGTCAGGCGCACCATAGTCTTCAGGGTGACATCTTTGCTCTTCAACACTTTGAAAAGGTCCTTTGCAGCAGATTTGTCCGATGCAATGCATCTTTTGATTTCTTGACTGCTGCTTCCATGGCTGTTGATTGTGGATCCAAGTAAAATGAAATCCTTGACAACTCCAATCTTTTCTCCGTTTATCATGGTGTTGCTCATTAGTCTCGAACTGCCCTTTGAAATCCTCTGTTCAGTTCTGTTACTTCATGAATTCTTCCTTTTGCTTTAGCTTTTTGACTCTCAACAGCAAGTTTCAGAGTCTCCTCTGACATCCACTTTGGTCTTTTCTTTCTTTCCTGTCTTTTCAAGGACCTCTTGCTTTCTTCACGGATGATGTCTTTGATGTCTTTCCACAACTCGTCTGGTCTTCGGTCACTAGTGTTCAATGCATCAGATCTATTCTTGAGGTGGTCTCTAAATTCAGGTGGGATATACTCAAGGTTATATTTTGGCTCTCGTGGACTTGCTCTGAGTTTCTTCACTTTCAGCTTGAACTTGAATACGAGCAATTGGTGGTCTGTTCCACAGTCGGCCCCTGGCCTTGTTCTAACTGATGATATTGAGCTTTTCCATTGTCTCATTCCACAGATGTAGTCAATTTGATTTCTGTGTGTTCCATCTGGCGAGGTCCATGTGTATAGTCGCCATTTATGTTGGTGAAAGAAGGTATTCGCAATGAAGAAATCGTCGGTCTTGCAAAATTCTATCATTCGATCTTTGGCATTGTTTCTATCACCAAAGCCATATTTTCCAGCTACTGTTCCTTCTTTGCTTCCAGCTCTCGCATTCCAATCACCAGTAATTATCAATGCATCTTGATTCCATGTTCAATCAATTTCAGACTGCAGCAGCTGATAAAATCTTCTATTTCTTCATCTTTGGCCCTAGTGGTTGGTGCGTAAATTTGAATAATAGTCATATTAACTCGTCTTCCTTGTAGGCGTATGGGTATTATCCTATCACGGATAGCGTTGTACTTCAGGATAGATCTTGAAACATTCTTTTTGACAATGAATGCAACACCATTCCTCTTCAAGTTGTCATTCCCAACATAGTAGGCTATATGATTGTCCAATTCAAAACGGCCAATACCAGTCCATTTCAGCTCACTAATGCCTAGGATATCTATGTTTATGCATTCCATTTCATTTTTGACAATTTCCAATCTTCCTAGATTCATACTTCATACGCTCCAGGTTCCGATTATTAATGGAGTATGGTAGTCACTCTAAAAATAATCTGTGAATGAATGACTAATACTTTCTTATCTGCTGAATAATGAAGGCTTTAATTTATTAGACTATTGTCAAAATCTCACAGGTGTCCCACTTATTTCTGTCATGGTAATGATATTCAGATACTTGTGGTGGCATGGAAATATATGAATTTCTGATTTGTCGGTCACTTTTGCACACTTCTCAAATCTTTCTTACTTAGTCAAACATTCTGATGAAGAAAGTAGAATCATTTTAACTGAAAATACTAAACCAACTGTAATAAGTTTACCTTAGGCAAGGGATTGGCAGGTTTGCAGTGGAGCCCTCCAACAAAGTGAAAATGTGGCAAGAAAGGGCGCGGAAATTGAAAATCCCAATAGTTTCGAACGAGCCATATTTCAGCTTTCCCCATTGTCTCAAATAATGTAGTTGGTCTTCCTGCAAAGAAAAGAGAAAACAAACAGTAGAGGAAACTTGAAAAAATTGACATCCAAATGTCCAAGTGTTCTTCTGAGGGTTGCTTGCAATAACTGGCTAAAGATGTTTAAAAGTGTGAGAGGAGCCTTACATCTCTAATGTCACATCAGTGCTTTCACCACCATAAGCAGTTGTTAAACCTAAGCCACTGTAGAGTTAAATATGTATTTAGATTATCTAAAGTTGCAAATGTAACAGGTCTACAAATGCAAACAACTGGAATTAGAACTCCTCAATCAATTAAGCCTGCCATAGCCACAGAAATACCTTTCCCAGAAGTACTCAGTCTAGTTTCTAGAAATTAGCAAGCCAATCCTTGACATTCAGTTTCCCAACGAAAATTTGAGGTTTTTGTGAGTATGGCTCAATTCCTTGTACCGACTATGGCATTCAGTTCAAGTGAAGAGCTGAACTATATTTCATTATTAAATAGAACTGTATGCAAGTAAATTCTGTAAATTTTCAAAAAATTATGGAGATAAGTGTGCTCACTATGGATTTTTTTAAACAGAGACATAGTTTACAAAAAAATCAGACTGATAACTTATATGTCAACCCCTCCACAGCATTGTATACCTATAAGACAGGTGATTTGTAAGCACTTAGTGAAGAAATGTGGAATCATTAGAAATCTCAGGGTCTACTAGGCACAAGTTATGTAGAATTATATTATTTTGATTATGGCTGTTTGGCTAGCAGATTAATAAAATATTGTAGATACAAATTATAATTTTTGAATCTGGCATAAAGCCAGTGTATATCTTTCAACTGAGAAGGAATCCTGAGAAGTTACTATGGAAAAATATTCTATTTAATCAATAAAAAAACTGAGCTACACAAGTATTTTTCCCAATGCTACATACACAGTTATGCTAGAAATATGTAGCACTCTTCAATCCTCATGTTTATGTTCATCCAGACATTCATGGAAATATAAAATGACTTTTTTAAAGATAAAAACTACAATAAAATGGATATGTAATTAATTAAAGAAATTCCAAGCATCTTAAATTTGGGTTTCTGATTCTCGGGAGTCCCCTGTCCTAGTGATTAGCTACCAGGTTCTTCTAACTGATTCTGTGATAGAAGGCTGTCTATAATATTTGTGAGTTAGATAGATCATATTTTCATTTCATCTTTATTTACAAAAAAAAATTTTTTTTCCCTCTGGCTTTT
The DNA here is from genome assembly GCF_024166365.1 of Elephas maximus indicus. NCBI lineage: Eukaryota > Metazoa > Chordata > Mammalia > Proboscidea > Elephantidae > Elephas > Elephas maximus. The sequence continues at coordinate 89,897,832 of NC_064823.1, forward strand.
TGTTTACACAAACTCACCTTCAAAGGCACAAGAAAAGTTAGGACTTCCTTCTACCAACTAAAAACGTAACTTACCTAGTACTTTACTGTAAAACTGATTCCACTTCTTTTCATTATATGCCTGGAACCAAAAGTCAAAATAAAGCACATATATCATATTTTTTACCCTCTCCGTGAATGTCATTCGATCAGGTAATTCTGACATAACGATAGGTACGTAAGAAGGAGGGGTCGAAAGTCCTCCGCTATACTTTTCAATTGTGTAGCCAAATGTGAACCGGACACTATACACAAAGGGTATTTTAAGTAGCTCCGCCAACAGCTCACCACAAGGGACAACAGCATCTGCAAGAACGACATCAAACCTTGATTCTTGTAGTTTCATCATAAGTTTCTTGTTAAAAACTACATCTTTACAAAACCTTTCAATGCAGTCAGAAAATTCCCAAAGGATTTCTTGTAATACTGAAAAATGTGTCCAAAATGTATCTTTTGGCATATCATATGTCCATTTCCTGATCAACTTCATGAAAAGAAACTCAAAATCATCTTTAGTAAGAGATGCAGGATAAACCTCAAATTTAATAGCAGATGGTTTGCTGGGATCAATAAGAATGGAAGCTGAAGACGTTAGAACAGTCACCTCATGACCCCTCTGAGTAAGTTCATCCACTATTGTCTTCATATTCATCCAATGGCTATATTCTACTGGCCACACCAGCACTTTTCCACAAGTTCCACAGCTAAAGTAACAACTCAGTTGTATCAGCAGAAGGACTGAAATCCATTTCGTAGACATCTTGGTCAAATGAATTTCTTTCTTTCAAAAATCTGTTCTCTTCTGCCACTGCTTGTACTTATATCCCAGGAGAAATCAATCAAGAAGTTAAAATACAACTACTACACTTTTTACCCATCAGAGTAAACACATTGTATGAATAGTCAGAGCATGTGGATGCCAAGTGGAAAAAGCTAAGGGTAGATGAACCTTGTGGTTGCCTGAGGGTACTTAATGTCCCTTTTATCATCAGTATTATTACACAGCTAAGAATCGATGACCTAATATTTCAGAGTCACCCATATCATATAATAGATTTCAGAATAGTGTTGATAACATTGGCAAGGGTGAGGCCACTTGTGACTGCAGATCTCTTTGACACAAGAACTAAAGACAAAGTAATTACACATTTGCATCAACATTTTTTTGGATATCATGATTCAAGGCTTTTTGTGTCTGGTAAAATCTTTATTGACATGTAATTCACATGCCAAACAATTCTTGAATTTGACAATCCCATTCAATGGTTGTTAGTATACGCACAGAGCTGTACAACCATCACCATGATTAATTTTAGAACATTTTAATCACTCTACAAAGAAACTTGTGCCCCTTACCCATCAATCACCCTTCACTCTTACCATCTGCTCTCCCCACGTGTGTTCATGCATGAAGGTTGCAATTTCTCCATGTACTTTTTTTTTCCTAATTCTTTTTAAATATTTATTTTTCCACCTCACCACCGGGGATTCTGGTGAAAATATAGACTCAGCAAAACATACACACATTCACAACTTATACATGTACAATACAGTGATCTTGGTTACACTCTTTACATTGTGTCATCAGTCTTTCTATCACAACCCAAATTAATTCGCCACCGTCGACTCAGGTCTCCACTTTCTTGACAACCCTTTTCATTATTTGTCTTGATTATAGTCAACAAGGTGAGTGCGAAGTTTTATTTCCTGGTGATTTTTGCTTACACATCTTTGATGACAAATGTTATTGATTCCATTTTCATGTGCTCATTGTCCACTTGTATGCTTTCTTTGGAGAAATGTCTAGTCAGATTATTTGTCCAATTTTTCTTTGGACTATTTGCCTTTATTATTGAGTTGTAAGAAGTAGTTATATATTCTCGTCAGAAGCCCCTTATCAGATATATGATTTGCAAATATTTTCCCCCATTTTGAAGGGGCGTGTTTTCACTTTCTTGATTTTACTCTTTGAAGCAGGATGTTTAATTTTGATATATGGATTGAGATAGGCAGTCCAACTTCATTATTTTGCAAGTGGATATTCAGTTTTTCCAATCCCCCTTGTTACAAGACTGTTCCTTTGCCTTTGAATTATTTTGGTACTCTTGTTGGAAAACAAGTGACCATAAATGTATAGCTGTGTTTCTTCATTCTCAGCTCTATTTCATAGTCTGTATATCTATCTGTATGCCTGTACCATATGGTCTTGATTAATAACTGTAGATTTGTAGGTTCTGAAATTAGAAAATGTAACTCTTTCAACTTTGTGTTTTCTTTCAAGATTGTTTTGGCCAATTTGGATACCCTGAATTTCTGTATGTTTATAAAAGTTTACAAACATTTCATTTTTTTCAAAGAAAAGATTATCATAGTATTATTTAAAATTTTTCTGAAACTGTTTTTTACAAAGCAACGTGACCTGGACAACATTCAACAATATTGCCTGTAATCAACCTGCCTATTCTCTTTAAGGACTATATATTTTATCCCTTTCGTTACAGGTAAGTGTGTTCTCTGATTGACACCCGTTTAGGTACTGTAGGGAGCATCTGGCCATACATCTCATATATAATCATGTTCAAGTATTTTTGCAGCACAAGTTCCAGTTCCTACATGTAGAATTACTGTGTCAAACCAATTTCATTTGGAATGATTATTCCACATTACACTCCTTCAAACATAGTTTTCTCAGATTCTTGTTTTACAAATCTGTGCCAAATTAGTTTATTGTCTCAATTTTCAATTCCCTAATTATGAGGGATGGAAAACCAAAAGAGAAGAACACGCTCAGCACTTCTCAAGCTGAAAGAATTAAGGAAAAAATTCAAGCTTCGAGTTGCAATATTGAAGGATTCTACAGGGAAAACATTAAATGACTCAGGAAGTATTAAAAGACGATGAGAGGCAGGGCCAAGATGGCGGACTAGGTAGACGCTACCTCGGATCCCTCTTGCAACAAAGACTCCGAAAAACAAGTGAATCGATCACATACATAACAATCTACGAACCCTGAACAACAAACACAGATTTAGAGACGGAGGAGAATGAACAAATACGGGGAAGCAGCGATTGTTTTCAGAGCCTGGAGCCAGCTTACCAGTCAGGTAACCTTTGGCGCCCGACTTAGGGCAGAGCCCAGGGGAGCAGACGGTACAAACAAGGGGCCCAGCCCTAGCCACCAAACTCACTCCTGGAGGGGGCCAGCCAGTTCGCGCGGGCAGCGTGGCGACGCAGCCGGTGGGAGAAGTCCCCGGGAGGCAGTGACTGATCTTGGAGCGGGGAGAGCAGCGTCCCAGCCGGGGAACTGTCCCGCCGGGATTTTGACTGGGTGCAGGCACGGTACAAGCACAGAGAGCTGCTCCACTCCCCTGGACTAACCCCGGGAGGGGGCCCAGCCGGTTCGCGTGGTGGCATGGTGAAGCAGCTGGTGGGAGAAGTCCCCGGGAGGCAGTGACTGGTCTTGGAGCTGGGAGAGCAGCGTCCCAGACAGGGAACCGTCCCGCCGAGATTTTGACTGGGCGCAGGCACGGCATAAGCACGGAGAGCTGCTCCACTCCCCTGAGATAACCCCGGGAGGGGGCCCAGCCGGTTCACTCGGGTGGCGTGGTGATGCAGCCAGTGGGAGAAGTCCCCAGGAGGCAGCGACTGGTCTTGGAGTGGGGAGAGCAGCGTCCCAGCTGGGACACGCGGTCATGGCACAAGCACGGGGAGCTGCTCCACTCACCTGAACTGACCCCGGGGGGGAGCCCCGCCGGTTCTCGGAGGCGGCACGGTGACGCGGCTGGCGGGACGAGAAATCCCCGGGAAGCAGCGACTGATTTTGGAGTCGAGAGTGCACCGTCCCAGCAGGGGAACCTTGACGTTGGGCGTGGGGTTGGCAGCGGAGGATCTGACCATGACTTCGGCGGGCCAGACCCCCCGGGGGCAATCTCCACACAGCCAGCACACATAGGCGAACCGCCCTGAGGGAATCTCAGATATAATAGTCATTCCAAGCAAGACAAGCAACTCTGGCTATATTCTGAGGTGCTACTCTCCTATCTCGCTGATCCCTCCCCCACCCTTCCCAGGCGGCTTCATTAACATCTGAATTGCCTGAGCCAGAGGGAGAACTCTGATAGGGATCTGACTGCATTTTTTTTTTTTTAGCGGACTTTCTGGAAAACTAGTTTCCCAGTGATGGCTCGGAGACAGCAGTCCATATCAAACCGCATAAAGAAGTAGACCATGACAGCTTCTCCAACCCCCCAAAAAAAAGAATCAAAATCTTTCCCAAATGAAGATACAATCCTGGAATTATCAGATACAGAATATAAAAAACTAATTTACAGAATGCTTCAAGACATCACAAACAAAATAAGGCAAACTGCAGAAAAAGCCAAGGAACACACTGATAAAACTGTTGAAGAACTCAAAAAGATTATTCAAGAACATAGTGGAAAAATTAGTAAGTTGAAAGAATCCATAGAGAGACAGCATGTAGAAATCCAAAAGATTAACAATAAAATTACAGAGTTAGACAATGCAATAGGAAGTCAGAGGAGCAGACTTGAGCAATTAGAATGCAGACTGGGACATCTGGAGGACCAGGGAATCAACACCAACATAGCTGAAAAAAAAAAATCAGATAAAAGAATTAAAAAAAATGAAGAAACCCTAAGAATCATTTGGGACTCTATCAAGAAGGATAACTTGCAGGTGATTGGAGTCCCAGAACAGGGAGGAGGGACAGAAAACACAGAGAAAATAGTTGGAGAACTCCTGACAGAAAACTTCCCTGACATCATGAAAGACGAAAGGATATCTATCCAAGATGCTCATCGAACCCCATTTAAGATTGGTCCAAAAAGAAAAACAGCAAGATATATTATCATCCAACTGGCCAAAACCAAAGATAAACAGAAAATTTTAAAAGCAGCCAGGGAGAAAAGAAAGGTTTCCTTCAAGGGAGAATCAATAAGAATAAGTTCCCTCTACTCAGCGGAAACCATGCAGGCAAGAAAGGAATGGGACGACATATAGAGAGCACTGAAGGAGAAAAACTGCCAGCCGAGGATCATATATCCAGCAAAACTCTCTCTGAAATATGAAGGCGAAATTAAGATATTTACAGATAAACACAAGTTTAGAGAATTTGCAAAAACCAAACCAAAGCTACAAGAAATACTAAAGGATATTGTTTGGTCAGAAAACCAATAATATCAGATACCAGCACAACACAAGGTCACAAAACAGAACGTCCTGATATCAACTCAAATAGGGAAATCACAAAAAAGAACAAATTAAGATTAACTAAAAAAAAAAATACACATAACAGGGAATCATGGAAGTCAATAGGTAAAAGATCACAATAATCAAAAAGAGGGACTAAATACAGGAGGCATTGAACTGCCATATGGAGAGTGATACAAGGCGATAGAGAACAACACAAGTTAGGTTTTTACTTAGAAAAATAGGGGTAAATAATAAGGTAACCACAAAAAGGTATAACAACTCCATAACTCAAGATAAAAGCCAAGAAAAAAGTAATGACTCAACTAACATAAAGTCAAACACTATGAAAATGAGGATCTCACAATTTACTAAGAAAAACATCTCAGCATAAAAAAGTATGTGGAAAAATGAAATTGTCAACAACACACATAAAAAGGCATCAAAATGACAGCACTAAAAACTTATTTATCTATAATTACGCTGAATGTAAATGGACTAAATGCACCAATAAAGAGACAGAGAGTCACGGACTGGATAAAGAAACACGATCCATCTATATGCTGCCTACAAGAGACACACCTTAGACTTAGAGACACAAACAAACTAAAACTCAAAGGATGGAAAAAAAAATATCAGGCAAACAATAAGCAAAAAAGAAGAGGAGTAGCAATATTAATTTCTGACAAAATGGACTTTAGACTTAAATCCACCAAAAAGGATAAAGAAGGACACTATATAATGATAAAAGGGACAATTGATCAGGAAGACATAACCATATTAAATATTTATGCACCCAATGACAGGACTGCAAGATACATAAATCAAATTTTAACAGAATTGAAAAGTGAGATAGACACCTCCACAATTATAGTGGGAGACTTCAACACGACTTTCGGAGAAGGACAGGACATCCAGTAAGAAGCTCAATAGAGACACGGAAGACCTACCTACAACAATCAACCAACTTGACCTCATTGACTTATACAGACCTCTCCACCCAACTGCTGCAAAGTATACTCTTTTTTCTAGCGCACATGGAACATTCTCTAGAATAGACCACATATTAGGTCATAAAACAAACCTTTGCAGAGTCCAAAACATCGAAATATTACAAAGCATCTTCTCAGACCACAAGGCAATAAAAATAGAAATCAATAACAGAAAAACTAGGGAAAAGAAATCAAATACTTGGAAAATGAACAATACCCTCCTGAAAAAAGATTGGGTTATAGAAGACATCAAGGAGGGAATAAGGAAATTCACAGAATGCAATGAGAATGAAAATACTTCCTATCAAAACCTCTGGGACACAGCAAAAGCAGTGCTCAGAGGCCAATTTATATCGATAAATGCACACATACAAAAAGAAGAAAGAGCCAAAATCAGAGAACTGTCCCTACAACTTGAAGAAAAAGAAAGTGAGCAACAAAAGAACCCATCAGGCACCAGAAGAAAACAAATAATCAAAATTAGAGCTGAACTAAATGAATTAGAGAACAGAAAAACAATTGAAAGAATTAACAAAGCCAAAAGCTGGTTCTTTCAAAAAAATAACAAAATTGATAAACCATTGGCTAGACTGACTAAAGAAAAACAGGAAAGGAAACAAATAACCCGAATAAGAAACGAGAAGGACCACATCACAAGAGAACCAAATGAAATTAAAAGAATCATTTCAGATTATTATGAAAAATTGTACTCTAACAAATTTGAAAACCTAGAAGAAATGGATGAATTCCTGGAAAAACACTACCTACCTAAACTAACACATTCAGAAGTAGAACAACTAAATAGACCCATAACAAAAAAAGAGATTGAAACGGTAATCAAAAAACTCCCAACAAAAAAAAGCCCTGGCCCGGACGGCTTCACTGCAGAGTTCTACCAAACTTTCAGAGAAGAGTTAACACCACTACTACTGAAAGTATTTCAAAGCATAGAAAATGACAGAATACTACCCAACTCATTCTATGAAGCCACCATCTCCCTGATACCAAAACCAGGTAAAGACACTACAAAAAAAGAAAATTATAGACCTATACCCCTCATGAACATAGATGCAAAAATCCTCAACAAAATTCTAGCCAGTAGAATCCAGCAACACATCAAAAAAATAATTCACCATGATCAAGTGGGATTTATACCAGGTATGCAAGGCTGGTTTAATATCAGAAAAACCATTAATGTAATCCATCACATAAATAAAACAAAAGACAAAAACCACATGATCTTATCAATAGATGCAGAAAAGGCATTTGACAAAGTCCAACACCCATTTATGATAAAAACTCTTACCAAAATAGGAATTGAAGGAAAATTCCTCAACATAATAAAGGGCATCTATGCAAAGCCAACAGCCAATATCACTCTAAATGGAGAGAACCTGAAAGCATTTCCCTTGAGAACGGGAACCAGACAAGGATGCCCTTTATCATCACTCTTATTCAACATCGTACTTGAAGTCCTAGCCAGGGCAATTAGGCTAGACAAAGAAATGAAGGGTATCCGGATTGGCAAGGAGGAAGTAAAGTTATCACTATTTGCAGATGACATGATTATATACACAGAAAACCCTAAGGAATCCTCCAGAAAACTACTGAAACTAATAGAAGAGTTTGGCAGAGTCTCAGGTTATAAAATAAACATACAAAAATCACTTGGATTCCTCTACATCAACACAAAGAACACCGAAGAGGAAATAACCAAATCAATACCATTCACAGTAGCCCCCAAGAAGATAAAATACTTAGGAATAAATCTTACCAAGGATGTAAAAGACCCATACAAAGAAAACTACAAAGCTCTACTACAAGAAATTCAAAAGGACATACTTAAGTGGAAAAACATACCTTGCTCATGGATAGGAAGACTTAACATAGTAAAAATGTCTATTCTACCAAAAGCCATCTATACATATAACGCACTTCCGATCCAAATTCCAATGACATTTTTTAATGTGATGGAGAAACAAATCACCAACTTCATATGGAAGGGAAAGAAGCCCTGGATAAGCAAAGCATTACTGAAAAAGAAGAAGAAAGTGGGAGGCCTCACTCTACCTCATTTCAGAAGCTATTCTACAGCCACAGTAGTCAAAACAGCCTGGTACTGGTACAACAACAGGCACATAGACCGATGGAACAGAATTGAGAACCCAGATATAAATCCAACCACGTATGAGCAGCTGATATTTGACAAAGGCCCAGTGTCAGTTAATTGGGGAAAAGATAGTCTTTTTAAGAAATGGTGCTGGCATAACTGGATATCCATCTGCAAAAAAATGAAACAGGACCCATACCTCACACCATGCACAAAAACTAACTCCAAGTGGATCAAAGACCTAAACATAAAGACTAAAACGATAAAGATCATGGAAGAAAAATTTGGGACAACCCTAGGAGCCCTAATACAAGGGAAAAACAGAACACAAAACATTACCAAAAATGATGAAGAGAAACCCGATAACTGGGAGCTCCTAAAAATCAGACACCTATGCTCATCTAAAGACTTCACCAAAAGAGTAAAAAGACCACCTACAGACTCGGAAAGAATTTTCAGCTATGACATCTCCGACCAGCGCCTGATCTCTAAAATCTACATGATTCTGTCAAAACTCAACCACAAAAAGACAAACAACCCAATCAAGAAGTGGGCAAAGGATATGAACACACATTTCACTAAAGAAGATATTCAGGCAGCCAACAGATACATGAGAAAATGCTCTCCATCATTAGCCATTAGAGAAATGCAAATTAAAACTACAATGAGATTCCATCTCATACCAACAAGGCTGGCATTAATCCAAAAAACACAAAATAATAAATGTTGGAGAGGCTGCGGAGAGATTGGAACTCTTATACACTGCTGGTGGGAATGTAAAACGGTACAACCGCTTTGGAAATCTACCTGGCGTTATCTTAAACAGTTAGAAATAGAACTACCATACAACCCAGAAATCCCACTCCTCGGAATATACCCTAGAGAAACAAGAGCCTTCACACAAACAGATATATACACACCCATGTTTATTGCAGCTCTGTTTACAATAGCAAAAAGCTGGAAGCAACCAAGGTGTCCATCAACGGATGAATGGGTAAATAAATTGTGGTATATTCACACAATGGAATACTACGCATCGATAAAGAACAGGGACGAATCTGTGAAACATTTCACAACATGGAGGAACCTGGGAGGCATTATGCTGAGCGAAATGAGTCAGAGGCAAAGGACAAATATTGTATCAGACCACTATTATAAGATCTTGAGAAATAGTAAAAACTGAGGAGAACACATACTTTTGTGGTTACGAGGGGGGCAGGGAGGGAGGGAGAGGGTTTTTTATTGATTAATCAGTAGATAAGAACTGCTTTAGGTGAAGGGAAGGACAACACTCAATACATGGAAGGTCAGCTCAATTGGACTGGACCAAAAGCAAAGAAGTTTCCGGGATAAAATGAATGCTTCAAAGGTCAGCGGAGCAAGGGCGGGGGTCTGGGGACCATGGTTTGAGGGGACTTCTAAGACAATTGGCAAAATAATTCTATTATGAAAACATTCTGCATCCCACTTTGAAATGTGGCATCTGGGGTCTTAAATGCTAACAAGTGGCCATCTAAGATGCATCAATTGGTCTCAACCCACCTGGAGCAAAGGAAAATGAAGAACACCAAGGTCACACTAAGAACCCAAGAGACAGAAAGGGCCACATGAACCAGAGACCTACATCATCCTGAGACCAGAAGAACTAGTTGGTGCCCGGCCACAATCGATGACTGCCCTGAGAGGGAGCACAACAGAGAACTCCTGAGGGAGCAGGAGAGCAGTGGGATGCAGACCCCAAATTCTCATAAAAAGACCATACTTAATGGTCTGACGGAGACTAGAGGAATCCCGGCAGCCATGGTCCCCAGACCTTCTGTTGGCACAGGACAGGAACCATCCCCGAAGACAACTCATCAGACATGAAAGGGACTGGTCAGTGGATGGGAGAGAGACACTGATGAAGAGTGAGCTAATTGTATCAGGTGGACACTTGAGAGTGTGTTGGCATCTCTTGTCTGGAGGGGGGATGGGAGGATAGAGAGAGAGGGAAGCCGGCAAAATTGTCACGACAGGAGAGACTGAAAGGGCTGACTCAATAGGGGGAGAGCAAGTGGGAGTACGGAGTAAGATGTATGTAAACTTATATGTGACAGACTGATTGGATTTGTAAACGTTCACTTGAAGCTTAATAAAAGTTAATAAAAATAAAAAAAAAAGACGATGAAAGGAATACACAGAGTCACTATACCAAAAAGAATTGGTCGATGTTCAACCATTTCAGGAAGCACCATATGAGCAGAAACTAATGGTCCTGAAGGAAGAATTCCAAGCTGCAATGTAGGCATTGGAGAAAAACAAGGCTCCAGGAACTGATGAAATACCATTTGAGATGTTTCAACAAATGGATGCAGTGCTGAAAGAACTCACTCCTCTACACTAAGAAATGTGGAATACAGCTGGCTACCTAGCCAACCAACCAGAAGAAATCTATATTTATGCCTATTCCCAAGAAAAGTGATCCCACCAAAAGTGCATATTATTGAACAATATCATTAATATCACATGCAAGTAAAATTTTACTGAAGATCATTCAAAAGCGGCTGCAGCAGTGTATTGACAGGGAACTACCAGAAATTTAGGCCAGATACAGAAGAGAACGTGGAACCAGGGATATCATCACTGATGTCAGATGGATCCTGGCTGAAAGCAGAGAATACCAGAAAGATGTTTACCTGTGTTTTATTGACTATGCAAAGGGCATTCAACTCTGTGGATCATAACAAATTATGAATAACATTGTGAAGACTGGGAATTCCAGAACACTTAGTTGTGCTCATTTGGAACGTGTACATAGATCAAGAGGCAGTCACTCCAACAGAACAAGGAGATGCTTCATGGTTTAAAGTCAGGGAAGGTGTGCATCAGGTTTGTATCCTTTCGCCAGACCTATTCAGCCTGTATGCTGAGCAAATAATCTGAGAGATGGACTAAGGAAAGAACGGGGCATCAGGAAGAGTCATTAGCAATCTGCTAGGCAGATGACACAACCTTGCTTGCTGAAAGTGAAGAGGACTTGAAGCACTTACTGATGGAAATCAAAGACCACAACCTTCAGTGTGGATTACACCTCAACATAAAGAAAACAAAAATTTTCACAACTAGACCAATAACGAACATCAGGATAAAACGGAAAAAAATTGAAATTGCCAAGATTTCATTTTACTTGGATCCATGATCAACAGCAGTCAGAAAATCAAAAGACACCTTGCATTGGAGAAATCTGCTAAAAACAACCTCTTTAAAGTGTTGAAAAGCAAAGACGTCACCCTGAAGACTAAGATGTGCCTGACCCAAGCCATAGTGTTCTCAATCACCTCAAAAGCATGTGAAAGCTGGCCAATGAATAAAAAAGACCAAAGAAGTATGGACACCTTTGATTTGTGGTGTTGGAGAAGAAAACTGAATATACTATGGATTGCCAAAAGAACAAATAAATCTGTCTTGGAAAAACTACAACCAGAGTGCCCCTTAGAAACAAGGATGACGAAACTCATATACTTTGGACAAGTTGTCAGGAGAGATCAGTCCCTGGAGTAGGACATCATGCTTTGTAAAGTAGAGGGTCAGTGAATAAGAGGAAGACCCTCAAAGAGATGTATTGACACAGTGGCTGCAACAATGGGTTTAAGCATAACGAGAATTGTGAGGATGCTGCGGGACTGGGCAGTGTTTCTTTCTGTTGTGCTTGCAAGGGACTATGAGTTTCATTCTGTTCTACCATGAGCTGGAATTGACTCAATGGCACCTAACAACAACAATTATTAGTGACTTTTTTCATTTCTTCTATGTTATTAGACATTTTTAGTTCTGTGAATGAACGTAGGTTCGCATCGTTTATGTCTTTACGTGTTAGACTGTCTCTTTTGTTTGTGATTTGTAGGAGTTCTCCCTTGACAACACATACCACTGCTTTTTCTGTTAAATGTTTTGTAAATTAGTTTGATGAAAAATTAATTCAGACTTATGTGCATGATTTAATAGTATTATCTCCTGCGGTGTTGTCATGGGTTGAATTTGTCACCCCAAAATGTGAATCAATTTGGCTAGGCCATTATTCCTGGTATTGTCTGATTGTCCACCATTTTGTCATCTGCTGTGATTTTCCTATGTGTTGTAAATCCTTCATCTATGATGTTAATGAGGCAGGATTAGAGAGAGGTATGTTAACGAGGCAGGACTCAATCTACAAGATTAGGTTGTATCTTAAATCAATCTCTTTTGAGATATAAAACAGAGAATGGAGCAGAAAGACGGGGGACCTCATAACACCCAGAAAGCAGTGCAGTGAGCAAAGCATGTCCTCTGGACCCGAGGTTCCTGGGATGAGAAGCCCTAGACCGGAGGAAGATTGATTTCAAGGACCCTCTCCCAGAACCAACAGAGGAAGAATACCTTCCCCTAGAGCTGGCACCCTGAAATCTACGCTCTTAAACTTTGGAATAATCAATTTCTCTTTGGTAAAGCCATCCACTTGTGGTATTTCTATCACAGCAGCACTAGATAACTTAGACAGGCACCATATTCTATTTTTCATTAAAAATGTGCCAATTACCTACATTAGTTGTATACTAAATTCTGTTGTACGCTTTTCCTATCATTTCTGTAGCATCAAAATTTAATTTAATTTTGCTATTAAATCCATCTCTTAGGCTGAAGAATGTTTGTTGCAAGACTTGAATTAAAAACAGCTAGATTTTTCTCCAACCGGACCACTTTGGTCCTAAAATGCTTTCCTGATGTGTAGGCTTCAGGGGACCCTTGTGGTTTGATTTACAAATTTTCTACAAATTTATTTAATATATGTATTCTTTATGTTGTTACAGATTAAGGTCAGCCACTGTTTGCCTAAGTTAAAAGAAAAGGATGCTTATATTATTTTTACCTAGGCCAAAGGATTTAATGAAGGTTTACAAAACAAACTATCTTCTCATGACACATATTGTTTTATGACACTGGTTAACAATCCCCACGACATGTCAACACTCTCCCTTCCAAACTTGGGATCCCTATTACCAGCTTTCCTGTCCCCTCCTACCTTCTAGTCCTTGCTCCTGGGCGAGTGTGCCCCTGTAGTCTCATTTTCTTTTGTGGGCCTTGTTCAATCTTTTGCTGAAGCATGAACCTCAGAGTGACTTCATTACTGAGCTGAAAGAGTGTCTGGGGGCTACACTCTTGGGTGTCTTCAGTCTCTGTCAGGTCAGCAAGTATGTTCTTTCATTCTGAGTTAGAATTTTCTTGTACATTTTTCCCCAGCTCTGTCCAGGACCTTATACTGTGATCCCTGTCAGAGCAGCCAGTGGTGGTAGCCAGGCACCATCTCTTTCTACTGGAGACAGCCTGGTGGAGGCCGTGGTAAATGCGGTCAACTAGTCCTTTGAACTAATCTTTTCTTCGTATCTTTAGCTTTCTTCATTCTTCCTTGATCCAGAAGGGGTGAGACCAGTGGAGTATCTTAGACTTTAATCCTTTGAACTAATCTTTTCTTCGTATCTTTAGCTTTCTTCATTCTTCCTTGATCCAAAAGGGGTGAGACCAGTGGAGCAGACAGACTTTTAAGAACCCAGATGCTACTCACCAAAGTAGAATGTGGAACATTTTCTTTATGTAATATGTTACTCCAATTGAGCTAGATGTTCCCTGGGACCATGGTCCCCACAGCCCTCAGCCCAGCAATTCGGTCCCTTAGGGAATTTGGATGTGTCACCATGACCTTGCCTTGTACAGGTTGTTCTGGCTTCCCCAGTATTGTGTACTGTCTAACCCTTCACCAAAGTTACCACTTATGTATTGTCTCTTAAGTGTTTTTCCACCCCCACCACTCTACTCCCTCGTAACCATTGAAGATTGTTTCTTATTGTGTATAAGCCTTGTCATGAGTTTTTACAGTGGTTTCATACAATATTTGTCCTTTTGTGATTGACTTGTTTCACTCAGCATAACGCCCTCCAGATTCCTCCATGTTGTGAGAATCTTCACAGGTCCATCGTTGTTCTTAATACTCCATCATTGTATAATACTCCATTGCATCTATGTGCCACAGTTTCTTTATCCATTCATGTGTTGATGAGCATCTAGGTTGTTTCCATCTTTTTGCTATTGTGAACAATGCTGCAATGAACATGGTTGTGTGTGTCTATTTGTGTGGCGACTCTTGTTTCTGTAAGATATATTCCTAAGAGTGGGATTGCTGGATCATATGGTATTTCTATTTCTAGATTTCTAAGGAAGTGCCATATCATTTTCCCAAAATGGATGTGTCATTTTGCATTCTCACCAGCAGCACGGAAGAATCCGATCTCCCTGCAGCCTCATCAATGTTTGTTATTACCTGTCTTTTTGATTCCTGCCAGTAATGTTGGGGTGAGGTGGTATCTCATTGCGGTTTTCATTTGCATTTCTCTCATGGTAAGTGATTGTGAGCATTTCCTCAAGTGTCTGCTGGCTGCTTGAACGTGTTCTTTGGTGAAGTGTCTGGTCATTTCCTTTGCCCATATTTAATTGGCTTATTTGTCTTTTTGTTGTAGAGGTGTTGGACTTTCTTGTAGATTTTAGAGATCAGACATTTGTCTGATTTGTAAAAGCCAAAATTTTTTTCCCAGTTTGTGGGTTCTCTTTTTACTTTTTTGGTGAAGTCTTTTAATGAGCATAAATGTTTAATTTTTAGAAGATCCCAGTTATCTAACTTATCCTGTGGAGCTTGTGCGTCGTTGGTTATGGTCTGTATCCTGTCAATGCCACGTTTTAGGGCCTCTAGTGTTGATCTTACTTTTTATTCTATGAACTACATAGTTTTTGGCTTTATATTTGGGTCTTTGATCCAATTTTGCCAGCACCGTTTGTTAAAAAGACTGTCTTTTCCCCATTTGTTGGACTTTGTGCCCTTGTTGAAGATCAGGTGACCATAGGTGGATGGATTTACACCTGTATTCTCAATTCTGTTCCACTGGTCAGTGTATCTGTTCTTGGACCAATACCAGGCTGTTTTGACTACCCCGTAGCTGCATAATAGGTTCTGAGGTCACGTAGTGTGAATTCTCCTACTTTAACCTTCTTCTTCAATAGTGCTTTATTTATCTGGGGCCTCTTCCCTTTCCATATGAAGTTAATGATAAGTTTTTCCATCTCTTTAAAGAAAGTTGTTTGTATTTGGATCGAGATTGTATTGTATTTGTAAATCATTTTGGATAGAATTGTCATATTCACATTTTTGAGCCTACCTATCCGTGAGTGTGGTATGTATTTTCATTTATGCAGATCTCTTTTGATTTCTTGCCGTAGTGTTTTGTAGTTTTCTTTGTAGAGGTCTTTTACCTCCCTTGTTAGATTTATTCCCAAGTATGTTATTTTTGGGGGGGCTATCGTAAACAGTATTGTTTTTCCGATTTCCTTTTCATCGTTCTCTTTGCTTGTGTATAGGAATCCAACCAATTTTTGTGTGTTTATCTTGTATCATGTTACTCTGCTGAATCTCTATTAGTTCCAACAGTTTTCTCACGGAGTCTTTTGGGTTTTCTATGTATGGAATCATATCATCTACAAATAGCGATGGTTTAACTTTTGCATTACCAATTTGTGTACAGTTTTTTAATGTTTCTTGCCTTATTGCTCTAGTTAGAACTTCCAGCACAATGTTAAATAGGAGTGGTGATAAAGGGCACCCTTGTCTTCTTCCTGTTCTCAAGGGGAATGTTTTCAGCCTCTCTCCATTAAGAACGATGTTGGCCGTTGGTTTTGCATAGATGCCCTTTATTGTGTTGAGAAATTTCCCTTCTGTACCTATTTTATTGAGAGTTTTTATCAGGAATGGGTGTTGGCCTTTGTCAAATGCCTTTTCTGCATGGATTGAGATGATCATGTGATTCTTTTCTTTCCTTTTGTTTATGTGGTGGATTACGTTGATTGATTTCCTAATGTTGAACTTGCCTTGCACACCTAGTGTGAATCGTACTTGGTCATGGTGTATTATATGATGCTGTATTCTGTTGGCTACAGTTTTGTTGAGAATTTTTGCATCTGTATTCAGGGTCTGTGATTTTCTTTTTTTGTGGTGTCTTTGCCTCGTTTTGTTATTCATGAGAGATATTGGTCTGTAATTTTTTTTTCCTTTTTGTGATGTCTTTGCCTGCTTATGCTAGCTTCATAGAACGAATTTGGAAGTATCGATTCCTTTTCAATGTTCTGAAATAGTTTGAGTACTACTGGTGTAAGCTCTTCTCTGAATGCTTGTTAGAACTCTCCAGTGAAGTCATCAGGGCCAGGTCTTTTTTTTGCAGTGGTTGCGTGGAGTGTGCTATATATATCTATGAGGTCAAGTTGGCTGACTGTGCTGGTCAGCTCTTCTGTATCTTTGGTGAGTTTCTTTCTAGATGTTCTGTCCTTTACCGAGAGTGGTGTGTGGAAGTCTACTATTATTGTGGAACTGTCAGTTTCTCTTTTCAGTGCTGCTAGAGTTTGTTTTATGTACTTTGGAGCCCTGTCATTGGGTGCATAGATGTTTATTATGGTTAAGTCTTCTCGATGGAGTGTCCCTTTAATCACTATATAGTGCCTTTCTTTGTCTTTTATGGTGGATTTTGTTTTAAAGTCTATCTTATCTAAGATTTATATTGTCATTCCTGCTTTTTTTGGTAGTTATTTGTTTGATACTTTTTTTCCCACCCTTTGATTTTTAATACATTTTTGTCTTTGTTTCTAAGGTGTGTCTCTTGTAGACAGCATATTGATCGATCCTGTTTTTTTTTTTTTTTTTTTTAATCTATTCTGTCACTCCGTGTCTCTTTATGGGTGCATTTAGGCTATTTCATTCAGTGTAATTATTGATAGGTGTAAGTTTATTGCTTTCATTTTGTAGTACTTTTTTTGTGGTGCTTACATTTTCTTTGTTCCTCTTACTGACCTGTGCTGAGTTCCTTTTGTTTCTGGATTTCATTTTCATTTCTTCCTTTTTCTTTATTTTTAGATTTTGTTAATTGAGACTATGTTTTTCTTTATTTTGAAGAGTAGGTTTCTTAACTTTCTTTGTGGTCACCTTGAAATTTACCCTTGTCTTCCTAGGTTTGAAACAGTCTGTCATTACTTGGTATTGCCTTTCCTTCCTCCCCATTAGAAAGTTCTACACTTACAAATTTTATCCCCTCTTTTATTGTTCTGACATTGTTGTAATTTACAGATTAACCTCCATGGTTTCCTGTTGCAATTCTTTTGGTTTTGGATTGTCCTTGAGAGTTCATTTCCTAGGTTGGTATCTGGTTGGAACAATTTTGCATCCTAGATTCAGGCTGTGGCCTGATGTTGTTTGTTCTCAGACTGAAGGACTCCCTTGAATAATTCTTGTTATCTTGGTTTTGTTTTTACATATTCCCTTAATTTCTCCTTAACTGGAAATGTCCTAATTTCACCTTCATATTTGAACAAAAGTTTTGCAGGATATATTATTCTTCATGGGCAATTTTTTTTCTTTCGAGCTTTTATATATGTCTTTCCATTGCCTTCTTGCCTGCATGCTTTCTGCTGAATATTCAGAACTTAGTCCTATGGTTTCTCATCTCTGTGTGACTTTTTGTTTTTCTAGAGCTGCTCTCAGAGTTTTTCCTTTGTCTTTGGTTTTAGCAGTGGTGATTATGATATGCCTAGCTGATTTTCCTTTGGGGTCTACCCTATGTGGGGTTTGTTGAGCTTCTTGAATGGTCAGCATTTCATCAATCATGACATTAGGGAACTTTCTGTCAGCAATTCTTCAATGATACTCTCTGTGCTTTACATTTTCTCTCCTTGTTCCAGAACTCTGATCACTCACAGATTTTTGCTTTGGAGTGTATCCCACGTAATTCTCAGGGTTTCTTCTTTTTCCTTTGTTCTTTCTTCTGATTTTTTCGGAAGCATAGTTGTATCCAAGTATTTGTCTTCAATTTTGCTGATCCTGTCTTTCATCATTTCAAATCTGCTCCTCGGCCCTTTTATGACGCTGTCCATTTCTGAAATCTTGTTTATCTTTTGGATTTCTAATTGTTTTTGTACGATTCCTAGTTATGAATTCATTTTGACATTTAGTTTCTGTATTATTTTCCTGAATACTTTTTTCTAGATTTTCCATGAATTTGTCTATTTTTTCCTCATTTTTTCTGCATTTTGCTTCAACTCTTGGATAGCTCCAAATATTAGAGATTTTAATTCCCTATCAGGTAGTTCTAGTGCCTTTTCTTCTACTGGAAAGTCACCGGGTGTTTTATTTTGGATGCTTAATGGATCCATCCTGTATTTTTAAAAATATGTTTTGATATTGTCTGCTGTGTTTGGGACATTCAGTAGTGATTTACTTCATGTATTGACTGCTTTTTTGTTTTAATTGGTTATATCTGAGCAGGCAGGTTGTGCATTTTATGTTGTTTCCTTGTCTGTAGTCACAGTACTTCTCCACTCTTGTCAAATGGACGGTCACTTAGCTGTGGTACAGCAGTGCATGTCCAGCTGAAGAGGAAGGGGTAGAATGGGTTGCTTGTGGGATGTACAAGGGTCAACAGAGTGGACCAAGAATCAGGGGTGGGCAGGTTCCCTTAGGTCGTACCTCTGCTGTATGGGGGTCTGACGTTCAGTGCACAGAGTGGGTAGGCAGAAAAGAGGGTAGGCTTTGAGGCGTGGAGATAGTATGGGCATGGAAAAGAGGAGAAAGAAACAGGAGCCAAAAACAAACAAACAAAGGGGAAAAAAAGTGGAAAGGGAGTGTGCCATTGGAGTGGAGAGATGAGAAACTGAGAAATGGAGAAAAACAAAAACAGAAAAAATAAATAACTCTAGAAAAAATTGGAAGAGAAAAAAAAAGAAAAGCCCCCAGGGGTCCCATGGGTGCAGCCATGAAGAGCGGAGAAGTGGCTCCCAGGCTGCACAGTATCTAGCCTAGCTTTTTAGAGAGGGTATAGACGTCAAATAGTACCAGGTATTCAGGATCCAGGAGAAGAAGGTAAGTATTGAGAAACAAGAACTGGGAAATGAAAAAAGAAAGGAAAAAACAGAGAAAGAAAAAAAGAAATGCCCCCAGGGATTCTACGTACACGGCTGCACAGGTTGGGGGAGCGTCTCCTAAGCTGTGCAGCGCAGCCCTGCTAGAAGGGGCTGACAAGCCACAAGAAGAAAAACAAAGCAAAAAACAAAACAAAACAGTGCAGAGCAAAAGAAAACAAAGCAAAAAAAAAAAAAAAAAAAAGAAAGAAAAAGCCGCAGGGATCCCACCAGTGTGGTGTTTTGGGCCATGGAGTGCTTCCCCATTTGACTGGATCTTCACAGCCTTTCTTTTCAAGGAGAAGCAAAGATGGCTTATGTAGCCAGGTGTTCAAGAGAAAGGAGGGGGAGGTGGTGGGAGGCACAAAAGAAAACAAAAGAAATGGAAAAAGCAACCCAGCTCAGGAAGCCAGTGTGGGTGGGGCAAAGCCAAGCAGCTCAGGAATGATGTGGTTGCCTCCTGACCAAGATACTGCAGCTGGCAAGAATCACAGGAGGCTGAAGAGAGTGGAAGAATGGGGAGGGTAAGGAAAGCGTGTATTGCATATTGTTCATTACCGGGTGCTCTGCATCCTTCTGGGACATTCCTGAAGCTGCTTTCCTGTACTTCCTGTCCACCAATCTCCATTGTGGGTGGAATGAATCCAAACGGCATGGACGCTGCACTTCCCACCAGCCGAGCCACCACAGCCAGCCAGGAAGCTCAGAGGTAAAGCACTACGGAGAAGATGGGGTGTGGGAAAGCATGTACTACTGATTACCATGTGCTCTGTCTCCTGCTGGGAGCTCCGTGAAGCTACTTTTCCATGCTCCCTGTCTGCTGACCTCTGACAGAAGTCCAAGATGGCAAATCTGTGCTGCATTAGCTGATGGGGGATCACTGCACGTATCTCTCTGTGCAATCTGTCCTCTGTCATTTTCTTATTCTATTCAGTGTTTGGCTGTGTTCTTTATTTCTTCTTTTGAATCTTTGGGTTCTAGTAATGATGTTTGTCTCTGTTTTACTTAGTTTTCCGGTCTTTGCTGTGGAGGAACAGCATGGTGCTTCTGTCTATGGCTCCATGTTGGCTGGACTTCAAAAAGAAGACTTTTCTTGGCTTTAAACACTCAGTGCTTCCGAAAGTGCATTATCTTCTATATCGACCTCACTCTACTCTGTCTTTGTCCAAATCACATAATCACTTTGTTTTTCTCTATCTCACCGTTGCCTTGCTGTGTCTGTTCTGTTATCTCTGGAATGCTCATGTTCTCACTCCCAGTCTTCTTCACAGGATCTACTTCTGCAGCCACTGGTTGCTTCCATCTTTTTGCTGTTGTGAACAGTGCTGCAATGAACATGAGTGTACATATTTCTGTTCATGTGAAGGCTCTTATTTCTCCAGGATATATTCCAAGGAGTGGAATTGTTGGATCATATGGTAGTTCTAGTCTACCTTTTTAGGGAAGTGCCGAATTGATTTCCAAAGTGATTGTAGCATTTTGCATTCCCACCAGCAGTGTATAAGTGTTCCAGTCACTCCACAACCTCCCCAACATTTATTACTTTGTGTTTTTTGGATTAATGTCAGCCTTGTTGGGGGTGAGATGGTATCCCATTGTAGTTTTGATTTGCATTTCTCTAATGGCTAACTATCTTAGACATCTAGTGCTGCTATAAAAGAAATACCACAAGTGGATGAGTTTAACCAAGAAAAGTTTATTCTCTCACAGCCCAGTAGAGCAGAAGTCTGAATTCAGGGTGTCAACCTCAGGGGAAGGTTTTCTCTGTTGGCTGTGGAGGAAGGTCCTTGTCATCAGTCCTCCCTTGGTCTGGGAGCATCTCAGCGCAGAAAGCTCAGGTCCAAAGGACGCGCTGTGCTCCTGGCACCGCTTTATTGGCGGTAAGAGGTTTCCATGCCTCTCTGCTCACTTCTCTCTTTTATATCTCAAAAGAGATTGGCTTTTTTTTTTTAATCTTGTATATCTCATCAATATAACTACTGCTAGTCCATCTTATTTTATTATAGTTATGGGATTTACAGCACATAGGGAAATCACATCAGAAGATGAAATGATAAACAATCATACAAGGGGATCATGACTCACCCAGGCTGACAGATATTTTGGGGGGATGCAATTCAATCCATGATGCTAATGATCATGAGCAGTTCCCTGTGTATCTGATAGTGACCTGAAGGTCTTCTTTTGTGAAGTGCCTGTTCACATCCTTTGCCCATTCTTTAATTGGGTTCTTTGTCTTTTTGTTGTTGAGTTCTTGCAGTATCGTGTAGAGTTTAGAGATCAGACTCTGATTGGAATTTTTGTAGCCAAAAGCATTTTCCCGGTCTGTAGGTTGTCCTTTTACTTTTTTGGTGAAGTCTCTGGATAAGCATCAGTGTTTGATTTTCAGAAGCTATTTTCCCTTCCGGTGTTTGTGCATTGTTAGTAATGTTTTGTATACTTTTCAGGCCTTGTATTAGTGCTCCCTAGTTTTTCTTCCATGATCTTTATCGTTTTAGATTTTATGTTAAGGGCTCTGATCCATTTTGAGTTCAGTTTTGTGCATGATGTGAGGTATGGTTTGTGTTTCTTTTTTTTGCAGATGGAGATCCAGTTATGCCAGCACCATTTGTTAAAGCAACTGCCTTTTCCCCATTTAGCTGACTTTGGGCCTTTGTCAAATACCAGCTGCTCATATGTGGGTGGATTTATGTCTGGATTCTCAATTCTGTTCCATTGGTCTATGTATCTGTTGTTGTACCATTACCAGTCTGTGTTAACTACTGTGGCAGTATAATATGTTCTAAAATCAGGTAGTGTGAGACCTCCCACTTTGTTCTTCTTTTTCATTAAAGCCTTACTTACCTGGGGCCTTTTGCCTTTCCATATGTAGTTGGTGATTTTTTTCTCCATCTCCTTAAAAAGTATCATTGCTATATGGATCAGGATTACATTGTATCTATACATCGTTTTGGGTAGAATAGACATTTTTACAATGTTAAATCTTCCAATTCATGAGCAAGGTTTTTTTTTTTTTTCCACTGATGTAGGTCTCTTCTGATTTCTTGCAGTAGTGTCTTGCAGTTTTCTTTGTATAGGTCTTTTTTGTCTCTGGTTAGATTTATTCGGAATATGTTACCTTCTTGGGGATTATTGTAAATGCTATTGATTTGGTGATTTCCTCTTCGATGTTCTTTTTGTTTGTGTAAAGAATCCAACTGAGTTTTGTAGGTTTATCTTGTATTCTGATACTCTGTTGAACTCTTCTATTAGTTTCAGTAGTTCTCTCAAGGCTTCTTTAGAGTTTTCTGTGGATAAGATCATGTCATCTGCAAATAGAGACAGCTTTGCTTCTTTGCCAATTTGGATGCCCTTTATTTATTTATTTTTCTTTTAAAGATGATTTAATATCTCCAGCAAATTACAATACCTCACTACAACAGTACTAAACCTAGATCAATGTCCATCACTTCTTAGTAAATGAATTTTTAAACATAGTCTCCAAAAAAAAAAGGTAAGAGAGATTTCCGTATCCCTCCCAGCTGGCATGCTTTCTTTTGGGAGGAAATCTGCTTTTCAGGTATATATAAAATTCCTTCTTCTTTGACCCATTCTGGCACCCTATAGTTTTGTTAATAATGTGGTTGGAAGATAAGATCCAGGCCCTACTAGCTTGGCACCACCTCAAGTCTGAATTTACCTGTTTGTTTGTTGCTCATTAAACTCTGGTAACACTGAACTTTCTGTTTTGCAAGTTTTCCAAGTGGCTTCCTACCTCAGGGCCTTTGTACCTACTATTCTTCCAGATTCTTTCCTTTTTATTTATTTATTTATTTTGTGCTTTAAGTGAAAGTTTACAAATCAAATCGGTCTCTGATACAAAAAGTTACATACACATTGCTAGGTACACCTAGCTGCTCTCCCGCTAATGAGACAGCACATTCCTCCTCTCCACCCTGTATTCCCCGTGTCCATTCAACCGGTTCCTGTCCCCCTCTTCCTTCTCATCTCACCTCCGGACAGGAGCTGCCCACGTAGTCTCAGGTGTCTCCTTGAGCCAAGAAGCTCACTCCTGCCGTTACGATTTTCTGTCTTATACTCCAGTTCAATCCCTGTCTGAAGAGTTGGATTCGGGAATGGTTCCAGTCTTGGGCTAACAAAGGGTCCGGGGACCGTGACCCCCAGGGTCCCTCTATTCTCAGTAAAACCATTAAATCTGGTCTTTTTATGAGAATTTGAGGTCTATATCCCACTGTTCCTTTGCTCCATCAGGGATTTTCTGTTGTGTTCCCTGTCAGGGCAGTCATCAGTGGTACCTGGGTACCATCTAGTTCTTCTGGTCTCGGGCTGATATAGTCTTTGTTTTATGTGGCCCTTTCTGTCTCCTGGGCTCATCTTTACCTTATGTCTTTGGTGTTCTTCATTCTCCTTTGCTCCAGGTGCGTTGAGACCAATTCATGCATCTTAGATGGCCCCTTGCTAGCATTTAAGACCCCAGATGCCACTCAACGAAGTGGGATCCAAACGGGTTCTTAATGCATTTTGTTATGCCAGTTGACCTAGATGTCCCCTGAAACCATGGTTCCCAAACCACCATCCCTGCTACTCTGGCCTTTGAAAAATTTGGTTGTATTCAGGAAACTTGTTTGGTTTTGGTTTAGTCCAGTTGTGCTGACCTCTCCTGTATTGTGTGTTGTCTTTCCCTTCACCTAAAATAGCTCTTGCCCACTATCTAATTAGTGAATACTCCTCTCCCTCCCTCTTCACCCTCATAACCATCAAAGAATATTTTCTTTTCTGTTTAAACTTTTTTCTTGAATTCTTGTAATAGTGGTCTCATACAATATATGTCCTTTTGCAACTGACTAATATCACTCACCAAATGACTTCCAGATTTCTCCATGTTATGAGATGTTTCACGGATTCATCATTGTTCTTAATTCTTGTGTACTATTCCATTACATGAACGTATCATTATTTATTTATCCATTCATCCATTGATGGGCACCTTGGTGGCTTCCATCTTTTTGCTATTGTAAACAGTGCTGCAGTTAACATGGGCGTGCATATATCTGTTCTTGTGAAGCCTCTTATTTCCCTAGGATATATTCCAAGGAGTGGAATTGCTGGATGGTATGGAAGTTCTATTTCTAGCTTTTTAAGGAAGTGACAAATCAATTTCCAAATTGGTTGTAGGATTTTACACTCCCACCAGCAGCGTATAAGTGTTTCAGTCTCTCCACATTTATCATTTTGTGTTTTTTTGGATTAATGCCAGCATCATTGGGATGACATAGTATCTCACAGTAGTTTTGATTTGCATTTCTCTAATGGCTAATGACCATGAGCATTTCTTCATGTATCTGTTAGCCACTTGAATGTTTTCTTTGGTGAAATGTCTGTTCATATCCTTTGCCCATTTTTTAAGTGGGTTATTTGTCTTTTTGTAGTTGAGTTTTTGCAGTACCTTGTAGATTTTAGAGATCAGACACTGATCGGAATTGTCAGAACTCTTCTATTGTTTCAGTAGTTTTCTTGAGGATTCTTTAGGGTTTTCTGTGTATAAGATCATGTCATCCGCAAATAGAGATACTTTTACTTCTTCCTTACCAGTTTGGATGTCCTTTATTTCTTTATCTAGCCTAATTGCTCTGGGTTGGAGCTCCAGTACAATGCCGACTAAGAGTGGTGATAAAGGTCATTTTTGTCTGGTTCCTGTTCTCAAGGGGGATGCTTTCAGACTCTCTCCATTTAGGATAATGTTAGCTGTTGGCTTTGCATAAATGCCCTTCATTATGTTGAGGAATTTTCCTTCTATTCGTATTTTGCTGGGAGTTTTTGTCATGAATGGGGGTTGGACTTTGTCAAATGCCTTGTCTGAATCAATTGATAAGATCATGTGTTCTTGTCTTTTATTTATATGCTGGATTACATTGAGTGTTTTTCTAATGTTGAACCATCCCTGCATACCTGTTATAAATCCCACTTGGTCACGGCAAATTACTTTCTTCATACGTTGTTGAATTCTATTGGTTAGAACTTTGTTGAGAATTTTTGTGTCTAAGTTCATGAGGGAAATACCTCTGTAATTTTCTTTTTCTTTCGTGTCTTTTCCAGGTGTTGGTATCAGGGAAATGCTGGCTTCACAGAATGAGTTTGGGAGTACTCTGTCCTTTTCTATGCTCTGAAATACCTTTAGTAGTAGTAGTGTTAATTCTTTGAAAGTTTAATGGAATTCTCCAGTGAAGTCATCAGGGTCAGGGCTTACTTTTGTTGGGAGTATTTTAATTACTTTTTCAATCTCTTCCTATGGGCTTATCCAGCTGTTCTACCTCTGTTTGTGTTAGTTTAGGTAGGTAGTATGTTTCTAGAAATTTGTCCATTTCTTCTAGGTTTCAAATGTGTTAGAGTACAATTTTTCATAGTACCTGATATGACTTTTGAATTTCAGTTGGTTGTGTTGTGTTATTTATTGCCCACCTCATTTCTTATTTGGGTTATTAGCTTTGTCTCCTGTTTTTCTTTTGTCAGTCTGGCCAATGGCTTATCATTTTTGTTAATCTTGTCGAACAACTAGCTTTTGGTCTTGTTAACTCTCAATTGTTTTTCTGTTCTCTATTTTATTAAATTCTGCTTTAGTTTTTATTATTTGCTTTCTTCTGGTGCCTGAGGATTTCTTTTGTTGTTGTCTTTCTAGGTTTTTCGTCTTTCTATTTCTTCAAGTTGTAGGGATCATTCTTTGATTTTGGCCCTTCCTTCTTTTTGGATATGTGCATGTATTGCTCTAAATTGACCTCCGAGAACTGCTTTATTGTGTCCCAAAAATTCTGATAGGAAGTGTTTTCATTCTCACTTGATTCTATGAATTTCTTTAGTCTGTCCTTAATTTCTTCTATAACCCAGTCATTTTTGAGCGAGTTCTTTTTCAGTTTCCATATGTTTGATTTCTTTTCCCTGCTGTTTCTGTTATTGATATCTACCTTTATGGCTTATATGGTCAGAGAAAATGCTTTGTAATGTTTCAATGCTTTGATTCTCGTCTAGTCTAGAGAATATTCCATGTGCATTGGAAAAGAAAGTATAATTGTCTGCTGTTGGATGGATGTTCTGTATATGCCTACGAGGTCAAGTTGGCTGATTGTGGCATTTAGCAATTCCATGTCTTTATTGAGATTCTTTCTGGATGTTCTCTCCTTCACCGAAAGTGGTGTGTAGAAGTCTCCTACTATTATTGTAGAGCTGTCTTTCTCACTTTTCAATGCTGTTAGAGTTTGTTTTATATATCCTGAAGCCCTGTTGTGGGGTGTGTGTATTTAAAACGGTAACTTCCTCCTGGTATATTGTTCCTTTAATCATTATATAGTGTCCTTCCTTCTTCATTGTGGTGGATTTAACTTTAAAGTTTATTTTGTCAGAAATTAGTATTGCCACTCCTGCTCTTTTTTATTGCTGTTTGCTTGATATATTTTTTTCCATCCGTTGAGTCTTAGTTTGTTAGTGTCTTTAAGTTTAAGGTGTGTCTCTTGTAGGCAGCATATAAATGGATTGTTCTTTTCATCCATTCTGTCACTCTTTCTCCCTTTACTGGTACATTTGGTCCCTTCACATCTCGCGTGATTATGGATAAACATGAGTTTATTGTTGTCATTTTGATGTTTTGTGTGTTGTTGACAGTTTTGTTTTTCCACTTAATTTTTTGTGCTGAATAGTTTTTCTTTATAAATTTCTTTTCCTCTTTTTCATTGTTGTTGATTTTGTTTTTGTTAAGTATATTTTTCTTGTTTTTAATTTTGATGTATAGGATTGTTAGTCTCCATTGTCACTACCATATTATTTACCCCTATTTCTCTAAATTTAAACCAAACTTTTATTTCTCTATGTTGACTTTACTTCCTCTCCATATGAAAGATTCTATGAATACACTTTTTAGTCCCTCTTTATTGATTTAATATTGTCATCTTTTACCTAATGGCGTCTCTCTTTCCCTGTTTTGAGCATTTGTTATCTTGATTTGTTTTGTGATTTCCCTCTTTGGTTTGATATCTGGTTTCTCTGTCCTGTGTTCCAGTCTTGGGTTGTTATCCGATATTATTGATTTTCTAACCAGGGGACTTTAATATTTATTGTAGTTTTTGTTTGGTTTTTGAAAATTCCCTAAAGTTCTGTTTATCTGTAAATGACTTAATTTTACCTTCATATTTGAGAGACAGTTTTCCTGGATATTTGATTCTTGGCTGACAATTTTTTTCCTTCAAGACTTTATATCCCATTGCCTTCATGCCTGCTGGTTTCTGCTGAGTAGTCCAAACTTAGTCTTATTGACTTTCCTCTGTAGGTGACTTTTCATTTACCCAGCTGCTCTTAAAATTCTCTCTTTATCTTTGGTTTTGGCAAGTTTGATTATAGCATGTGTTGGTGACTTTCTTTTGAGATCTACGTTGTGTGGCATTCCATGAGCATCTTGGGTAGATATCTTCTCGCCTTTCATGACATGAGGGAAGTTTTCTACCAAGAAATCTTCCACAGTTCTCTCTGTATTTTCTGTTATCCTTCCCTGTTCTGGTATTCCAATCACTTATAAGTTATTGCTCTTAATAGAGACACAAATGATTCTTAGGATTTTTTTCTTTTTTTTTATTCTTTTATCTGATTTTTCACATTGTATACCAAGTGTTTTATCTTCAGTCTTACAAATTCTGACTTCCAATTCCTCAGTTCTGCTCCTCTGACTTTCTCTTGAGCTGTCCAGTTCTGAAATTTTATTGTTAATCTTCTGAATTTCTGATTGCTGTCTCTCTGTGGATTCTTGCAGCCTATTACATTTTTCATTATGCTCTTGAGAAACCTTTGTAATTTCCTTGACTGATTAATCTGTGTATTTCTTGGCTTGTTCTGCATTTTGCCTGGTCTCCTTCTTGATCTCTTGGAGAATTCTGACTATTATTCACTTGTATTCTACCTCTGTTAATTACAGGAATACCTCTTCATCCAGAGGATTCGTTGATTGTTTTGGGAGCTTGTAGAAGCAATCATTGTCTGCTTCTCTATGTGAATTGATATTGACTGATTTCTCTGAGCTATTAATAATTAATAACTATTTTATTAATTTATTTTATATTTGCTTACTGTGTCCTAGCTTCTTATTTTGTTTTGTGTTGATATACACAAATAGGATCCTCAAGTGAGCTAGCTTGATTACTGGAGCCTTTGAAGCTCTGCTGTTCTGTCACCAGGTGGGTAGATCTGTTACTAGGTATGTGAGCCTAGAAGTCCATTCACTTTTCTTGTACAGATTCAACATATGTGCCCAGGTAGCTGGTCATCAAGTATGTGGTGCAGGGTCTCACCTACAGTCTTAGAGAAGCAGCGGTGATGGGTTCCTGCACAGGTATCTGGTTGCAGCAGGGGTCACAATCTGAGAATGGCATGGGGCTGTCAACCATCCCCCAAAAATCTATTAGGAAGGCACATCCCTGTTTTCTAGGATGCACAAGTGGGTAGGCTCTGCAGCCGTACCATAGGCAACCAATGCTTCTAAGCGTAAGGTCTGGGAGGGACCACTTATCCTTGGACCTCTGTTGTGGGTGGCTCGGTGGCATGAGTGGAGCCACCAGTCCTCAGGTCCCTGGTATGGGTAGGTGAGGACCCTGCTTAACAGCCAGAGTGATGTCAAATGTCAAAAACCTCCCTCTTCACCACACAGCTATAACACTTAAAGTCAGACCTCAGGCACATACACCCATGCATTGTGACAACAAGCTGTAACGGGGCCACAGGGGTCCACGCAGGTGTTAACGGCATTCAAATCCATGGACTGCTTGTGCCTGGACAGGAGGTCCTTCTGCCTTAAGTCCCCAGTTCGGGAGAGCAGGCAGTTTATTTTTCCCCATTTGTTAATTTGTTCCTTCTCCAAGGCTGGGAGAGTGGCTCAGAGTATGCAGTAGGACCTATCTTAGGCCCAGGGAAATCAACTGTCACTGAAGCAGCTCAGTGCCTGGGGCAGAGGGAAGAGGCATCAGATAAAAGGGAGAGAGTTCCTTGGAATGGGGAGCTGTTTGATCTGTGTGGTAAATTAGATGCACGCACTATGTCAAGAGCACTGTTTATCACTGATTCCGGAGGCATGAGTAGTATCTGCACCCCTGTCTCTCTGTGGCTAAGGAAATCGTATCCTGAACGCTACTGCTAGGCCGGCCGCAGCTTTGCCGGGGATAGGACCTGTGCCACTCGCTCGCTTTCATTTGCTTAGGTAACCGCACCCCAAACGCTTCCACCAGTCCCCCATCGGCTGCACCAGAGAATTGGGTTTGAGGGGCACCAGTTCCCACCGAGTCAGGTCCAGGAAGTCCTCACTGCTTCTGAACCATCTCTCCCTCCCCCTGCTGCTCAGTCCAATTTCTTGACTTTGCCTTTGATGTTCATGGCACCTAGCTTGTCATAAATATAATCGATTCTCTCATTTTGGGGGGTCTTTGTTGTAAAAGGAACCACTGGAAGCATCTGACTACTCTGTCATCTCGGGCCTGCCCATTAACTGCATTTTTTTTTAAATGACAATAATCTAGTCAACTGATTTTTCTTCATATGTACACTGTTATTTCTTTCTTGTTTGAATAACTGGAGAAAAACTGCTAATTTAATTTTAAATTAGTCTGTTCAGAAAAAAGGCCTGGCAAACTACTTCCAAAAAAATCAGCCATTGAAAATGCTATGGGACACCTTTCTACTCTGACACTCATGTGTCATCATCAGTTGAGTCAATTCTACTTCATGGAGACCCTATGTGTCAGAGTAATATGGTGCTCCATAGGGTTTCTAATGGAAGTAGATCATGAGGCCTTTCTTTTAGATACCTCTGAGTATAATTGAAACATCATCCTTTCGGTTAGCAGCCAGAAACATTAACAATCTGCACCATCCAGAGCCTCCATTAGTCAAAAAAAAAACAAAAAACCATTGCCATCGAGTTGATTTTGAATCATAGTGACTCTATAGACAGAGTAAAACTGACTCATAAGCCTTCCAAGGTTTTAATCTTTATGGAAGCAGACTGCAACAACTTTCTCTCATGGAGCAGCTGGTGGAATCAAACCACCGACCTTTTGGTTAGCCATGAAATGGTTGTCCATTGTGCCGTCAGGCCTCCTTAATAGTCAGTTAGGATCTTCAAATTGTTTTACTGAACGTTAAGCATCCTGATATGATTTAATTTTGAAGCATCAATTTTTTAAATAAGGGTAAGGAAATAAAGGAAAACACATAAAAGTATTATAAAGATTAGCTAAGAAACTACTGCTCTGACCAGCCCTGTCAAATATGTCTGCTGTTCATGTATGCAGGAACATAAAAGGAGGTTTACTTGGCTCAGTACACACTCAAGTGAAGAAAACAAACTTCCAAATGTTTATCTTGTATTTTAACAAACCAGCTGCCTTTCTAAGGCTATCAAACTAATATGCACATGGCTTTGACTTCCAACAAATTCTGGGGGACAACTTGTACTTTTTAAATCAGAGTTACTATAAAAAAAAAGCTACTTAATAAATAATTTCAGTCCCACAACTATAATAAGCACCAAGAAACCACAAACTAGCGATTGTTGCATTTTTTAACATCAGTTTGTCATATGTTAACATCACTGTAAGAACCAGTGAAGAGGTGAAACAATTCATTTGGTTACCAGTTTCAACAAAATTTGAGAAAAATATAAATGAATAAATGAAATCGGGTCAATATCTGTTAATTAACTTAATATGAGCCATTTACTCTATGAAAGTAAACTGAGTTACAATACATAAAAAGCTTACAAATGCCCATTAGCAATATTAATTACATAGTTACCCACCCTTTCTTCACTTATCAATGTGGTCAGGTTCTAAAACCAGGTCATCGACTGAAATCAGTGTTATGGGAAAACAGAGGATGAGCACACTAGGTCACAAAATAGAAGATGACTACATCATTATATAACTGTCAACCCACTGAAAATCATGGCTCAGCCAATTTTACACCTAACCTTAATCATCTGTCTTAGTCATCTAGTGCTGCTATAACAGAAATACCACAGGCAGAAGACTTCAACAGTGATTTTGTTCTCTCACAGACCAGTAGGCTAGAAGTTTGAATTCAGGGCACCAGCTACAGGGGATGACTCCCTCTCTCTGTCATCTCTGGAGGAATGTCCTTGTCATCAATCTTTACTGGTCAAGGAGCTTCTCAGCACAGGGACACTGGTTCCAAAGGAAAAGCTATTTTCCTGGCTCTTGTTTCTTGGTGATATGAGGTCCCCAGTAGGTAGAACCCATGACAGCAGGAACCCGGGTTGGAATTTGGGGTAGTCGTGCTCCAAGTGATTCCCAATGACTCACTTGATTTCTATCCCCACCCCATAATTAGTCTCTGTGTGTTTAGAAGCCCTCATTCCCAGGCAGGAAACACCTCACGACAGTGATGAACTTGATTTAAAATGACAACCATCTGCCCAGCAAGAAGGGGTCCTTCTGTCACAAAATCACGGCGATAGATAGTCTCAGGTGTCTTGACTCAGATATGCATCCCAAGTCTCAGGATCCCAACCCTTCCTCAGGACCAGGCCTGGAACCAGGGTTGGAACATTCTCCTTTGCCGTACCTCCTATGCTCATCAGGAAGTCCTGGTCCTGATCCTCAGCTTTTCCATGCTCTGTTTGCTGAAATGACTCAAGAGTACCAGTACACCATTCCAGCTTAATGCCTGAGATGATTTGAAAAATTGCACCACTAAAGCATGCCATGGGCTACCAGCCTAACACCCCATCAGCCATAAGGTCTTCATTGTTAGCTGGCCTGCTGTTGATCTAGTTTTGAATTTTAGAGTCTGCTGCCTAGAGCCATTTCTAGTTTCAGCTGACTTTCTTTCTCCAGGAAACAGACTCCAGACGTGCATTTTATACAAAAGGCTTAATGGAAACTCAGCTCCAGGATAGGACTGCCAAATAGAATAAAGGACAGCAGTGAAACCTGAGCTTCAGATAAGCCATAGATTTTCCTCCCCCGCAGGCAATGCTTCTGCCAAAACTGCCATCCTTGGACTTATTAAATGCCTTATCGACTGTCATGGTGTCCCACACAGCATCATCTTATATCAAGGAACTCACTTCACAGCAAATGAGTGGAGGCTATGGGCTCATGCTCATGTAATTCACTGGTCTTACCATGTTCCCCATCATCCTGAAGCAGCTGGCTTAAAAGGAAGATGGAATGGCCTTCTAAAGGCACAATTATAGTGGCAGCTAGGTGGCAATACCTTGCAGGGTCAGGGCAATGTTCTCAAGGAGGCTATATACTCTAAACCAGCATCTAATATATATGATACTGTATCTCCAATAGCCAGGATTCAGGGGTCCAGAAATCAAGGGGTGGACATAGGAGTAGAATCACTCACTGTTACCCCAAATATTTCCTTCCTGTTCCCCCAAATTTATGCTCTGTGGGTATAGGGGCCTTCGTTCCAAAGAGAGGAATGCTCCCACCTGGAGACACATCACCAATTCCATTGAACTGGAAGTTAAGGATGCCACCTGGCCAGTTTGGGCTCCTTATGCCTGTGGATCAACAGGCAAAAAAGGGAGTTACCATACTGGATGGTGTGATTGATCCTGATACCAAGAGGAAATTGGATTTATATTACCTAATGGAGGTAAAGAAGAGTACATCTGGAATGCAGGAGAACCTTAGGGCGTCTCTTAGTACTACCATGCCCTGTGATTAAAGTCAGTGGGAAACTATAGCAACCCAATTCTGACATGACTACTAATGACCCAGAACCTTCAGGAATGAAGGTTTGTGTTACCCCACCAGGCAAAGAACCACAACCAGCAGAGGTGCTTGTTGAGAGCAAAGGGAATATGGAATGGGCAGTGGAAGAAGGTAGTTCCAAATACCAGTTATGGCCACGCTACCAGTTGCAGAAATGAGGACTATAATTGTTATGGGTATTTCTGCATTGTATGTGTGCATCAGCTATTTTTGTTTACTTCACTTATAAAATATAAGATGTAAACAGGGCTAATGCATTTTCAGTTGTTTGTGTGTTCCTTGTATCATGTTAGGCCCAAGTGTGACTTTATAATTGTCTTTATTCAGAGATTATGAAAGGTTTAAAGAGATATGTACAGGTGCCAAGTTGACAAGGGGTGGACTGTGGTGGTTATGATTGAGTGTCAACTTAACTAGGCCATGATTCTCAGTATTTTTGGGGTGGTATAATGTGATCATTTCCCTGTTGAGATTTGATGCGTCATCACCCCCATGATGGGATCTGCTGCAAGTAGCCAATCAGTTGAAGGGGAGTTTTTGGGCATGTGGTCTGCATCAAGTGTGGGTGAATATTCGGGCAGGGCTCGAAGGCTTTTACTCGTTCTGGACCGTGCAGCTGGCTCCTGTTCATCTGACCTCTGGTTCTTGGGACTTGAGGTAGCAGCTTATCTCCAGTCTTATCTGCTGATCTTGGGATTCATCGATCTTCACAGTCTGTGGGCAACAGCACTGCTCTCGGTCTGCTGATCTTGGGTTAGCCAGCCCCTGTGGTTACATGAATCTGAAGAAGCCTCTTTCCTGAACCACAAACTTGGGACGTGACAGCCTCTACAACTGCGTAAGCCATTTCCTTGATATAAATCTCTCTCTATATATACATATTTATATGCTTTACTGGTTTTCTTCTCTAGAGAACCCAGCCTAAGACAGAAGCCTTTCCCTATCAATTCTTCCTTTCCCTCTCCCTAGCCACCCCTCCAACTTCACTAAAAGATTTCTCAACTCTCTCAGTCTTGTAATTGCTTTGTCACATGATTCCTTATAAACGAACCATTTAAGTTCACAAATATGAATGATGAGAATATATAGACACCACAAGGATCCACCTTCAGGCTCCAGAGTAAATCTGAATGCCAACAGCTTATCTTTCTGCACCTGCTGTACCTTATTCACTCATTCACTCTCTGGCCATGTGACAAAATCTCCCTGCCTCCCACCAGGAATCCCTAACTCCCCTGTTCCAAAATATGGGTCACTGTGAGTCAGAATCGACTCGATGGCAATGGGTTTGGTTTTGATTTGGGTTATATTTTTTATTTCACACATTACTTTGGGCCTGGAGTCTTGACTCACTCTTGCACTAATTTTGTTGACTTGCTCCCAGAATATTCCTTCAGTTCCAAGCTTCAGCGTTTGTTCTCTGATCTCAGGAAACCAACCACAAAGCAGGAATGAAACCAATTCAGGGGTCCCTACCTCCCTGTGGGACGAACTGACTGGGCCTACCTGCAGACTGAAATCCCAGCTAGGGGAGGAAATCTAGATACTACTCTTTAAATTGCAGCTTTCTTATGGCATTCACCATCTTTTAACTTTTTCAGTAGTTTTGAATATTTTTCCTATTATTTAGCTATAAGCTTCTTCAGTGTTGAACTCAAGTCAGTTTCAAGTTTATTCATTGAAAAAAACCAGAATGCTCATGAAGGTTTTATACACCTACGTCAGTTTTCTGCATCCCCTTTTCTCTTCTCTCAACATAATAACAAAACACCTACATTTTATGATAAAAAAGGAAGGTATGGCGGTAATATGATTGGTAAGAACACACACAATTCAGCTTGTGGGCATTCAACATTTATCCTGAGAGATCCCGTCAATGAATTTTGAGAAAAAATGGGAAATTTTGTTTACTATCTTTTCCAGGGAATTTGGTTTCATCTAATAATACAGGAATGAACTTTTTGGCTGCATGTCAAACTCAAAAAGTTAAATATTCCAGAGTTCATAGAACAGAAAGAGGAAAAATACATCTTTCGATTTCTTAACATCACCCTTGTTCATAAGGAACTATGTATGATATTGTCCTAGAAAATATGGACTTAACAAAAGTTTTGTAAGACGACTGATAGGAATAAAAAGATTAAGGAATATCCTAATGTATGTGCTTGGCCTTTATGTGCATTCCATATTTTTTAGGAAGTCTGGGCAGAAACTGGGGAATGGTGCAAATTGGACATTTTCCTCTGAATTTATTAATATTTGCTCTTCTAATTAGTAAAAGTACCCCATTTTTCCTCAAAGGAAATATCCTTTCATCCTTATCTTTGTTAATCGTAATTCTTATGATTAGTAAAAGAATAGAGCCATATTTTTTATATATGCCTTCCCTCAACTATCACTTGGAAGAATTCGCAGTGTATTTGGTGTATAGAAATAGATATATAGATATATCCAGGTGTGAAGTACTGTTATACCATGAAAGGTTAAAAAAAAAAAAAAAAAAGAAAGCACTATCGATATGAGAAAAGAATGAACATTTCTTTCCTTTGGACAAGTAAAAAGTTGCATGGAGAAAATAGATTTAATGGTTATAATAATTTCTCCAATACAGAAATTGGCTATTACCGATTTTCCTCTTGTTGTTTCCCTGGGAAAACTGAAAAACTGTTTGAAATTATATTCCACGTAATGGAAGCCACAGGTTATTGAAACACTGGCTATTACACAAATCAGTCTCTGAAAGAGTCTCCCCAGACCACTGGCTGGGAAACCACCAAAGAAGATTCCGTTTTGTCAGGTCTTAAAGATAAGATGGTCAGTGTCACTTCTCATTCTGACTGCTTGAAAATAGAGATGGGCCATCCCAAGGCAAATCTGTGTTTTCCGAGCCTGATGTCTTCCCAAAGCTATTATTTTTAACGGCTTCTTGGAAAAAAATTGAGAAACTGTTTTCTACATTGGGTTAAAAATATAGACTATCACTCATTTACCAACAGACAAAATGGGACTAATTATAAAATCATCCTTCTGTCTTCTCATCCCAGATCCCGGACCCGTTTGAGAGAACCAAGCCTCTCTCCTTGAATGCCCTTCTCTCTTGCCTAGAGGAGACCATAAACCTGATTCCCTCCTAGCTCACTGACTGTCTATTTTCTGTCCTTTGCTAGCTGCTCTAGCAGCACCTCTACATGGCGGTGTTCTTCATTGTTCAGTCGTGCTCTTTTCATATTGCTCTGCAGTGTTTCTCTGGAGGAATACATTGATTTCAGTGCTCAATTATCCTAACAGTTGCCTAATGACTATCTAGCAGCAATTCCAAACACCATAATTTAAACTTAAATTTTGAAATAACCAACGGCATCTCAAACATAACATTTCTAAAACTGAATTATTAATAGGCCCCCCCACACCGACTTGCTCCAAATATATCCCTTCCTAAGTTCTTGTCCTATAAATAAAGAGCTTTATAGTTCACCTGGTTGATCAAAATAATATAATGGGAGTCATCTTTGACTCTTTCATTTTCCTCATGTTTCTATTACAGTCTATCAGCAAATCTGAAAAAATAACTGCTCTGGTATTTTTAACTCCATCTCCGTACAGCAACCAGTGAAATCTTCATATTAAATAAACAATAAAAAAAGGATTATAATTCTTTCTTGTCTAAACTCCTTCAATGTCTTTC
The DNA here is from genome assembly GCF_024166365.1 of Elephas maximus indicus. NCBI lineage: Eukaryota > Metazoa > Chordata > Mammalia > Proboscidea > Elephantidae > Elephas > Elephas maximus. The sequence continues at coordinate 89,934,641 of NC_064823.1, forward strand.
CCTGTATTTCGAGAATAAAATTCAGTAATCTTTTAAGAATTACAAGCCTTGCATGGTCTGTTCCTACCTTGACCGCAATTGTTTTCCATTCCACTGTTCCCTTATTCATTTTCTTTTTGATCCCTAGACTATACCAAGGTCTTCACACATAATACTTCACCTTTTTGGACTGTGCTTTCCCCGACTGTGTGCATGGTTTTAGGTCTCAGTTTAGAGTGAATTTCCCTGAAAATCCAAAGTAAGATCCCTTGCTGTTCTCTTTCATAGAGACCTATTCCTTGTGTATACGTAAGACTAACAGAATTAATAGGAAACAAAGGAGCAAGTCAATACTTTGTTAGTCCAGTCAACTCACCTGATTTGGGGTATGTGGCTATCATGATATCATCTGGCCTACTTAGGAATTGTTCAATATTTTCCCACTTGTTTGCAAAAGCATAGATCATGGGACAGCTATAAACCATCTTTAGATTTTTTCAAAAACCATCTTTTGAGAAATTCGTTGTTGTACCAGATTGTGCAATTAAGACAATACTTCTGACTTCTAAAACGTGGAGAAATAAAGAGAATCAAAAATCAAAATCTGCATTACTAGTGTTATTCCTAAGACATTGCGACATCATCTTAAGAAAAATTGGACTTTAATACACTGAGCGCACAGAGATCTAAATACAAAGGGTATTTTTGCAGGCATAAAGCCATAGAATACAAGGGTGGTAACTGGCTAGTGAGAAACAAAAGTCTTTAATGGAAGCTTTGGAAATACACAGAACTGCAAATCCTACTTTAAAGACAGATTTCACACTTTTTTCCAGAAAAATGTCTGGACTCAAGGCAAAATATATTCATTACTTATCATCAGCACTTGAGTTGCACTCTATTTTTCCTGGGAAATCTGCTGTCACCCTTATCTTTGTTCTTCGGTATATAATGTGTCATTTCTTTTCCCCTTGGGCTGCTTCTGCTACTTTTTCTTTATCATTGGCTTTGAGCAATGAAATTATGATTCCCTTTGGTGTAGTTCCCCCCCATTATATTTTTCTTGCTCCCACTTTGCGTTCATTAAGCTTCTTAGTTTTTTTGATTTATGGTTTAATTAAATATGAAAAATGTTTGGCCATTACTTCTTAAGTATTTTTTCTGCTCCTTCTCTCCTTCTGAGACTCCAATTACATCTCGATTAGCTGTGCCTATACATCACTGATACTCTGTTCATTTTTTTAATATATTTTTTAAAAGCATCTATTACTGTCTTCAATGCACTAATCTTTTTTTTTTTTTTTTGCAGTGTCTATTTTATGAATAACTCAGCCAGCATATTTTTATCTCAGGCATTGTAGTTTTCATCTCTAGATATTCAATTTGGGATTTTTAAAAATATTTTTTCTGTCTCTACTTTTTGAGCATATGGGATACAGTTATAATGACTATTTTAATGTCTTCATCTGCTAATTCTAACATCTGTGTCAGTTCTAGATTGTTTATAATTGATTGGTTTTCTTTTCATTATTTCATTCTTTTGAGTGTTAGTACTCTTAATTACCTTTGATTGGATGCCAGGTGTTGTGAATTTTTCTTTGTTGGGTACTGTATACTTTCATATTTCTATAAATATTCTTGAGTTTTTTTCTAGGACACAATTAAGTTACTCACTAATGGTTTGATACATTTAGGTTTTGTGCTCAGGCTAGGGCAAATTATTAGGCATCACTGAGGCAAAACCCTTCTGAGGAATCTTTCCAATGTCTGTGAATAATGAGATTTCCCAATCCAGCTAAGGAGAATAGGTTCTTTCTCCAGCCTTGTATGGGCACCTGACACTATTCCCTAGTCTTCCAATGGCCTTTCCCCAACCTGCAGTACTTTCCTTATATGCATATTCACAGAGGCAGATTACCCAATAAGCAAAGTAAACATGGTGTTTAACTTGCTTACTAGATCACCTGTAGTGAACAATTTCCCAATTTTTCACCACATCAAAGATTCTGCTTCTGGGTATGTCTGCCATCTGTCTCTACCTAACCCACAGCACCCTCTTACTGAATTAAAAACTCTTTCCAAATTTACAATCCCTGAAGGGGACCGATTACCCAGCAAGCAAGGTAAACATGGGTTTGCTTGTGCTTATTTATTAATCTGCCCTGAACAATTTCACATGAGAAACCCTACAGATCAGTAAACTCAAGTAAGTCCATGTTTACCTTTCTTACTGGTTAATCCACCCTGCAAATTCATATCATTACTCAGGTAAACTCTCCAGGAATCCTTTCTGTAGATTTCGAAGTTTTCTCTCTGTACTCTGGTACTCTGTCCTGTGAACCTTATTCACCTTTGTCTCCCTGGACCACCAGCTCTATCTCCTTAATTCAGGAAGTCCCCCCAAATCCGCCTGGGTTTTTCTTCCTGAGTGGGGCCTGGGAATTCTCTCAAGGCAGTAAACTGAGGCTGTCATAAGATTTAACTTTTTTGCTTCCTGTTTCTCAGGGTTCACTGTCCTCCGTTGCCCAATTTTCAATTTCTTAAACAGCACTGATTCATACATTTAACTCAGTGTTTTGACTGTTTCAGGAAGAAGGGTACATCCAGTTCCTACTCCTCCATTTTGCCTAGAAGCAGAAGTCTGCTCTCATTTCTAAAACATCTAGTCATTAGCAGTGCCTCAGAACTGCCATCTTAATTTCAGTGTAGTAAACGTAATTATAAAGAAGTTTTGGTTTATTTAAACATAACTTAAGGTGGGGTATTTTCTTAATTGCACTTAAACGTATACTTTTTCAACAATTTTGGCACATCAAATTACTCCTTTCAGTGCCTTTTGCATGGACATTCAGTTTTGCTTTAGTGTTTGGTATAGACACTTCTGTATAATGTACAGAATAGCCAGAGCAAAATAAGCCAACTGAAAGCAACATTTTTTAATAGGACATGTTTACTTGATTTTTCTCCCTTCTTGGCAGTTGAACCCTGACTATAAAACTTATATAGCAATTAAAGCCAAAAGCCAAATCCACTGCCTTCGAGTCAATTCCGACTCGTCGCAACCCTATAGGACAAAGTAGAAATGCCCGATAGAGTTTCCAAGGAGGGCTTGGCAGATTAGAACTGCCGACCTCTTGGTGAGCATCCTGTAGCACTTAATCACTATGCCACCAGGGTTTCTCTATATTTACCTCTAGCTTTTATACCTATTGTTATTTTTATTCATTGTCTTTGAGTTGATTTCAATCCATAGAGACCCCATGTGACAGACTAGAACTGCCTTTCAAGGTTTTCTAGGCTGTAATCTTTACGGGACCAGATCACCAGGTCTTTCTCCCGGGAGCTGCTGGGTGGGCTCAAACTGCCAACCCTTTGGTTAGTAGCCAAGTGCATTACCATTGCACCACCAGAGCTCCTCTCATCTATGAGTATACTTATATCTATATTTATACGTATAGCATACCTGGGGAGAAATTTTTTGAAAAGAGTCATTTTAAAGACAAGCAATGGATAATTTAGATTAATTCAACTCATTGAGTAATTAGAATTAAACTACTATACTGTTAGTTGATGTATATATAACAATATACGAACTCATTGTTGAGTTGACTCCAACTCATAGTGATCCTATAGGATGGAGTAGAACTGCCCTATAGGGTTTTCAAGGCTGTAAATCTTTATAGAAGCAGAGTGCCACATCTTTTTCTTATGGAGAGCCTGGAGGGTTTGAACCACAGACCTCTTGGTTAACAGCCAAGTGCTTTAGCCACTAAGCCACCAGGGCTTCTTGACAATATATGAGACTCCAAAAATATACAGCAGGGCACTGGTATAATTTTCTTCCTTTTTCTCTTAAAAAAACTCTTTAAATTCCTTCGCCAATTTTGGTTGGAAAAGAGTTCCTTTTATGCACCTTGTGATGGATTTTTTTTTTTTGACATATCCTCTACTGCAACTTTGCTTTTTATTTTTGATCATGCTAATTTTTTTAATTAATTATGTTTTGGAATTACTACATAGTAAAGGATTCAACTCTGAGGCAATTAAAAGAATTTAGACAAATGATTTCTATCAATACTGCATTTGCTCCTGTCTGTCATAAATATGGAAACCCTGGTGGCGTAGTGGTTAAGTGCTACAGCTGTTAACCAAAGGGTCGGCAGTTCGAATCCACAAGGCGCTCCTTGAAAACTCTATGGGGCAGTTCTACTCTGTCCTATAGGGTTGCTATGAGTTGGAATCGACTCGACAGCACTGGGTTTGGTTTGATTTTTATCAGGAATATATTATATACTCCTTTACTAATAACCTATGTGTGTAAGGAAAATAAACCTCAATTGTATTCTCCTTTGCTAGGGCCCTGAACTAGAGGATTATTATTCTTAATTAAGTAAAGAATTATTCTAAATCAATTTTTCAGGAAAATGTTGCCCACACTCATTGATTAATAAAACTTCCAGTCATAATAATAATCACAGTAATGATGAATTCTGAAAAAAAAAAAAAATTCTGAAGTGAGACCAAATTGATCAGCTAAACTACTCCAAAAAGTTTTGGATCCTGTTGGAGCTATTTACTCTTTACTTTCTTCCACTTTATTTTCACTGGACTTTTTAAGCAAAATTCTAGCCTTTCTCTTGCTAATGTTTTTCATTTTACTAACCCATTCCTTTCACAAAGAATGGAAATATCCAAGAACTGTAAGATAAATCCTTCAGAGTCTACTGTTCCATTTATTTCCAGACACTTTTCAATTAATAATAAGTAACAAATACTTATATATATGGGAGGAGACAGTCTGAATTAATAACAACCTGTAATATAGAATATCTTGAATGTAACTGTATTGCTTCTAGTAAGATAAGAATATTCAAACCTCAAAGATCAGAAGTTCTTAAAATGATTGATTTATCATTTCTATAGGGTTGCTATGAGTCAGGATCAACTTGACGGCAGTGGGTTTGGATTTTTTGGGGGTATCAGGTAAATAATTTGTAAGTAAATTAGTGATAACAAAATTCCTTGAAGGTGCTTGAAAGAGAAATTGCACTTAATATCAATAGTTACTCGTATAATGGGAGTAACAAAAAATCAAACTGCAGTTCAAACTGGTAGGTCATAAGTGGGGGGTTATGGGAGGAAGTGTGCTTTTGAATAGGAAAAGCATGTTGGTGTAATAGCCTAGTGTTTTACAGGTAACTCCTCTACTCTCTCCAAAGAAAGTCAAGAAGAGAGAAGTTAGGCAAAAATTTTGGCATTTAAATATGCCATATGTGTTGCTGTTGTTGTTGGGTGTCATGAAGCCAACTCTGACTCATGGCGATCCCATGTGACAGAAGAGACCTGCCCCATAGTGTTTCTTAGGCTGTAATTGTTACAGAAGGCAGACTGCCACTGCTTTCTCCTGTGGAGCCACCAGGTGGGTTCGAATCACGTGTATATGCACAGGCGCACACATATTACATACATAATATTTATAGCACATTTTTATGTCATAGTTAATGGGTAAATACACAGAAAGAGTTGTTGTTAAATCACAGATTTGTCTTAAAATCTATTGCATCTTATGTTAGAATTACAGAGAAAATAAGATAATGGTAATTTTGCATCTTAATTTACTGCTCATAGGGTAAGGAGTTTGGGGGCCTCAGGAGCCTAGAAGAGACTACATTGATCGAGGAGTAGAATTCAGCACAGAGTAGACAACTAACAATTAAGACAGTAGGTAAAACCCTGAGGCAAGGATGCCAGTGAGAGTTGAATGGACAGGGACTTTTAGGAAAATTATGTTAATATTCCATATTAAATTGTTATACTTTCTATATACTTCTCAATTACCCTCTATTTTCAGTAAAATATCTGGTTGCCTCGACAGTCCTTTGTTAATAGAGGAAACGAGTCCAGTAAAAGAAGGAATTCGCCAGTATGAAATAAAGACTATGGAACAGGACAGCAGCCTCAAAAAAGAAAAAATAATATGATAGTCAAGAACTCAGGAGGAGCAGGAGGTTGGAGGGGAAGTGAAATTGAGAGTATAAGCACTCTGCCTGGAATGAAATGTTGAGTGAATTAAATGAATGCATAAATGAATGAGGATACTTCTGATATCTTGTGGATGGTGCTGCTTCCTAGTTTGATTACAAAGGAATGGGAGACCACACTGGATACATGCAAGTATCAGGCTTGAGTTTCATATAATAAATAGTTTTCCCTCACACTTTTTTATTCTATTACTACCGTAGCAAATTATTTCTTCCTAGATTATGTAAAGCTTATTATGGGAAAGTGAATGAATATGGAGAAGACAGATTCTCTTTTCCCACTGTGTGCTACAATTCTTAAGGACAGATTTGGTCTTCACATAGTTATATACCACACATTTACAGCATCATTGTTCGTTCTAATTCATGTTTAACTCACTCTTAACTTTTCCTTTTCTTTATTTATTCACTTTAATTTTAACTTATACTATTGCTTTACATTTATTAACAATTGCCATTGAAAGTGTACTCCATGCATGTACCAGCATCATGTACTGTTGGCATCACCTAAGAGCTTATTAGAAATGCAGAATCTCAGGCCTCAAATCAGAATCAGAGTCCAGATTTTAATTGGATGTGTTTGCATGTACCAGTAATTTGTGTAATTTGCATGCAAAAGAAAGTTTGAGCAGCACGACTCTAAAACAACTTCGACACATTTTATATCAATAAAGAGTGTGCACAAATGCTTTCAAAATAAATTCAGTGTCTTCTAGAAAGTAAGATATATTGATTGGACTTAATATGCATGATTGCTAATCATTGCCAACCCTGAAAATAAATAAATCCTACTTCCATTTTGTAGATTGGGATTAAGATTCAGAAGGTGAAGGTCTATTCAAAGATACACAGCAAGTGACGGGCAACCACGGAATAGGCCTCAGTTTGCCCAACTCTACTCATTTGGCCATAGAGAAAATCTACTGTGGGCCAGACCCGAAGTAAAAAAATGTCCATAATTTATCTTATTCAAATAAAACAGTTTAGAGTTTGTAAGAAAATTTTTCTTTAAGAAAATATCTTGTAAAAATCTCAAGTTCCTTATGCTAGAAAAATGTCCTCAGAGAAGGACAGACTGAGAAAGGAGAGGAAAATAATGGAGCTGCTTGTAAATACAGACTAGTTATATCTGGGAAGTGGGTGTAACCAATTCAGGAACAAGCAGGGTATTAGTCCTAAATTCGCATGTCTTCCTTGTAACCAGTATGATGAGGACTGTAGAACTGTGAGGAGAGGGCTCTGGGGGTGAGGATGAGATGAAGGACTTAAGATAACCAATATCATTAAACCAGATACACTGAGACGTAATTTAACAATTATATTTACCAGAAAATATAAAGATTAGTACATAAAAGCCTTTAAAACTACACAGGAACGCAACAAGCAATTTTACAAGGTTATAAATTTTAGTTTATATAACACCTTGAGTTCCCTACCCAAGTTGTGGCTAAGCCAATGAACCACAGGCTGAAATTTAAAATGTCTAAAATTGACTTTAAAGAAGGTTAATGAAACAGAAGAAGAAAATGATAAACAATGCCCCTCTTAGGAAAAATTAACTGAGTCATCTGACAGAAAAATTGAATGTTTCTTTTAATGTGAAAAGTCTATTTCTTCCATTTGTCCCACTCTAATGAAGTCAAGCTCTATCTGACTCACTCTGGAGCCCAGTTACAAAAATAAATATAGTAACAAAAAAAACAATATAAAATATATATCTATATATTATTATTATATATTTATAAACAATAAAATATATAAAAATATAGTAACAATATATTCTGTATTCTGGAAAGGGCCTTAGGGTGTCACATGCTCTTGCATGCACTGCACATGAGCATGTGTGTGTCTGTGTGTGTGTGTACGTGCTTATGTAGGGGTGGAGGGAGGGTAGAATCAGAAAAGCGAGGACTTATATTAGTGTCCTTCTTTCCTTATGTGGCTTACACTTTCTTAAGAAGACCCCCAATTCTAAAGACTCCCTTTGAACCAAGACAAAATAAAAACAATCGTTGAAAGTCTGAGTGATTATGTACCGCATAAAGAATAACACTGAATTTCCTGTGGTAAAATTGTAATAATGCAAAAGGCGTTGAAATTACAAACATATTTTCAACACTGACGTCACTATAAGAAGTATAATACTCTGTGGATGAAAGAGAGAAACTACCAGAAAAGGGATTAAAGAAAAAAAAAGCAAATTTTACCTCACACCTTAATTCCCTTGTTCAGTTTTTATTTTTAGTCATTAGTGTCACTGCTGAAAGGAACCCAGGAGCCAGCAGTAATATGAGAAGGGCAGGACAATGGGTATTCAGGTAGGCTCACTCCTGTGGCTGGGAAAAAACAAGTTAAGGATTAAATCTGAACTTTGCAGTTGATGACTTCACAGTTAGATATAAAAAGTTTGAAACACACACACACATAGACAGAGTCAGGCCCTACTGTTTTAACACCTGGTAGAGCCAGGAAATACTGAGAAGAAAACGGATCTGGGTGGCAACCACAGATTACTTTGAATATTTCTACAAGTTTCAGAGGATCTGAGAGAAATGCATATTGGAAAGAACTTGCAGGGTCAGTGCTCTGTCAGGCTAATCATTTCCATAACCTCTCAGCTTCTTGTATGGGGAGTCACATATACATGGACTTGGAGTAAAGAAGCTACAGGTGGGTGGGAGGAGAAGAGCCAGCCCAGAAAACACCTCCTACCCTCTAGTCCCACTACCTCAGAACCCTGTTAGATTATCTTAGGGCCCAATTGCTGGAATCAATCCTTTTGCCAAGGGCACATGACTCAAATTGAGGTACAACTACAACCGCAAGCCCTAGGCCAGGGCATTATACCTGTTCAGGCCCGTGGAAGTCAGAAAGCCAAGGGGACAGCTAGTACGTCCTCTAAGACCATTGGTTTCACTTCTTTAAAAGCCATTGCCAACAGATTTCTAATTTTTTTTTTCAGACAGTATTGTTGTTGTCTTTTTAATTTTTTTTATTTGTGCGGGGGTTAGGGCATGTCAGAGAGAGACTACAAATAAAAAACTATTTATGTGAACCTAGCATAGTTGTGTTTTGTTGTGGTTATGGGGGGCCATTGACGCAACAGCCAAAAGAAGAGCGCAGATAGACCAACAATCATGAAAAGGGAGCAGGAACAGGCAGTGTTTTGTTTTGTTATCCGTAAGGTTGTATAAACAGACTCAATTGCAATGAAAAACAATGACATGGGGGAGTTATAATCACACACACAGATCTGGAGACTGTTGGAAAACATTACATTAATGCCAATATGATTTTCTTATGTGGAGATTCTGGGCTCTGTGTTACCCCCCTCTCCCAGTTCTCTCTTCAGATTTGGAGAAGTCCCTTATCTGAATATTGGCATTCTAGTACATCTCTTGAATAAAGAAAAAGGATGCTAACAGTGAGGGGACATTACTGGATAAAGTAATATCTGGAAGAAATAAAAATTCTTGATATAAGGAATTAAATGGAAATATCCAAAAGTTGGTGAACAGAATCTGGGTATTCCTTCCTTAGGTATCTTCATGAACAAAGAAATCTACTTGCTCAAAACTAGTTCAAATACTTGCTCAAAACTAGTTCAAAATCCCTTGACGGCAACAACTTTGACTTATTCTTTTTCATAAAGTTAATGCCTTGAAAGTTTCCACTTAGGGACACTGGGTTTTTTTTTTTTTTTTTGCTGCAACATGTGCAAATAGCACCTCTTGGGATTGTAAAGTGTACAACATGTACAACTCTACCGGCTGGTGCTGTAGATTAGCACTGAGTTTAGCCCTTAGAATGCACTCAGTAAAGTTGTGATACATAAAAGGCTTTGAGATTTGTGTTAATAAGATAATTAATAGGAGGTTTTAGTCCTAAATATAGAAAACAGATGGATTTTATTTAGTCAGATATACCTGCCAAGTGTGTTGTTATATGCTGTCAAGTCAATTTTGTCTTATAGTGACCCCATGACAGCGTAGAATTGCCCCATAGAATTTCTGAGGCTATAATTTTTATGAAGTGTTTTGCCAGACCTTTTTCCCACAGAGTGGCTCAGTGGTTTCAAACTGCCAATCTTTCCATTAGCAGCCGAGTGCTTAACAATTGCAGCACCAGGACTCCATCCCTGATAAGCACCAGCTAGCACACAGTTAAGCTCTCAATCTCATAATTCATAATCATTACTTTGAGCCAAAGTACAGGTAATCAGCCCTGAACAGGAATATGTAAAGTGGTCATATCATGAACTTCACTGTCAGGAAGATACAGCAGAGTTCAAATCAGTTTCCAAGTAAACACTACTGATAGAAAAATGAGCATGAATAATAAAGTCTCACGTATAATCAAACCAGACTCACTGCTGTTGAGTCAATTCCCACTCAGATCAACCCTATAGGACAGGGTAGAACAGCCCCATAGGGTTTTAAAGACTATAAATCTTTACGGAAGCAGAATGCCACATCTTTCTCTTACGGAGCAGCTGGTGGCTTCGAACCACTGACCTTTGGGTTAGCAGCCAAGCACTTTAACAACTGTGCCACTAGGACTCCTTCATATATAACCACCATCTACCAAAAACATTGGTATTTTCTTCCTCAAGGAAGGGAGGTTTTTTGTTTAGGTAAGGCAAGGTTCTTTGGCCTGAAGACATAGGTACATGTTCTCATTTTTTCTTACTGAATAATACACGGTGAAAGGCTTTGCACCAAAATTGTAATAGCCTTGGGTGCTACCAAAAAACAAACAAACAAACAAAAAATCCATTGTCATGCAGTCAGTTCTGCCTCATAATGATCCCATGTATTACAAAGTAAAACTGAGCTCCATAGGGTATTCTTGGCTATAACGTTTATGAAAGTAGATTGCCAGGCCTTTCAAAGGGCCACTAGGCGAGTTTGAACCACCAATCTTTTGATTACTCACTGAGCTCAAACCATTTCTGCCATCCAGGGACTTCTGCAGTGTTACAAGAGTGCTTTATTTTCTTACCTGCCAAAGAAAGAATCCCTCCTTGAGAGCAGTTTTTTGTATGTGCCATTGGCCCCTATCCTGCCCCAGGAGAAGGAAACATCAAAGTCTGCTGCCTGCACACTCACACTCACACCATCCCTTTCTAGAAAGCAAAAGAGAACAAGAAGCTGCTTTGCTGGGAACCAGACCAACACACACACTCTGACTCACAAAAATAGAGGGAGGATAACCCACTCCTGTCCACCATTAGAGTTAATGGCCTAGAGGTGTGAGGCCGTCCCTTTTCTTTATGCCAAAGTGGGTAAAGAAGCAGGTGGAGATGCCAGTTGGCTCTTTCTTTCCTTTAGTAGCTTTAGGAAAGGCGTGTTGTTGCTTCTACTGCCCATACTTCTGCCTGTGGTTTCCATTTCCTCCAAAAGAAACAAAATAAGTTGTCTTAGGGAGCTTGCCTTTGGCCTGCGACCTCATAAGCTGCCTCATCAAACAGTAAAAATGATAATTTCTAATACAGTGCAATTTGTCCTTTATTACCCCTGACTTTAACCCATCATTCCTCCCCTCCTGAACTCCACAGCATTGCAAATACTGGCCCTTGTTTCATCTTCATCCAATATCAGCTTGAGGAAGTGTCTGATTGGACAAGGATCCATGTTAAATACATTGCGTGGTGTAAGTTTTGAAAAAAAGGATGATTAATGGTTTATGTTTTAGATAGAGTATATTTCTTTGTATATACCTCAACTAAAAAAAGAAAAAAAAAAAAAAACAGCCATTGACATCAGGTCATTCCAACTCTTAACAAGTGTATGGCATAGTGTAGAACTGCCTTAGTAGGTTTCTTAGGCTGCAATGCCATGTATTCCTCCCAAGGAGTGGCTAGTGGGTTTGAACCACCAACCTCTTTTCAGTTAGCACCTGAGCGCTTAATCACTGTGCTACTAGGGCTCCTTTTTATACCTCAATTGAGTCAAAATACCATATAACCAATTTTTTAAAGTCACCTCCTTAGAACTTACTATTTCATAGCTGAAGAAGTTCTTACATGACTTTTCAGCCGGTTTTATCCACCTACCTGCTAGTTTTTTACCCAAATCGCTTTTGCAAATGATTGCTACCGTTTTGAAAATTTTTCGGTTGTTAATTGCAAGTAGATTATTTGTTAATAAAATGTTATTCATCTCTTAACTTGAACCAAGTACAGTAGTTGATACAAAGAATTGAGCCATACTCACAAAAACCTCACAGATTAGTTGGAAAACTGAGTGTCAATGGCCTGGCTTGCTAAATTGAAGAAGCTAGACTGAGTATTTCTGCGAAAGGTGTTTCCATCCATGGCTGTGGTGGGATTGATTGGGGAGCTCAAATTCTAGTTGTTTGCATTTTGGCATCTGTTACTTTTGCAACTTTGTTGTTGTTGTTGTCTGCTGTACAGTTGGTTCCGACTCATAGTGATTCTGTGTACAAAAGAACAAAACACTGCCTGGTACTGTGCCATCCTGACAATGCTTGAGCCCATTGTTGCAGCCATTGTGTCAATCCATCTCGTTGAGGGTCTTCCTGTTTTTCACTGACCCTCTACTCCACCAAGCAGTAGTACTTCAGGGACTGGTCCCTCCTGATAACATGTCCAGAGTATTTGAAAAGTAGTCTCGTCATCCTTGCTACTAAGGAGCATTCTGGTTGTACTTCTTCCAAGACAACTTTAGAGAAAATAAATGCATATTTAATTCTACAGTGGCTTAGGTTTAATAACTGTTTATGATGGTGAATGTACTGATGGGACATTAGAGATGTAAGTCTTCCCTCACACTTTTAAATATTTTGGCTCCATTATTCCAAGCTCCCTTCTGAAAATTTCCCTGATACTCAGGTGGCAATTTTCTCAAGTTACCTCCACCTTTTGTTTCTCTTTTCTTTTCAGGAAGACCCACTACATTATATGAGACAATTGAGAAAGCTGAAATATGGCTCACTCGAACTTATTGGGATTTTGAGTTTCCTCACCCATTCTTGCCACATTTTGATTTTGTTGGAGGGCTCCACTGCAGACCTGTCAATCCCTTGCCTAAGTTAAACCTGTTACTGTTGGTTTTGTATTTTCAACTGAAATGATTCTTTGGAGGTTTTAAAAGTAAACGTATACATTTTGGCAAGCAGATGAAGCTGGATGAAATTCTTAAATTTCATTGTAAGGGTTTAGGCTTTTCACCAGTATTGTAGCTTAGAGGAAGCCCGTTCCTAAACAATATAAAGGCCTGAACATAAATGGGTACTCCCAAATCTATTTGCAGCCAACTCAAAGTTTATTTGCTTTTCTTGTTGTTGTTAGGTGCCGTCGAGTTGGTTCCGACTCATAGCGACCCTGTGCACAACAGAATGAAACACTGCCCGGTCCTGCACCATCCTTACAATCGTTGTTATGCTTGAGCTCATTGTTGCAGCCACTGTGTCAATCCACCTTGTTGAGGGTCTTTCTCTTTTCCGCTGACCCTGTACTCTTCCAAGCATGATGTTCTTCTCCAGGGACTCATCCCTCCTGACAACGTGTCCAAAGTATGTAAGACACAGTCTCGCCATCCTTGCAGCTACGGAGCATTCTGGCTGCACTTCTTCCAAGACATATTTGTTCCTTCTTTTGGCAGTCCATGGTGTATTCCATATTCTTTGCCAACACCACAATTCAAAGGCATCAACTCTTCTTCAGTCTTCCTTATTCATTGTCCAGATTTCACATGCATATGATGCGATTGAAAATGCCATGGCTTGGGTCAGGTGCACCTGAGTCTTCAGGGTGACATCTTTGCTCTTCAACACATTGAAGAGATCCTTTGCAGCAGATTTGCCCAATGCAATGTGTCTTTTGATTTCTTGACTGCTGCTTCCATGGCTGTTGATTGTGGATCCAAGTAAAATGAAATCCTTGACAACTTCAATCTTTCCTCCATTTATCATGATGTTGCTCATTGGTCCAGTTGTGACGATTTTTGTTTTCTTTATGTTGAGGCGCAATCCATGCTGAAGGCTGTGTGGTCTTTGATCTTCATTAGTAAGTGCTTCAAGTCCTCTTCAATTTCAGCAGGCAAGGTTGTGTCATCTGCATAACGCAGGTTGTTAATGAGTCTTCCTCCAAACCTGATGCCATGTTCTTCTTCATATAGTCCAGCTTCTCGGATTATTTGTTCAGCATAGAGATTAAATACGTATGGTGAAAGAATACAACCCTGACGTACACCTTTCCTGACTTTAAACCAGTCAATATCCCATTGTTCTGTCCGAACAACTGCCTCTTGATCTATGTAAAGGTTACTCTTGAGCACAATTAAGTGTCCTGGAATTTCCATTCTTCGCAGTGTTACCCATAATTTGTTATGATCCACACCGTTGAATGCCTTTGCATAGTCAATAAAACACAGGTAAACATCCTTCAGGTATTCTCTGCTTTCAGCCGGGATCCATCTGACATCAGCAGTGATATCCCTGGTTCCACGCCCTCTTCTGAAACTGGCCTGAATTTCTGGCAGTTCTCTGTCTGTGTAGCCATTTGTGAATGATCTTCAGCAAAATTTTGCTTGCGTGTGATATAATGATATTATTCTATAATTTCCACATTCGGTTGGATCACCTTTCTTGGGAATAGGCATAAATATGGATCTCTTCTGTCAGCTGGCCAGGAAGCTGTCTTCCATATTTCTTGGCATAGACGAGTGAGCACCTCCAGTGTTGCATCTGTTTGTTGAAACATCTCAATTGATATTCCGTCAATTCCTGGAGCCTTGTTTTTTATTTGCTTTAGAGCCTCGGTTCACAGCATTAAAACCATTCATCATTTGAAAATCCAGGGTTTTACATCTTTGAGAATAAAAGGAAATGTTTAGCACATCTATCAAAGGAAGTGTTTTCTGCCATATATCATCCCTATAGGAAATTTCAATAAAATTCTGTCTGTATTTAAAAAAAAAAAGCTGCCTTCGAATCAATTCCAACTCATAGGAACACTACAGGACAGGGCAGAACTGCCTGGTGGTCAACCACTCTTAAGAGATTCATTTTTTCTACCTTCTTATTGGCAGCAGCATAAAACGGAGATCCTATTCAAGGATTAAAAGTCAATACTTACTTTGAGTGCAAATTGTTTATATGATATATAATATCTTTTGTAGGGTTGAAAAGCTGTGGTATGATTAATGATAATTTTATGCAATCTAATCTTACTGGGAAAAAATTTTCATATTCACATTAAAGGAAAATGACAGTCTTAGGAGAAGGAGGAAATAGAGGAGGAAGAGAAGGAAAAGGAGGATGAATAGTACCATAAAAGTAAAAAAAAAAAAAAAAATTATAGTAAATGTTATTTAAATTGCCAAAATAATATGGACATTCCAATATGTAACTACAAATGTACATTCATGGATTGTAAATGGAACTCTTACGACTATTTCACAGAAATACCAAACTCAAGTCCTTTTGAATATTAGAGATTCTTAACCTCTGGACATTAAGGGGTACATTTGCGGAATAGTTGGGAAACTATGAGAAAGTATAAGGTGTGACATAAAAGGATTATGTAATTGAGAGAAGTAGGGAAATACAATCATCACCACAATAACTAATTTTTCTTAGTGTTCATAGTTAGAAAGTAAAATACTAATGACTCCCAACTAAAAGAACTATCTGGACAATCTTCCAGAATAAACACATATGATTTGGCAAAATTATAGCCAAACAGGTGTCATTATGTTGATTCCAACTCATGGTGATCCCATGTGTATCAGAGTAGAACTGTGCTCCATAGGGTTTTCCTTGGCTGATTGTTCAGAAAAAAGTCACTGTGCCTTTCTTTTGGTGCATTTCTAGGTGGACTTGAACTTTCAGCCTTTTGGTTAGCAGCTGAACACAGTAATCTTTTGCACTGTGCTGGGACTCCAGTAGAAATATAACTATATGGAGTTAAAGCTGAGTTAAGACCCTGCTGTGGTCCCTCCTTCTGAGAACGTATGTTAGTAATTAATAATTGTAAATGAGGAGTCAGGATCCCTCTCACTACTGTGTAATAGCTTAATTTCATTTCTTGCTTCCACCACACACACACATAAACAGATTTACACAAATATACATAATAGAGGCCATAAATATCATACCACACATCTCCTTCCAAAAGAACTGACTGATTAGTTTTTTAAAAAGCAGCCACTATTCTAATAATTTCTCCCTATCAATACTTGAAGATCCTACAAAACAAAATGTTGGCAGTTCCACCGTACCAATGGCACCACAGAACAGAGGTCCAGAGATCTGCTTCCATAAAGATTATAGCCAAAAAATCCTATGGTGCTCAGTTCTATCTTGTAACACATAGGATTGTTATGAGTTGGCATCGATTCTACAGCAACAGATTTAGTTTTGGTTGTCACTGCTTGATTTTTTTCTCTTTTTTGTCAACAAATTAATAAATATTGTTCATTTTTTTTTTTTTTTGCTGTTTCACGGTGAAGCAGCTTTTTTCTTCACAGGAAATAGAAGAGTTTGTCCAGAGCTCTGGAAAACATGGTGTTGTGGTGTTTACTCTTGGGTCAATGGTCAGTAATGTCACGGAAGAAAGGGCCCATATGATTGCATCTGCCCTGGCTCAGGTTTCACAAAAAGTACATAAAGTGCCTTAATGGTGAGCAAGTACTTCACTAGTCTGTTCAACTCTGTAAAGGGTCTGATTATAGAAATTTTCTGTGGGAAGGTAAACTATCATGATAGCTCCAATTTATCTCAAATTTAAGTTTGAAAGCAAAGATTTTGTGTTAGATGTTAAAATAATATGCGGTCTTTTTTACTGATAATTACTTCAGCATTGACATTGTGATGAGAAATACATATATTCAATAGCTCCAGTGTGACGTTTTGGCATTATAATGATGTTGTAGCTAGGTATACAGGAGTCGCTGAATTCTGTCCTGTCATTTGCTCCTCTTTCTTGCAGGATTCTTGAATCACTACACCAAATGCAGACATTATCAGAAAAGATTAGAATTTAAATTTGGTGATTAGAATACTAGGTCAGATAGGAAAGTAAAAAATATTTCACAAAACAACAAAGTCTGGGGGACAAGACACACTAGACAGAAGAACCATGCCATCTTTTTGCAGCAAAAACCTGAAAAACTAAGTAAACAGATAACAAACTACAATCCTGAAGCCCAGAGCATCAAAGACAAGATAAGGAACTTGACCTATCACCAAATGGAATACAAAACTTACAGAGAACAGAGAATGAGGAGAGCTGCCAAGTGGAGGTCCCCTACCAGCTAACATGGTGCTGATTTGTCATTTTGGACTACAGCCACTAAGGAACACAGACAGGGAGCGTGGGAAGGCAACTTCATAGACCTCTCACCAGGAGACAGAGGACCTGGTTACCAGGGATACAAGTTTCCACGCCAAACTTCTTCCTTCTAGTTGGCCTCTAACACTTTTCTGTTGCCCACTGTCACTCAGCCAGAGAAACACCAGCTCACTGCCACCCAAGTCCACCCCACCCTCAAAGGCCAGCACCTTCAGCACGATTTTTTTGATTGTTGTTTTGGCTTTTTTGCTTGTTTTTCCTCTCACCCTTCCTCGATTTCCTTTCTCCTTGCCAGCTAGCTCTGTGTGTAGTACCTGCCCCTTCTTCAAGGGCTGTACCACATTGTTCAACCAGAGAGCCACCAAGCAGGCCTCTCCAGTTCTATGCCACCCCCACCAGCCGGGTCTCTCAGCTCTATTTTTTTTTTCAGTTTCTTCTCTCTCTCCCTTGCTTCCTTTCCTTTATCCTGCCCACCTAACCCTGCACACTGCCTCTGTCCCTTCTTATCAGGTGATGTTGCACTGTTTTGTTAGAGAGCCAATGCACACCAACTCCCCAGGTCCAAGCTGCCCCTACTAGCCAGCTCCTTAACTGCAATATTTTGTTTGTTTTTGTTTCTTTTCTCTCTCTCCTTCCTTCCTTTCCTTCCTCCCATCCACCTAGCACTGCGCACCGCTTCCCCTTTCTCAATGGGCTGTGCTGAACCACTCAGCTAGAGAGGCTCTGGCTTACGGCCTCCATGGGTCTCCACCTCCCCCGCAGGCCAGATCTCTCAGCACCATATTTTTTCTTTTTCTTTTTCTCCTTCTCCCTTTTCTTTCTCCGTCCCACCTAGGTCTTGTGCTGCCTCCACCTCTTCCAGAAGGACGGTGTCACAATGCCCAGTGACAGAGACATCAGTGCAGTACCACTCAATTCTGTGACACCTCCAATGGCCAACTACCTCAGCACCATGTTTATTTTTCTTGTTGTTGTTGTATTTGTGTTTTTGGGTATTTTTGTTTGTTTCTTCTCTCCCTTTTCCTTTTTTTCTTTCCTTTCTCCCACCCACCTACACTGTACACCACCTATGTCCCTTCATGACTGGCCAAGCTACACCAGACAGTGAAAGAGCCATTGCCAGATGGTCACTCCAGGTCTGCCCTGCCCCATGCACCAAATCCTTCCACACCTCCACTTTATTTATTTGTTTGTTTTCCTTCTGTTTCTCTCTCTTCATTCTCTCACACACTTAGCTCCACACATCATATCCTCTCCCTTCCCTGCTGCCTAGCTAAACTGTGCATTGAGTGCTGTGCCCCTGAGTGGCACCAGCATATCAGCATATATTCCTGGAAATGGGCCCTAACCCATAAAAGATACACCCCCTCCCTGCCTCCCCTGTTAGACGTGCCCTGTTACACTATAGCTGAGCAACTGACCCTGTTGATGGCAAATTTAGTACAATTCCAGTTAAACAGAAATTAAGGGACTATGTAAAAAACAAACCAAACTTACAAGAATTATTACAGGGAGTCCTTTAGTTAGAGAATCAATAACATCAGACAACAGCCTGAATCTAGGACACAGGACAGCATCAGCCAGATACCAACCTGGGTAATGAACTCTCAAGGATACAACGAAGCTAAAACATCTGTAATGTGGAACTAGAGAAGTCAATCTGTAAATGACAATAACATCAGAACAATAAAAGAGGGAACAAGCAGTGTAGGTATAGAACTTTCAAAAAGAAAGGAAGTCAAGGCAATTCAAGGATAAGACTGGTTTAAACTTAGGAAAGTAGGAGTAAATTTGAAGATAACCACAAAGAAAGTTAACAACCCTCTTCATAAAAATAAAGAAGAAAAACATAAAGTCTCAGTAAACACAAAATCTACAAAAACTAAAGAAATAAAAGACTAATCCAAAAAAGAAAAGGAATTCAGCTCAAGAGAGTAAGAGGAACAAAGAAAACATCAGCACCACAAAAAAAGCACTATAAAATGATAGCAATAAACTCTCACCTGTCAATAATCACACTAAATATAAATGGCTTAAATGCACCAATAGACAGAGAGTGACAGAATAGATTAAAAACTCTTGACCAAGGAATGTTCTGTCTATAAGAGACACACCTTAGAAACAAAGACATAAATATATCAAAAATAAAAGGATGAAAAAGTATAGCAAACAGTAACTGAAAAAGAGCAGGACTGGCAAGCTTAATCTCAGATAAAAATAGAATTTAAACAAAAGCCACCATAAAAGACAAGAAAAAAACATTATATAATGATGAAAGAGACAATCCACCATGAGCATATAACCAAATATAAACATTATGCACCCAACTACAGCGCTCCAAAATACATAAAACAGACTGTAACATGCTAAAAAGAGAAATTGACAGTTCCACAATAGGAGACTTCAACACACTACTCTTGATGAGACAGAAAAGCTAGAAAGAAACTGAACAGAGATACAGAAGATCTAAAGGCCACAATCAATCGACTTAACCTTGTTTCAACTTAAACTTGTAGACATATATAGAACACTCCATCCAACATTAACAAAGTACAAATTCTTTTCCAGTGCACATGGGTTGTTCTGCAAGATTGACCACATCTTAGGCTACAAAGCAACCCTCAACAAAATCCAAAACACTGAGGTAATACAAATCATCTTCTCTGATCACAACACCATAAAAGCAGAAATGAATACCAGGAAAAAAAATCACATACAAGGAACTGAATAATATCTAGCTGGAAAACCACTGGGTAATAGAAGAAATCAAATATGGAATCAAAAAAATTCCTAAAATCAATGAGAATGAAAACAGATGACAGCAAAAATTTTCAGACACAGCGAAGGTAGTGCTCAGAGGTCAATTTATAGGAGTAGATGCACGCATGAAAAAAGAAGAAAGGGAAAAATTAAAAAATTAGCTATACAACTTCAACAAATAGAAAGAAAACAGCAAAAGAAGGCCACACCCACCACAAGAAAAAAGGGAATAATAAAGATAGGCTCAGAAATAATTGATATAGAGAATAGAAAAACAACAAAAAGAATCAAAAACACCAAAAATTGGTTCTTTGAAAAAAATCAACAAACCACTGGCCAAACTGATGAAAGAAAAATGAGAGGAAGCAAATAGCCCAAATAAGAAATTAAATGGGGGACATTAAAACAGACCCAACTGAAATGAAACAAATTATAAAAGAGTACCATGAAAAAGTATAATCCAACAAATTTGAACCCTTATGCATTGCTGGTGGCAATGTAAAATGATACAACCATTCTGGACAATGATATGGCACTTCCTTTTAAAAATCTAAAAATACAAATACCATACCATCCAACAACCCCACCTCTAGGAGTATATCCTAAGGAAATAACTGCTGTCACATGAATAGACATATACACATCCATGTTCATCTCAGCATTACAATGTACATGCCCATCAATAGATGAATGGATAAACTATGGAACATACACACAATGGAATGCTATGCAACAATAAAAAAAAAATGATCAACTGCAAAAGATCTCACAACATGTATGAATCTGGAGGATATTATGCTGAATGAAATAAGTCAATCACAAGAGGACAGATACTATATGAGACCACTATTATAAAAACACATGAAAAGATTTACACACAAAAAGGAACAATGTTTTATGGTTAAGGGAGAGGGAAGGAATGGGGAGGGAAAAACACTAACTAGAAAATAGATAAAAGGTAACTTTGGTGAAAGGTAAGAGAGTACACAATACCAGGAGAGTCAGCACAACTTGACCAAGTCAAGGTCATGGAAGCTTTATAGACACATCCAAACTCCCTGGAAGACCGAATTACAGGGCTGAGGTCTGGGGATCATAGTCTTGGGGAACATCTAGCTCAACTGGATTAAGATAGTTGATAAAGAAAATGGTCTACATCCTACTTTGGTGAGAGACACTGGAGTCTTAAAAGCTTGCAAGCAACCATCTAAGATCCCAACCCACCTGGAGCAAAGGAGAATGAAGAACACCAAAGACACAAGGAAAATATTAGCTTAACAGACAAAAGAGCCACATAAACCAGAGACTTCATTAGCCCGAGACCAGAAAAACTAGATGGTACCTAGCTACCCCCAATGACCACCCTGACAGGGAACAGAGCAGAGTCCCTGAAAGAGCACAAAAAATGTATGGAGCAGAACTCAAATTCGTGTAAATAGACAACTTAAGGGTCTTACTGAGACCAGAGGAACCCTCGAAGCCATGGCTCCCAGACACACTGTTAACCCAGTACTAAAGCCATTTGCAAAGTCCACTCTTCAGACAAAGATTAGATTAGCCTATAAAACATAAAATAGTACTGGCGAACAGTGTACTTCTCAGTTCAAGGAGATACACAAGACCAAATGGATGGCTCCTGTATGGAGGTAGGATGGGAAGGCAGGAAGGAACAGGACCTGGTTGCATGGACACAGAAAATCTGGGGTGTAATGGGGGAGTGTGCCATCACATTATAGGGATTGCAATTTGTGTTGTGTAACAATATTTGTATTAATTTTTGTATGAGAAATTATCTTGAGCTGTAAACTTCCACCTAAAGCACAATAAAAAAAAGAAGAAGAAGACGCATTGCACTGGGCAAATTTGCTGCAAAAGAACTCTTTGAAATGTTGAAAAGCAAAGATGTCACCTTGAAGACTAAGGTGCAACTGACCCAAGCCATGGTGTTTTCAATCGCCTCATATGCACATGAAAGCTGGACGATGAATAAGGAAGACCAAAGAAGAGTTAATGCTTCTGAATTGCGGCGTTGGCAAAGGATATCAAGTATACCACGAACTGCCAAAGAACGAACAAATCTGCTTGGAAGAAATACAACCAAAATGATCCTTAGAACCAAGGATGACAAGACTATGTCTCACAATCTTTGGACATGTTATCAGGAGGGATCAATCACTGGAGAAGGACGTCATGCTTTCTAAAGTACAGGGTCAGTGAAAAAGAGGAAGACCCTCAAAAACATAGATTAACACAAGGGCTGCAACAATGGGCTCAAGAATAACAAGGATTGTGAGAATACTATAGGACCAAGCATTGTTTTGGTCTGTTGTACACAGGGCTGCTAAGAGTTACAACTAACCGGACAGTATCTAACAACAGCAACAACATAATTTTGCAGTTCTGTTCATGGAATAAAGTATTTTCTTTATCTTAATAGGTGGTGTGGCGATTTGATGGCAAGAAACCAGATAACTTAGGACCCAATACAAGACTCTATAAGTGGATTCCCCAGAATGACCTCCTTGGTAAGATTACAGAATAAATACTGAAAATATGAGTAACACTCAGAGGGATAATAGTTCAACAGAAAACCAATTTTTCAGCATTTCTTATTTAAAAACTAAAAAATGAAGCATATGTATTTTATATTTATTTTCTTGTTCTAGTGGGGAAAAAAAGATGAAATATAACAACTGGCATTTTATTATATACAGTCATAATCCTTCAGGCCAGAAGCAAAGTATCTATTATTTCAGAGGTAATCACCTCTTGTTTGGAATTTTAAAATAGCCTCCTGGATCATTGCTCTGTCCCCTAATACTCTCACCTCATACCTATCCTTTCCAAAGCTACAGAGATAGTTCAAATGCAGATGAACATTAACAGCCCCTCCCTTAGAACCAGTGGCTCTCCATTTTCTATAGGAAAATATCCAAAATCTTTATCATGAACTGATGAAATGTTTCATGATAAAAGATCACCTTCCCTTCTTCTGAATCCAGCATCACCATCATCACACTTCCTCCTGCCTTGTACGCCCTACATATCAGATTCAGTCTTTTTCTCACTGTTTCTCTAAGAGAATATGCTCTGCTGTGTCCCCTTTTTTTGCTCATTTTGTTATTTTTATCCAGAATATTCTCCTTCAATTTATCCACCTGACAATTTTCTATTCATTTTTCAAGTCTCCAGGCACACACCTTTTCTCCCACGACGCCCTCACTTACTACTCCAGTAGACCTAGTTGTTTCCTGCTCAGAGATCTAAAAAACAATTGAAATATAGTTTTGTGGGCAAGATAATCTCTTTCCTAGAAATCATTGTCTAATTGAGTTTCTTGTATTTTTCCCATTTTATTTCTAAGAATTATAATGAATAATTTTTGCTAAATTTCACCCATCCCTAGGTCATCCAAAGACCAAAGCTTTTATAACTCATGGTGGAACCAATGGCATCTATGAGGCTATCTACCATGGGATCCCCATGGTGGGCATTCCCTTGTTTGCTGATCAACATTTGCTTACATGAAAGCCAAGGCGGCAGCTGTGAGTCTGGACATGAACACAATGACAAGTACGGATTTGCTCAGTGCTTTGAAGACAGTCATCACTGACCCATCGTGAGTGGTTATAATAAGTCTTCTGTTTGTTTGATCGTTTTTTGATGATGCTGGGGGAATGATATGTCAGGTGTTTGAGGATAATGGTGAAGATTTGAAACAGCCAATAAGGAGAAAGAGAGGAATCACTGTAGTTGGAAATGGAAGAATTATGAGATGAGAACAAATTTGAAGTAGGGACCATGACTGTTATAAAAATACTACTCTGCACAGTTGTGTGACGCACTCAGCATGCAATTCTAAATGTTTTAAGCTATTCTAAAATCATTACCCCCACGCATCTGTCAGTTTGTGTTACCATGGGGGCTTGTGTGTTGCTGTGATGCTGGAAGCTATGTCACTGGTATTCAAGTATCAGCAGAGTCACCCATGGCACAGGTTTCAGCTAGCTTCAGACTAAGACAAACTAGGAAGAAAGACACAGTTGTCTACTTCTGAAAGTAATTAGCCAGAAAACCTTATGAATACCAGTGGAACATTTTCTGATATAGCACCAGAAGATGAGCCCCTCAGGTTGGAAGGCACTCAAAATGCTATGGGGAAAGAGGTGCTTCCTAAAATAGAGTCCAATTTGATGATGTGCACGGAGTCAAGCTTTTGGAATTTTCGTATGCTGATGTGGCACGGCTCAAAGTGAGAAGAAACAGCTGCAAACATCCATTAATAACTGGAATGTGAATGTACAAAGTATGAATAGAGGGCCAGTGAAAAAGAGGAAGACCTTGAACAAGATGGATTGACTCAATGGCTGCAACAGTGGGCTCAAGGATAACAATGATTGTGAGGATGGCATAGGACCAGGTACAGCATTTTGTTCTGTTGTACATGGGGTTGCTATAAGTTGGAACTGACCAAACGGCACCTAATAATATACAATAATAAAATGGTTTCTTTTTAATAAATCAGCATGACATAATCAACTTCAAATTTCCATTACATGTAATGCTTCCCAAAATTTCTAGCCTAATAATTTGATCCCATCACTAGAAATGGTTTAAAAAAAAAAAACTAGGGGTGAAAATATATACAACTAAAACCATGAAAAATGTATATTATCTCGTACTGGCCTGGACTGAATTATGTCCCCCAAAAATGTATCAGTTCGGCTGGGACATGTCTCTGTATTGTGTGGTTGTCCTCTATTTCGTGATCGTAATTTTAGGTTAGAGAGGATTAGGGTGGAATTGTAATTTTATGTAAAAAAGGATTAAGGTGGGATTGTAACACCCTTACCAGGTCACATCCCTGATCCAATGTAAAGGCAGTTTACCTTGGGTGTGGCCTGCACCATGTTTATTCTCTCAAGAGATAAAATGAAAGTGAAGCTAACAGAGAGTAGGGACCTTATACCACCCAAGAAAAAAGCACTAGGAGCACAATGTGTCCTTTGGACCTGGGGTACCTGAGCCTGAGAAGCTCCTCGGCCAGGGAAAGATTGATGACAAGGAATCTTCCATCAGAGCCAACAGAGAGAGAAGGCTCTCGCCTGGAGCTGACACCCCAAATTTGGACTTGTAACCACCTAGATTTTGAGAGAATAAATTTCTCTTTGTTAAAGCCACCCACTTGTGGTATTTCTGTTGTAGCAGCACTACATGACTAAGACACAAGCCAAACTCTTTGCATCATAAATGTATGCAAAGCCTTAGTTCTTCTGATTATGATTATTTTTGGCTTATTTGGAAGAATTGTAAAATTAAAATTGATTGACTTGAAAGATACATGTTGGAATTGTTGTTATTAGGTTTTGTAGAGTCAGTTCCAACTCACAGCTGTCCTTTGCAGAACATAAGGGGACATGGCCCGATCCTGCATCATCCTCCCAATCATTGCTGTGTTTGAGCCCAGTGTTGTGTCAATCCATCTCGTTGAGGGTATTGCTCTTTTTCACTGACCCTCTTGTTTACCAAACATGATGTGCTTCTCCAGGAAATGGTCCACCCCGATAAAGTGTCCAAAGTAAATGAGATGAAACCTCATCGTACTCACTTCTAAATAGCATTCTGACTATACTTTTTCCAAGACAGATTTGTTTCGTGGTATATTCAATATTCTTCACTAATACCATAAAACAAAAGCATAGATTCTTCTTCAGTCTTCCCTCTTCATTGTAAAGCTTTTGTATGCATATGAATATGAGGTGATTGAAAATGCCATGGCTTGGGTGAAACACAAGTTAGTCCTCAAACTGACATCTTTGCTTTTCAACACTTTAAAGAGATCTTTTGATGCAGATTTGCCCAACGCAATACGTTGTTTGATTTCTTGACTGCTGCTTCCATGGGTGTTGATTGTGGATCCGCGTAAAATGAAATCCTTGAAAATGTCAATATTCTCTCCGTTTATCATAACGTTGCTTATTGGCCCAGTTGTGAGAGTTTTTGTTTTCTTTATGTTGAAGTGTAATCCATACTGAAGGCTGTAGTCTTTGATCTTCATCAGTTGGAATGTTCCCTGTTCAAAACACAAAATTTATGAAATCAGACATGCGTTAATTTTAATTATATAATTAATACTATTATTATCGTAATTATTCTGTGTAGGTTTCCACCTTTTCATTCATACTGACTTTAATAGGAAATAAAATACTTTGAAAATTTATTCGTGATAATAATACCATGGACATTTACATGTTAAACACAGCATGATTTTAATTTTAGTCCACTGGTCGTATAGTGGTTAAGTGCTACGACTGCTAACCTAAAGGTCGGCAGTTCAAATCTGCCAGGCGCTTCTTGGAAACTCCATGGGGCAGTTCTACTTTGTCCTGTAGGGTCGCTATAGGGTTGCTATGGGTCAGAATCCACTCGGTGGCAACGGGTTTTTTTTTTTTTTTTTTTAATTGCTCATTCAGGAAACCCTAGTGGCTAGTGGTTAAGTGCTAGGGCTGCTAACCAAAGGGCCAGCAGTTCCAATCTGCCAGGCGCTGCTTGGAAACTCTATGGGGCAGTTCTAATTTGTCCTATAAGGTCGATATGAGTCGGAAGCAACTCGACGGCACTGGGTTTTGGTTTTTTTATTGCTCATTCGGAAACCTGGTTCCATATTGGTCAAAAGCTAGGGCTGCTAACCAAAAGATTGGCAGTTCGAATCCACAAGGCTCCTCTTGGAAACCCTTTGGGGCAGTTCTACTCTGTCCTATAGGGTCACTATGAGTCTAAATCGACTCAACCGCAACAGGTTTTTTGGTATTACTCATTCTACATGATTACCATGTTAAGCATACTTCATTTTTTTTATTATTTTTAAAGGAATATACCTTTCATTTGGTATGTTCATATAAAAGTAAATATCTCTACTATAGATGTCTTTATAAAATTTTAATTGTTAGTAAATGTAATGGTGGTATTGAAATGTGAAGAGAGTTTATTAGCTTATGTCTATTGAAAGCTGATCATATGCTGGGCATTTTAGTTAGACTCTTTGCTTGTATTAAGTGACATCATCATTACCTTCCTCCTCTATTATATTCCAAAAATACTTCGGGAGTAGTGGCCTTTCAATTTTGTTTTTTAAGTAACAGAGAGCCAAGTTATCTCCATTGGTATTGATACAATTTCATGCTATAGCACTTTGGTATTCAGAGTTTATAAACCATATGTCTCTATCCACACTTCTCCCTTGATTATAATGATTTTCAACAGAGAAAAAAAAAATACAACTGCAACCCCTTGAAGTGAAATGTTGAGCGATATTCACAATCTAAAATAACAATACTAAAAGGAAAAACAAAAATAACAATAGCAAACATTTACAGAGTGTCTACTACATGATAGGAACAATTCTAAGCATTCTAAGACTCAAACCATTATTCCTCACAATAATCAGATAAAAGAGGCACTATCCCAGTCTATTCCATTTTAACAAATAGACAACTGAGGCACAGAGAGAATAGATAACTTGCACAGAACAGGCAGCAAGTAAATGTCAGAATCAAATTTCAAACCAAGTCAATCCACTTTCACACATTTAACTACTCTGTCACTGACATAAGATCAATACCAATACTTGGCCAACACTAACTCCTGATCAGCCCTGCCTGGACACATGCCTTGACCTCATGATACACCAGCCTCCTATTTCTGGATAATGGTATTATTTTTAAACTTGTACACCTGGTCCGTTAACAATTTCTTACTGGATGATTCAAACCCTCCACTCTCAAATGATGGTCTTTTGCTTTTCTTTTTCATTTTTTGCTTTAAACTTAGCACTTTCAAAACTCTGTCCTAAAAATACATTTCCTCCCCAAACTTCTCTATTTCTTTACACATTGAAATCGTTTATATTTAGAAATTCTAGCCTGTAAACTAAAATCATCTCAGAGGAAAATAATATATTTTTCTTCCAATCTTATGTGCCACTCATTTTACCATCGGCATGAAAATTTCACTTATTTATCTTTTTGATTTAGTCTCTGAGTTGATGTCTATTTGATTTTTCTTCAGCTATGAAGAGAACGTTATGAGGTTATCAACCATTCATCATGATCAGTCTGTTAAGCCCCTGGATTGAGCCCTCTTCTAGGTCTATTTTGTCATGCACCACAAAGGAGCCAAGCACCTTTACCCAGCCTCCCTCAGCGTGACCTGGTTACCAGTACCACTCTTTGGGTATGATTGGATTTCTACTGGCTTGTGTGGCAATTGTTACTTTTCTTATCCTAAAATGTTGCTTGTTTGGTTATCAAAAGTATTTTTAAGACAGAAAAAAAGAAAAAGAAGGAGTAGGCCTCTTTAAGGCCTAAGGCTAATAGGCATGATAAGTGAGAGCATTACATTTAATTTAACCATTATGGTTCAAGTTGTGGGAAGAGTCTCCCCCACATTTTGCAAAAGCTGAGCCTTTTCTGCTTTCCTCAGATCTTTCACTCTTAGTTAATTGTTATGATGTTGGTTAATCCATTCTTCCCTAAGGAGGAATAATCCTGTGTGTTTTTTGATGAATTTCTTCTCAATATTCCTCCTGAAATGGACAGTTCCATTTATCAGATAGATTGTGTTCAAGGTATTATTTGCAAATCCAGAAAAAATTCTACTTTGGTGATGTCTTATGTATCATTTCATAACGGGGACACAAACTAAAATTCACTTGAGCTTCAACCTATTGAGCTGAAAAGCTAAGGAAGCCTGATGTTTTCACTGAGAATTTTCAAAAATATTTTCTACATGGATAATGTGCATTCATATGGAATACATGTATGCCTCATGAACCATAAAGTATTTCTTCATGAACTTTTTCTTTCTTTTAGAAGTTCTGAGTAGTTTTAACTGGCTTGCTAACTAAAATTGCACAATCCTGTGAAGTCTTTAGTTAGAAAGACTAAAGATATTTTCCACACCAGGGTTGAATATGTTTGAGTTATTGTTTTCCATTTATTGAATGGCCTTTGAAACTGGATAGTAAGACACAAAATAAAAGGAGAGAGTAGTTCCCTTTATTAGGAATGATAGGTGAGGCCCAACGAGTTGAGTCCAATGCCTCTAGATTATAATGTTAAAATATCCTATAATAAGATCTTTCATTTTGGGCCTTAACTTGTCAATTCACACAATTTAATACCTAGGATACTTAGGATAGAAAAATCAAAACTCTATACAAATGTTTTATATAGATTCTTCCCTCAACCCCATTGAAAAAGTAAATTGCAGATAGCATAAACAAGCAAATTGTGTTATGTGCAACAATTTTTATAACCTTTGCATTTGAAAGCATTTGAAATGGCAAAAAAGGTATCCAAACTTCTCTTTGAGTATCAGTAATCAGAACCTGTGG
The DNA here is from genome assembly GCF_024166365.1 of Elephas maximus indicus. NCBI lineage: Eukaryota > Metazoa > Chordata > Mammalia > Proboscidea > Elephantidae > Elephas > Elephas maximus. Next base: position 89,964,132 of record NC_064823.1, read on the forward strand.
ACCCAGAACAAACGAACCACAGACAAGAAAAAAAGATATTTCTTCGTGATTTCTTCTGCCAGATAAGAGAACTTTAAACATTTGGGTGGAATAAAGACATATTTAGCATTTTCAATACCTGGAAATTTTTATAACACTCTTCTATGACAAGCTAGGGGCCCATGGATGGCACAAACAGTTAAGCACTTGAGAACTAACTATAAGGTTTGTGGGTTAACCCATCCAGAAGTCCCTTGGAGGAAAGATTTGGCAATATGTTTCTGAAAGATCACAGCCTTGAAAACTCTGTGGAGTACTCTGCATATGTGGGCCCTCAATGAGTTGTATGCTGCTCTACGGCAACTAGTTAGGTTTGGGTTTTGGTTTCTAAATATCAAAGATATTTTCAGAAATAGTTGTAAATGAAATTAATTATGATAATAAATAATATTTTCTTTCTTTAAACATATCTTTCATTAAACTTTGAATCATGCCATTTAAAAAAAATTAATATCACATTACAAGAGAAAAAAGTAATGCATTAATGATTTTTCATTACATTAATATTAGTTTCTTTTTTGTTTTTAAGTGGGAGGATAACTTATACCTACACATTATTTAGAGACAATAATGTAGCTCAACACTTAGCACCTATGCCCAATTCCTCTCTATTTCTGCTTTCAAGAAGTAACTTTGCACATTTGTTAATGTCTTTGTCCACCTTGACCATCTTTGCAATTCTTAGACCACGTACCAGATACATGAATCTATATCTACTCATGGATGATTAAGGTGCCCTTTTATCCATTTTGATTTTGACAGTTTTTTCACATAAAGCAATATATGTAATTATATTTAGGAAAAGCCATAAACATGAAGGTACATTTGGCAGAAAGTCATAGAAGTCCCATAGTCTATTAAATTCCACAAATTGCAATATTTTCTATGTGGTTGTTTCCTCAGGATTGTCCCAGCAGCTTTCAAATTTCTCAGCAGTCAAAAAAAAGTTTTAATGCAAATAAAAACTTCAAGTAGTCACCTAGAATCACAGAATGAAGGTAATGTTCATCACCTTTACCATCTCTGTGCCATTGATCTTTATTTCAAATCTATTGTTTAAGGACAGGAATATGCCAGCATCACAGTGGTTGGAGACATAAATTAATGATTATGCACTTAATCTTCAAACGAATACAGGAAACTGAGTCTGTCTATGTTGGAGACTGACAGTATGATCAAGAGTTTCTGAATTAATTTCTATGTAAAATGCAATATTTATTAAAGGATATGTCATACAAATATATTAATCACAAGTTTCATGTTTATTCTTAAATCCCAACAATAATCACAGTAATCACTCAATAATAATAATAAAGAGGACAGGGTACTTGGCAAGAATATGTCATTCCAGTGCTTTCCCTTGATAAAGCTTAACATTCAACCAGCTGGCAAAGAAAAGTGTTTAGAGGGCCCAGATTCAACAACATAAAGCTGAATTTGGAGCTGAGATAAAATAACCCAAAAGCTGGCACAGTAGACAATATTTAAATTTTTCTCATGTACTGACATCTTAAAAACTTTTGTGTCTTTGGTCACAGCATTATGGTGAGATTCAGATAAGTGAGAAGCATGACTTTCCTTTGAAAATAAAGTGCGTGAGAGTGGGGTATATAGAGATCAAGTAATAGATTCCTGACAAAGGTCAACTGATATTAGGTACATGGGTCTGCAGTCCCACCTGTGGTCCCCAAATGTATAATCAGAATAATAATAGGTTGGAGTTTGGGTGACAATAGTAGCTAGATCAGTCTTGGTCCAAGAGAGTACATTCTATTCATACTATCCCATCGCCACTCTGTTCAGACATCTAGCAAACCAGAGCTAGAGTAACCAATGATTTGGTGAAATCCCTATGGGGGGGGTGGAGCTCTGGTGGAGCAGCAGCTAAGAGTTCAGCTGCTAACCAAAAGGTTGACAGTTTGAATCCACCAGCCGCTCACTGGGAGCTTTATGGAGCAGTTCTACTCTGTTTTATAAGATCACTATGATTTGGAGCTGACTGGGCAGCAATGGGTTTTTTGATAGTGCTATTAATTTTTCCAGTTCAAAGTATATGAAAATGTATCACATAGATTCAGTTGCCAAATCCCTCATTATTAACGTGGTTGACCATCTTTTGTATATGTTAATATTTTTATTTCTATAGGGTTTAAATATTTCTTGTTAAGATTATGTTTATTTTATGATGTCTGTTGTTATTGTGATAAAATCTATAATATTTTATGGTTGATTTTTCTGACATTTAGGAAATCCATTGACTTCCAATATTACTGTACTCTATATTCTTACAGAACTTGTAATAGAGTATTACAATTTTCCAGTTGCTACTTCTAAATTTTCTCAGTAGACAGCTATATTATCCAAAGGTGATAACAAATTCTTCTGTGTTCTAGATTTTATTATTTTCTCATATTTTTCTTGACTTATTGAATTAGCCAGGACTTTCAATACAATGCTAAATAGTAAGACTGACAAGTATACACTGTTGTCAGGTTCTTGACTTTCACGATAATAAGTCATCAGGAAAAAGAACAAACCTCAGCTAATTTTAAGTAATTCATACATGTGCTTAAACAGAAAAATTAGTATATATGTCTTTTTAGTTGAAAACACATAACTCCTTCTGACCTCAGCCTTATTTAATCATTTTAGTTTTTGTTTCTTCTAATGTTGATCACATTATACATTTTAGTTAAACAAATCATGATAACCTCTCTTACATATGTATATGTCTTTGTATATGCAGAAAGAAATGAAAGGATACACATGAGGTAATCAACACCAATCATTGGAACGTGCTGCTGCGTGGTGGTTGGGGAGGGGAGGGAGGAAATTGGAAGTAAGCCAAAAGAGTGGGTAAGTTTTTAAAAAGCACATTTTATAGAATTGTGATACTTTGTTTATGTAAAATTGAATGTCTGCATGTATATCTTCACTTTTTCTTTTAATCTATTTTGTGTTGCTGTTGTTTAAAATATACAGAACCATACACCATTTCAACAATTTCTACAACTACAATTCAGTGACACTGATCACGTTCGTCGAGTTGTGTTACCATTCTCACTGTCCTTTTCCAGTTTGTTCCTTCCTGTCATGGATTGGATTGAATTGTGTTCCCCCCAAAACGTGTGCATCAATTTGGCTGCTCAGTGATTCCTGGTATTGTGTGATTGTTCACCATTTTGTCATCTGATATGACTTCCCTATGTGTTGTAAGCCCTGCCTCTATGATGTTAATGAGGGGGGATGGGCAGCATTTGTGTTGATGAGGCAGGACTCAATCTGCAGGATTGGATTGTGTCTTGAGCCAGTTTCTTTTAGGATATAAAAGAGAGGAGCAACCAGAGAGACATGGGGACCTCATGCCACCCAGAAAGCAGTGACGGGAGCAGAGTGCATTGTTTGTACCTGGAGTTCCTGCGTGGCATATCTCCTAGTCCAGGGGAAGATTGACTAGAAGGACCTTTGTCCAGAGTCAACAGAAAGATAAAGCCTTCCCCTGGAGCTGATGGCCTAAATTGGACTTCCAGCTCACTAGACTGTGAAAAAATAAATTTCTCTTTGTTAAAGCCATCCACTTGTGGCATTTCTGTTATAGCAGCACTAGTTAACTAAGACACTCCCCCATTAACTTAAATCCCCCCCAATGCTGTCAGGTGGATTCTGAATCATAGCTATGCTATAAGACAGGGTAGAACCACCCCGTAGTTTTCAAGGATGTAATCTTTACTGAACAGTAAGCAACATCATGGTAAATGGAGAAAACATAGAAGTTGTCAAGGATTTCATTTTACTTAGATCCACAACCAACACCCATGGAAGCAGCAGTCATGAAATCAAACAGTGTATTGCATTGGGCAAATCTGCTGCAAAGGACCTCTTTAAAGTGTAAAAAAGCAAAGATGTCACTTTGAAGACCAAGATGCACCTCACCCAAGCCATGATATTTCAATAGTCTCATATGCATGCAAAAGCAGGACAATGAATAAGGAAGACCGAAGAAGAAAGACACCTTTGAGTTAGGATGTGTTCGTGAAGAATCTTGAATATACTGTAGACTGTCAGAAGAACAAACAAATCTGTCTTGGAAGAAGTACAGTCAGAATGCTCCTCAGTTGTGGGAATGGCAAGATTTTGTATGACATACTTTGGATATTATCAGGAGGGACCAGTCCCTGGAGAAAGACATCATACTCAGTAAAGTAGAAGCTCAGCAAAAGAGAGACAGACCCTCGGGGAGATGGATGGACACGGTGACTAAAATGATGGGCTCAAGCTTAGCAACAATTGTGAGGAAGGTACAGAACCAGGAAGTGTTTTGTTCTGTTGCACACTGGATTGCTATGAGTCAGAACCAACTCAATGGCACCTAACAAAAATAGCAATCTTTACAGAAACAGACTGCCACACCTTTCTCACACAGAGCAACTGGTAAGTTCGAACACCCCACCTTTTGGTTAGCAGCCAAACACTTAACCTACTGAACCAAGAGGGCTTCTTAATATAAACTCACTAACTCCTACATTTCTTATCTGACCTTTCAGTAAAACTTCTTAAACATCTGAGTTTTTATTTCTTGGAAATTAATACTTCAACTATCTACAAAACCTTAAAATACACTATAAGTGACTGAAAACATTCCTCTTGAAAAAAGAAATCAGATAAAGATGCCTTTTATTACCACTCTCGTTAAATATTGTGCTGAAAGTCCTAGCTAGAGCAATAAGGCAAGAAAAAGAAATAAAATGCATCCAAATTGGTATGGTTACCATCTGTCTGTCGTTTGTCATTCTGTGGTAGCTTGCTAGTTGCTGTGATTCTGGAAGCTTTCTCACAGGTATTACAAATACCAGCAGGGTCATCCTTGGTGAATAGGTTTCAGCTGAGCTTCCAGACTAAGACAGACTTGGAAGAAGGACCTGGCAGAGTACTTCTGAAAAAACTGGCTGGTGAAAACCTTATGAATAGCAGTGAAACATTGTCTGATATAATGATGGAAGATGAGCCCCTCAGGTTAGAAGGCACTCAAAATACGACTAAGAAAGAGCTGTCTCCTCAAAGTAGAGTTGACCTTAACGATGTGGATGGCGTCAAGCTTTCAGCACCTCCATTTACTGACGTGGCATGTCTCAAAATGAGAAAAAGAACTGCAAACATCCATTAATGATTGGAACATGGATGTGGGGAGTATGAATTTAGGAAAATTTGAAGTCATCAAAAATGAAGTGAAATGCATAAAGATTGATATCCTAGGACTTTGTTAACTGAAATGGACTGGTATTGGTCAATATGAATCAAACAATCATATGACCTACTACCCCAGGAATGACAATTTGAAGAGGAATGGTGTTGCATTCATCATCAAAAAGAACATTTCAAGATATATCCTGAAATACAACACTGTCAGTGACAGCATAATATCCATATACCTACAAGGAAGACCAGTTAATATGACTATTATTCAAATTCACATATGGACCATGAAGGCCAAATATGAAGAAATTGATGATTTTTACCAACTCGTTCTGTTTGAAATTGATCAAACATGCAAGTAAAATGCATTGATGATTACTGGTGATTGGAATGCAAAAGCTGGAACAAAAGAAGGATCAGTAGTTGGAAAATATGGCTTGGGTGGTAGAAACAAAGCCGAAGATCACATGACAGGATTTTGCAAGACCAACAACTTCTCCGTTCCAAACACCATTTTACAACCAGAACAGTGACTATACACATGGACCTCACCAGATGGAATACAGAGGAATCAAACCAACTACACTGTGGAAAGAGACAATAGGAAAGCTCAATATCACCAGTCAGCCAGGGACCGACTGTGGAACAGAACATCAATTGTGCATATGCAAGTTCGAGTTGAAGTTGAAGAAAATTCGAACAACTCTACGAGATTCAAATTTTGACCATGAGCTTATCCCACCTGAACTTAGGAACCATCTCAAGAATAGATTTGATGCATTGAACACTAGTGACTGAGAACCAGACAATTTGTGGAAGAACATCAAAAACATTACACATGAAGAAAGGAAGAGGTCATTAAAAAGAGAAGAAAGAAAGAAAAGTCCAAAAGAATGTCAAAAGGGACTCTGAAATTTGCTCCTGAATGTACAGTAGCTGAAGCAAAATGAAGAAATGATGACGTAAAAGAGCTGAGCAAAAGGTTTCAAGTAGTGGCTCGAGAAGATAAAGTAAAATATTATAAAGAAATGTGCAAAGACCTGGAAATAGAAACCAAATTTGAGAAAACCCTAGGCATTTCTCAAATTGAAAGAACTGAAGAAAAAATTAAAGCCTCGAGTTGAATACTGAAGGATTCCACAGTGAAAATATTAAATAAGCAGGAAACATCAAAAGAAGGTGAAAGGAATACACAAAATCACTGTACCAAAAAGAATTGGTCAATGTTTAACCATTTCAAGAGGTAGCATATGATCAAGAACCAATGGTACTCAAGGAAGAGTTCCAAGCTGCACTGAAGTCATTGGCAAAAAACAAGGCTTCAGAAATTGAGGGACTACCATTTGAGATGTTTCAACAAACAGATGCAGCACTGGATGTGCTCACGAGTCCATGTCAAGAAATTTGAAAGACGGTTACCTTAACAACAGACTAGAAGAGATCTATATTTTTACCCATTTCAAAGAAAGGTGATCCAACAGATTGCCGAAATTTTAGAACAATATCATTAACACAACAAATAGGTAAACAAAAACAGCTGCAGCGTTACATTGACAGGAAACTGCCAGAAATTCACACCGGATTCAGAAGAGGACATGGAATAAGGGATATCATTGCTGATGTCAGATGGATCCTGGCTAAAAGCAAAGAATACCAGAAAGATGTTTGCCTATGTTTCATTGATTATGCAAAGGCATTTGACTGTGTGGATCATAACAAATTATGGGTAACATTGCAAAGAACACTTAATTGTGCTCATGGGGAGCCTGTACATTGACCAAGAGGCAGTCTTTCTAACAGAGCAAGAGGATACTGCATGGTTTAAAGTCAGGAAAGGTGTCTGTCAGGGTTGTATCCTTTCACCATACCTATTCAGTCTGTAGGGTAAGCAAATAATCTGAGAAGCTGCTCTATAGGAAGAAGAACACAGCATCAGAACTGAAGAAAGACTCATGAACAATCTGCAATATGCAGATGACACAACCGTGCTTGCCGAATGTGAAGAGGACTTGAAGCACTTACTGGTGAAGATCAAAGACCACACCCTTTGACATAGATTGCGCCAAAATGTTAAATAAATCCTCACAACTGGACCTATAAGCAACATCATGACAAATGGAAAAAATTTTGAAGCTATCAAGGTGGGCAAGAAATGAAACGACAAAATGCATTGGGCAAATCTGTTGCAAAAGACCACTTTAAGGTATTAAAAAGCCAAGATTTCACTTTAAGGACTAAGACATTTCTGACCCAATCATGGTGTTTTCAGTTGCCTCATATGCATGTGAAACCTGGACAATGAATAAGGAAGACCAAGGAAGAATTCATGCATTTGAATTATGATGTTCGTAAAGAGGACTGAATATACCATGGACTGCCAGAAGAATGAACAAAACTCTCCTGGAAGAAGTACAGCCAGAATGCCCACTAGCCACTAGAAGAGAGGATGGTGAGACTATGTCTCACATACTTTGGACTTGTTATCAGGAGGCGACAGTCCCAGGTAAGGATGTCATGCTTGCTAAAGTAGAGGGGAAGCAAGAAAGAGGAAGACCTTCAATGAGATGGGTCAACACAGCGGCTGCAACAATGGAATCAGATATGACAATGATTGTGACCATGGCTCATGACTCGGCTATATTTCATTCTGTTGTATATAGAGTTGCTATGAGTCAGAACTATTAAATGTCACCTAACAACAACAACAACTACAAGCTGGCAAAGAAGAAATAAAACTATCCCTATTCAAGGATAATTAGATCTTATACATAGAAAATCCCAAAGATTTCACAAGAAAGCTACTGGAATTAATTCAAAGAATTAACAAAGTAGCGTAACACAAGGTCAATATACAAAAATTGCATGGATACTTCTATACCAACAAAGAGAAATTCATAAAAGATGTTAGAAAAACATTACCATTAACTATAGCCCCTCAAAAGATAAAATAATTAGGAATAAATCTAACCAGGATGTAAAAGACCTATACAAAGGTAACTACAAAATACTACTCCAGGTAACCAAGGAACAAACAAAAATGGAAAAACATACCATGCTTATGGACAAGAAGACACAACATTGTGAAAATGACAATACTACCCCAAATGAAGTACGGCTCTAAAGCAATCCCAATCCAAATTCCAATAGCATTTTTTAATGAGATGGAAAACTAATCACTAATTTTATATGGAAAGGGAAGACACGCCAGAGAACCAAAGCATTACTGAAGAAGCAAAAAGTAAGAGGCCTCACACTATGTGATCTTAGAAGCTACTATTCAGTCACGGTAGTCAAGTAAACCTGGTACTCATACAACAACAGACAAACAAAATAGAATTTAGAACCCAAATGTAAATTCATTCACCTTTGAACACGTGATCTTTGACAAAGAGCCAAAGTCTATTAATGGGGAAAAGTTAGTCTCTTTAACAAGTGGTGCTGGTAAAACTGGATGTTCATTTGTAAAAAAAATAAAATAAAACAATACCCACACTTCACACCATATGCAAAAACTAACTCAAAATGGATCGAAATCCTAGAGATAAAACCTAAAACTACAAAGATTATGGAAGAAACAGTAGGGACAATGCTAGGGGCCCTAATATATGGCATAAATAAAATACAAAACATAACTAAGAATGCACAAACAGCAGAAGATGAACTAGATTAGTGATACCTCCTAAAAATTAAACACATATTGTAAGATTTCTCCAAAAGAGTAAAAAGAGTACCTACAGACTGTAGAAATAAATTTGGGCTATGACATATCTGATAAGGGTCTAATCTTTAAAATTTACAGAAAACTTCAACAACTCAAAGACAAAAAGTCAAACAACCCAGTTAAAAAAATGGGCAAATAATAGGAACAGACACTTCACCAAAGAATGCATTCAGGCTGCTGACAAGCACATGAAGAAATGCTCCCAATCGTTAGCCATTAAAACAAAAAATAACCAAACCTGTTGCCTTGGAGTCGATTCCAACTCATAGCAACTCTATAGAGAGATGCAAATCAAAACTACAATGAGATAACATGTCACCCCAATATTACTAACACTAATCAAAAAACAGAAAATAACAAATGTCGAAGAGATCGTGGGGATATTGGAAATCTTATACACTGCTGGTGGGAATATAAAATGGTACGACCACTACGGAAGATATTATGGTGCTTCCTCAAGAAACTAGAAATAGATCCAGCAATCCCACTCCTAGAAATATACCCAGGAGAAATAAGAGCCATTACACAAATAGATATGTTCATACCCTTGTTCACTGCAACAGTATTCACAATAGTAAAAAAGATGGAAACAACTAAGTACCCATCAAAGGATGAATGAATTAACAAACTGTGGTGTGTACACAACAATGGAATACTACAAAACAATAGATAATAATGACAAATCCACAAACCAGCTACAATATGGTTGAATTTGGAGGGCATTATAGGGTCGTTATGAGTCAGAATCCACTTGACAGCAATTTTTTTTTTTTAATTTTTTGGTTTTATGCTAAGTGAAATAAGTCAATCACAAAAGGACAAATGTTGTATGAGACCTCTATTGTAAAGAAACAAGAAAAGGTTTACACAGATGAAAAACAAATGAACAAAAAATTCTTTGATGGTTACCAGGAATAGGACAGACAGGGAGGGAAAATTACCAGACAGATAGAAGACATATATTACTATTGGTGAAGAGAAAGGCAATACACAGTATGGAGGAAGTCAGAAAAATACTACTAAGGCATAGGAGGACGCTGAGAGGAATGCAAGTATAAAGGGCAACAATGGTAACTGGTAATTACTACAGCATGGAAACAATCCTGCAGCAATAATATTAACAAACACTAATTTACAAATTGATACTTAGGTAGATAGGTATGTCAAGAGGTGTAAGGGAACACACCTACCTGCAGATATAGGTTTAGTGGTGGATATTTCTACATACATAACTGTAGAACACACAAGGACCACAGTCGGGGCAACTTCTTAGACATAACCAAACACCTTGTGAGATGAAGTTTCTAGGTCAAAGGTGAAAGAATATAGTCTCAGGGGACATCTACGGCAATTGGCATAACATAGCTAATAAAGACAAAGGTTTGCATCCTGCTTTGGTGAGAAGCTTTTGAGGTCTTAAAAGCTTGTAAATGGCCATTTTAGACACAGCTATTGGTCTCTAATCGTCTGGAGAGAAGGAGAGTGAAGAAGACCAAAGACTCAAGAGAGCAATTAATCTAAAAGACTAATGGACCACATGAACCCCAACCTACATGACCCTGAGACCAGAAGAACAAGATGGTGCCTGGCTACCACTACCTACCGCTCTGACAGGGATTATAACACAGGATTCTCGAAAAAGGTGGAGAAAAATTATAGACAAATCACATTTACAAAAAAGACCAGACTTAAGGGTCCAACAGACACTGGAGGAATCCCAGAGACTAAGGCCCTGAGACAGACACCCTTCTGAACTATAATTGAAATCTTTCCCAGAGACCACCTATCAGCCAAATCATAGAAAGGTCCATAATGTAAACACTAATAGCCAAGAAGAAAGTGATCCCTAAAACAAACTATACAAGATCAAAAGCAGAGATAAAAAGGCAAGAAGGGGTGAAAATCAGAAAGAAAGGAAATGGGGAAACATGGACAGAAATGGGGAGGGGGCTGACACATCGTGGGGAAAGAAATCAATGTTCTGTGAACACTTACATAGAAAATATCCAATGGGAAGCGAATTTGCTCTGTTAACCCTCACTAATGCACAAAAAAAAAAATTTTAAAGGGGCAGCAGAAACAAATATATATATTTATGTATGTATATGTTTATATACTCTAAGAATATTCCATTTTCTAAAAGAAAGGAAATAATAATTAGGAAAAAACAGAACTTAATTAAGCTTACTTTAAATTCAGAGGTAATTTTATATGTATCACTGGGCACTACGCTAACTTTTAGAAACCCTGGTGGCATAGCGGTTAAGTGCTATGGCTGTTAACCAAAAGGTCGGGAGTTCAAATCTTCCAGGTGATCCGTGGAAACTGTATGCAGCAGTTCTACTCTGTCTTATAGGGTCACTATGAGTCGGAATCGACTCCACAGCAAAGGGCAATGGGTATGCTAACTTTGGAGACTGGGCAGTGCAGTTGTCAAGAGCTCAGGCTGCTAACCAAAATGTCAGCAGTTTGAATCCACCAGCCATTTTTTGGAAACTCTATAGAGGCAGTTCTATTCTGCTCTATGGGGTCACTATGCGTCGGAATCCACTTGCCTACAAGAAGTTTGTTTTTTTGTCAGGTATGCTAACATCTACGTGTATCATGTGAATTTTTCTTCTCAACACTTCTAGTGAGGTTGATACTATTCCATTAAATTGTAAGTACAAGAGGACAGGCATGATGTACATTTCTTTCACCGCTATATACCTAGAGTAAACACAATGCCTTGCACATCGTGTGGTTGCTGTTAGGTGCCATCAAGTCGATTCCAACTTACATTAGCGAACCTCTCCACAAAAGAACAAGACACTGGTCCTGAGCCACCCTCACAATCATTGTTATGCTTAAGGCCATTTTTGTACCCACCCTGTCAATTAATATCATCAAGGGTCATCCTCTTTTTAGGTGACCATCTACTTTACTAAACATGATGTCCTTCACCAGGGATTGATCCTTCCTGATAATGTGTCTATAGTACAGAAGACAAAGTCTCGCCATCCTTGCTTTTAAGGAGCGCTCTAGGTTTATTTCTTCCAAGACAGATTTGTTCATTCATTTGGCAGTTCATAGTATATTCAATATTCTTCACCAACACCATAATTCAAAAGTGTCAATTCTACTTCAGTCTTCCTTATTCATTGTCTAGCTTTCACATGCATATGAGGCGACTGAAAACACCACAGCTTCGGTCAGGTGTGTGTTAGCCTTCAACGTGACATCTTTGCATTCTAACCCTTTAAATGGGTGTCTGGCAGCGAATTTGCCCAATGCAATGTGTCACTTGATTTCTTGACTGCTACTTTTTTTTTTACTTCCACGGGTATTGATTGTGAATGCAAGTAGAATAAAGTGCTTGACAACTTCATATTTTATACTTATCATAATGTTGCTTACTGGTACAGTTGTGAGGATTTTCGTTTTCTTTTCGTTGAGATGTAATCCATACTTGAGTCTATAGTCTTTGATTCAAATCACTAAGTGCTTCAAATCCTCTTCATTTTCAGCAAGGAAGATTGTGTTATCTGCATATCAAAGGTTGTTAAGGAGTCTTCCTCCTATCCTGATCTCATGTTCTTCTTCATATAGTCCAGTTCCTCAAATTATTTGCTCAGCATACAGATTAAGTATGGTGAAAGTATACAACCCCGACACACAACTTTCCTAACTTTAAGCTGTGTACTGTCCCCTTGTTCTGTTCGAACAACTACTTCTTGATCTATGTACAGGTTCAGAATGAGCGTGATTAAGTGTTCTGGAATTCTCATTCTTCTCAATGTTATCCATAATTTGTTATGATACACACAGTCGAATGCCTTTGCATAGTCAATAAAGCACAGTTAAACATCTTTCTGGTATTCTCTGTTTTCATCCAGGATCCATCTGACATCAACAATGATATCTCTTGTTCTACATCCTCTTCTGAATCTGGTTTGAATTTCTGGCACTTACCTGTGGATATACTGCTGCAACTGTTTTTGAATTATTTTCAGCAAATTTTCACTTCCATGTGATATTAATGATATTGTTCGATAACTAATGCATACCCGGTGTGGTGATCCAAAACGTTATTCCTGAACGGTCTGGACCATTATTATTCATGTCAGAATTGGGTGGCTGTAGTTTTCCATGGCCTTTAATGACAGGGCACATTAGCACTAAGAGACACCCTAAGTGATCTCCTGTACTCCAGACATAATCTTTTCTTAGCAACATTGGGTTATATTTATTCGATTTCCACTTGGAAATCAGGATCATTCACACTACCCAAAATAGTATCTCCCTTATTTACTTGTGGATCCAGAGGCATGAGAAGCCCAAAGTAGCCAGGCAGGATTCTTCCAATTAAATGAAATTAGTGTTGTGTCTTCTCTACCTTTGGAACGAAGATCTCTGGACCTGTAGTGCATAGGGTCACTGGGACAAGAAGCAAATATCTTTTGAGTGGGTCCCTTGGGGTAATAGAGAGTGGTGCCACTTCCATTTTCACCCCTGCATTCCTGGACTTGTGAATCCTGGCTATGGGAGAAAGAACACCATATATTGCACACTGGTTTAGAGCATATACAGCCCCCTGGAGAACAATGGAACAACTCTGCAAAGTATTACCAACTAGCTGGCAGTATAATTGTGCCTTTAGGAGGCCATTACATCGTTTTACATCGTTCTATGAAGCCAGCTGCTTCAGGATAATAGTGAATAGTGAACATGGTAAGACAAGTGAATTCCAAGAGCATGGGCCAACTGCCACACTTCATTTGCTGTGAAATAAGTCCCTTGATCCAAAGCAATGCTGCGTGGGATACCATGATGGTGCATAAGGCATTCTGTGAGTCCACACACAGTAGTTTTGGCAGAAGCATTGCATGCAGAGAAGGCAATTCTGTATCCGGAGTAAGTGGCTATCCCAGTAAGAAAGAAACGTTGCCCTTTTCAAGATGGAAGAGGTCTAATATAATCAACATGCCACCAGGTTGTGGGCTGATTGTCTCAAGAAATAGTTCCTTGTCAAGGACTCAGTGTTGGTCTCTGCTGCTGGTAGATTGGGGGCTCAGCAGTGGCTGTAGCCAAGTTGGCCTTGGTGAGTGGTTATACATGTTGCTGAGTCTATGTATAATCTCCATCCTAGCCACCATAACCACGTTGTTCCTTAGCTTATGGAGAATGACAGGAGTGGCTGAGGAAAGAGGGCAATTGGTTTCCATAGAAGGCATGATCCAATCCAATTGACTCTTAAAGTCATCCTCTGCTGAGGTGACTCCTTGGTGATCATTCACATAAGATACAAATATTTTCAGTTCTTTGGCCCTTTCAGAAAGGTCTAGCCAAATATCTCATCTCCACACCTGTTTATCATCAATTTTCTGATCATGTTCTTTCCAAGTCCCTGACCATTCAGCTAATCTTTGGCCATCGCCCATGAAATCAGTACATAATCTCACATCTGGCCTTTTTTTCTTCCAAGCAAAGTGAACAACCAGGTGCAGTATTCGAAGTTCTCGCCATTGGAAGGATTTCCCTTCACCACCGCCCTTCAGGGAGGTCCCAGATATGAGCTGCAGTGCTGCCACTAGCCATATTTCAGTGGTGCTTGCATATCATGTTGAACTATCTGTAAACCAGACACAAGTTTTCTCATCCTCAGTCAACTGATCATAATGAACTCTCCGTCAGGCCATACTTGCAAACTAGGGGGAAGGGGAAGGAAGATAATGTGACAGAAATGGAGACCATGGGGATTTAAGCCACTTCCTCATGCAACTTACTTCTGACTTCAGGTCCTGCTCTAGCCCAATCTCATGTATACTACTTCCATTTCATGATGCAGTGCTCCTGTGCACATCTGACTTTATGACTTCATGGGTCAAGCAATACCCAATTCATGATAGACAGTTCATGGGTCAGACAACACCCAGTTGATAATAGACAGTTTGTGATGGTGGTCCATGGTTAGGCATTCGGGCTGTACTAAGGCAGTGTAACAAATCAAAAGCTATATTTCTAAAAAGGAGAATAGTAATCTGCAGAGGATGGCAGGGATTGGCTCCAAAATCCTCAGGGTTTGTGCTGTGATTCATGAATAGGGGCCTGAAAAACTACAAAATGTATCTTTATCTGCCAGTAATACATCCATTCCCACTGGATCAGTCAGACCATGTGACCTAAGGGGCAGGAAAGCTTGCATAGCAGCCTGAACCTGTTGCAGAGCCTTCTCTTGTTCTGAGTCCCACTCAAAACCCACAGCTTTTGACTTGGAGCCAAGACGGCAGACTAGTCAGATACGCTAACATCCCACTGCAATAGAGACCCAAATCACCAAGTAAAACAGATACAGATGTCAATCCTGGAACCCTAAACCTTAAATGAAGGGATAAAGTATTAGTGCAGACTTCACCGAGGAGAAGAAACAGATATTAGGGATGAAACAGAGATACAGAGTGGACTTTCCTGGCCAAGAGGCATGTCTTAGTGTGGTTGTCTCAGAATAAAACCAAGAATCCTGCACATGGAAAGGCACCTCTACAGAACTGCCAGTAGGAGAAAAGGTACAGTGCAGGCACATCCAGGGCTAAGTAAGACCACATTTACTGGCTGCACCTCAAGAAGAGCTCAGACTCCTCCAGGAGAATGTTCCTACAACTCTTACCCCTCTGGTGAACACCAGCTACAACTGTCCCATCCAAGCAACCACGACTGTCGGGAACAACAGTACCAACCCACATTATTGCCCTCCTCCATAAGTCCTCTCTGCCCCTGCCTTCTCCCCCCTTCTCATCTTTCTCCTCCTCCCTGCCACCCGTGGCCCCAAGGCGAATTAGCCCAGACCCTAGGCCCTTCCCAACCATCTCCAGATAACTCCACAACAATAAACATACACATAATGATAATCACAATAAACATAAATTGCTTAAATGCACCCATAAAAAGTCAGAGGGTGACAGAATGGATTAAAGAAAAATGTCCCATCAGTATGCTCTCTACAAAAGACACACCTTAGACACAAAGACATAAATACATTAAAGATCAAAGGACAGAAAAAAAAATATGAAGCAAAAAACACCCAAAACAGAGCAAAAAAAAAATGAAACAAGACCCATACCTCACACTGTGCACAAAAACCAACTCAAAATGGACCAAAATCCTAAATATAAAACCCAAAAGGATAAAAATCATGGAAGAATAAAGAGGCATAACACTAGGAGCCCCAATACATGGCATAAACAGTATACAAAACATTACTAACAATGCACAAACACCAGAAGAGAAACTAGATAACTGGGAGGGCCTAAAAATCTAACAAACACCTGTACTCATCCAAAGACTTCACCAAAATAGTAAAAAGGCAACCTACAGACTCAGAAAAAGATTTTGGCTTTGACAATTACTATCAGCATTTGATCTCTAAAATCTACATGACACTGCACAAACTCAACAACAAAAAGACAAATAACCCAATTAAAAATGGGCAAAGGATGTGAATAGACACTTCGCCAAAGAAGACATTCAGGTGGCTGTCAGATTCATGAGGAATGCTCATGATCATTAGTGTCACAGATTGAATTGTGCCCCCAAAATATCTGTCAACTTGGCTAGGTCATGATCCTCTTGTATGATTGTATGACTGTCTATCATTTTATCTTCTGATATGCTTTTCCTATGTGTTGTAAATCCCATCACTATGATGTAATGAGAGGGATTAGCAATGGTTATATTGATGAGGTCTACGCGACTAGATATGTCTTAAGCCAATCTATGTTGAGACATAAAAGAGAGAAATGAGCAGAGAGACATAGGAACCTCATACCACCAAGAAAACAGTGCCAGGAACACAGCATTTCCTTTGGACCTGAGGTTCCTGCACGGAGATGCTCCCAGAACAAGGGAAAACTGATGACAGGGACTTTCCTCCAGAACCAACAGAAAGAGAAAGCCTACCCCTGGAGTTGGCACCCTGAATTCAGACTTCTAGCCTACTGGACTGTGAGAGAATAAACTTCTCTTTCTTAAACTCATCCACTTGTGGTATTTCTGTTATTATATCAGCACTAGATGACTGAGACAATTAGCCATAGAGACACGGAAATCAAAACTACAATGAGATACCTTCTCACCCCAAAAAGGCTGGCATTAACACCCCTTGAAATGGTTGAATGCCCACCAATTCTTTTTGGTATATTGACTGTGTATTTCATCCATCTTTTCCAGATGCTCCCTGCATCATTTAATATTTCCCCATAGAATCCTTCACTATTGCAACTCAAGGTTGATTTTTTTTTTTTTTTTTTTTTTGCCAGGGTGGAAAGGTACTTTTATTTTGTTGCAAAAGGAAAGGAGACAGTCTGGGCTGCAGCTACCAAGACTGCTCATCGAGGGTGAGGGGAAAGCTTACTTTTAAGGCATTTATAAGTAGGAAATTCATACAAGTTACATCAGCAACATTCCTTTTTTTATTATTATTTTTACTGTGCTTTAAGTGAAAGTTTACCAAAAAGTCAGTCTCTCATACAAAAACTTCACATATACCTTGCCGTATACTCCTAGTTGCTCTCCCTCTAAAGAGACAGCACAATCCTTCCCTCCACTCTCTATTTTTACATCCATTCTGCCAGCTTCTGACCCCCTCTGCCCTCTCATCTCTTCTCCAGACAGGAGCTGACAAGGCTTGAATTTTTACTTCAGCTCTTTCAGCTTGAGAAATGCTGTGCATGTTCTTCCCTTTTGGTTTTCTATCTCCAGCTCTTTGCACATGTCAGTCACTATAATACTTCGACTTCTGGAGCAACCCTTTGAAATCTTCTATTGAGTTTTTTTACTTCCTCATTTCTTCCTTTTACTTTTGCTGCTTGATGCTCAAGAGCAAGTTTCAGAGCTTCTTCTAACATCAGTTTTGTTTTTTTCTTTCTTGTCTTTTTAATGACTTCTTGCTTTCTTCATGCATGGAATGTTAGGAGAAATAAAATCTTGATTACATTTTTCAACATCTCCATCATTTAGAATCATGTCCACAATTTCAGGTGGAACCTGTGGCAGAGGAAACATTTTTATAACCATCATCCAAATCTGTGGGAAAAAATTCCCATTGAAAGCCCACCATCTCAATACATTCTAATTAAAACTGAATTCTACAGAGCCTGCTTTTCTTTGTCCCACATGCCCACTTCAGTATACTAGAAGTAGGTGACTGCACTGAAGGTTTATTTCCCTTAGGATGATGGTGATGGAGGGTCCATCACAAGGAAACAAAAGAGGAAGTCAAGCCTGCATTTGTCAGTCCAGTAAACTCACCTCATTTGGGGTAAGTGGCTGTCACAATTTCATCTGGCCTTCCTTGGAATTGTTTAATATTTTCCCACTTGTTTGCAAAGGCATAGATCATGGAATAGCCATAAGCCATCTTTAGATTTTTTCAAAAACCATCTTTTGTGGAATTCACTGTTGTACCAGATTGTACAAATATTTAAGATGATGTTTCTGACATTCAAAAAGTGGAGGAATAAGGAAAATAAAACATCGAAATCTACGTAACTATTGTTATTTCTAAGACATTGTCACTTCATTTTAAGAAAAATTGGACTTTAATACACTGAGTACCAAACCCAAAAAAACCAAACCCAATGCCATTGAGTCGATTCCGACTCATAGCGACCCTATAGGACAGAGTAGAACTGCCCCGTAGAGTTTCCAAGGAGCGCCTGGCGGATTCGAACTGCTGACCCTTTGGTTAGCAGCCATAGCACTTAACCACTACTACACAGACATCTAAACACAAAGGGTATTTTGGGGGGCATAAAGCTGTAGAATACAAGGTCAATAACTGGCTAGTGACAAACCAAGAAAAGCCTTTACTGGAAGCTTTGGAAACACATAGAACTTCAAATCTTCCTTTAAATTGAAGACACATTTCACAATAATACAGTAAGAAAAAAGTCTGGATTTAAGGCAAAACAAATCCATCACTTATCATTAGCATTTGAGTAGTACTCTATTTTTTTTCAGAAATCTGCTGCCATCCTTATCTTTGTTTTTCTGTATATAATGTGTCTTTTCTTTCCGCCTTGGGCTGCTTCTACTATTTTTCTTTATCATTGATTGTGAACAATAAAATTATGAATCACCTTGATGTCTTTTTTCCCCCCTCATATTTTTCTTGCTCACACTTTGTGTTCATTGAGCTTCTTGGTTTTATGGATTTATAATTTCAATTAAATATGGAAAATGTTTGGCCATTATTTCTTAAGTATTTTTTCTGCTCCTCCTCTCCTTCTGAGACTCCAATTACATCTCTCTTAGGTGGCATGAAGTTGTCTATAGTTCACGGATACATCATTCATTTTTTTTTTTCAGTATTGTGTTCGAATAGCATCTATTGCTGTCTTCAATGCATTAATCTTTGTTTCTGCAATATCTAATTTATGATTAAATTCAGCTGCATATTTTTATCTCAGCCATTGTAGTTTTCATCTCTAGAAATTCAATTTGGGATTTTTAAAAAATCCTCTTTGTCACCACTTTTTGAGCGTATTGAATACAGTTATAATGACTTTTAATGTCTTTACCTGCAATTCCAAAACCTGTATCAGTTCTAGACTGTTTTTAACTGATTGAGTTTTCTTTTCATTATTTCATTCTTCTGTGTGTTACCACGATTAATTACTTTTGATTGGATGCCTGCTGTTGTGAATTTTTCTTTGTTGGGTACTGTATACTTCCATATTTCTATAAATATTCTTAATTATTTTCTAGGACACAGTTAAATTACTCAATAACAGATTGATACATTCAGGTTTTGTGCTCAGTCTAGGGCGAATTATTAGGCATCACTGAGGCAAAACCATCCTTAGGAATCTCTACAATGCCTGAGAATAAGGAGATTTTCCAATCTGGCTAAGGAGAATAGGCACTTTCTCCAGCCCTGTATGTGTACCTGACACTATTCTCTATTCTTCCAATGGAATTTCCCCATCTTGCAGTAGTTTCCTCATATGCATATTCACAGAGGCAGATTATCCAATAGGCAAAGTAAGCATGGTGCTTAACTTGCTTACCAGATCATCTGTAGTGAACAATTTCCCACTGTTTCATCATCAAAGATTCTGCTTATAGGTAGGTCTGCCATCAGTGTCTACCAACCCTACAGCACCTTCCTACTGAATCAAAGACCCTTTTCCAAATGCAGTCTTGAAGGGGACAGATTGCCTAGCAAGCAAGATAAACACAGGCTTACTTGTGCTATTTACTAATCTGCCGTGAACAATTTCACATGAGGCTAGTAAGTAAGCACAAGTCCATGTTTACCTTACTTACTAGGTAATTCGCCCCTAAAAAACCCAGTAATTTGCCCCTACAAATACATATTATTACTCAGTTAAAGTCTCCAGGAGTCCTTTCTGTAGACTTCGAAATTTTCTCTATTTGCCTTTGTCTCTCTGGACCACCAGCTCCATCTTCTTAATTCAGACTCCCTCAAACAATGCCTGGGTTTTTCTTCCTGAATATGGCCTAGGAATTCCTTCAAGGCAGTAAACTGGGGCTGTCATAAGATTCAACTTGTTTGTTTCCTGTGTTTCAGGGTTTATAGTCCTTTGTTGCCCTAATTCCAATTTCTCAAAAGACATTGATTCATACATTTGGTCCAGTACTTTGACTGTATCAAGAAGAAGGGTACATCCAGTTGCTACTTCTCCACCTTGCCTAGAAGCAGAAGTCTGCTTTCATTTCTAAAATATCTGGTAATTACCAGTGGTACCTAACTGCCATCTCATTTTCAGTGTAGTAAACATAATTACAGAAGTTTTAGTTTATTTTAAACATAACTTAAGCTGGGGTATTTCCTTAATTCCACTTATATTTATGCTTTTTTTCAATAATTTTGCCTCACCATATTACTCCTTTCAGTGTCTTTTGCATGGACAATCAATTTTCCTTTAATTTTGATGTAGGTACTAGTTTAAAATGTACAGAATTACTAGAGGAAAATAAGCCAACTGAAAGCAACATTTTTTAACGGGAAAGTTTACTTGATTTTTCTCCCTTCTTGGTGGTCGAATCCTGACTATAGAATTTAAGTAGGAGCCACCTAATAAGAATTTCTGTGTATTTATCTCTGTCAATACCTATTGTTCTTAGCAGTCTTTCAGTTGATTTTGATTCATAGAGACCCCATATTACAGACTGTTTTTCAAGGTTTTCTAGGCTGTAATCTTTATGAGAGCAGGTCACAAGGTCTTTCTCCTGGGGAGCTGCTGGGTAGGTTCAAACTGCCAACATTTTGATCAGCAGCCAAGTGCATTACCATTGTACCATCAGGGCTCATTTCATCTCTAACTATACCTATGCCTATATTTATGTATATAGCATACCTGGGGAGAAATTTTTGAAAACAGCCATTTTTAAGACAAGCGGTTTGGTGGGTTAATGGATAATTCAGATCAATTCAACTCATTGAGTAATTAGAATTATATTAAACTAGTGTATTGTTAATGTATATGTAACAATATATGAACCCATTTCTGGTAACTTCAATAAAATAAAGCTGAGTTTGGAGCTGAGAGACAATAACTCAAAAAATGTCACCAAAGGCAATATTTAAAAATTTTTCTCTTGTATGATATCCCAAAAGGTTTGCCTTTGGGCACTGCATGAAAGTAAGATTCAGATGTGTGAGAGGCACAGCTTTCTTTAGAAAACAAAGTGTGTGAAAGTAAGGTATTGTCTTAGTTTAGTATCACTATAACAGAAACGTCATAAGTGGATGGGTTTAACAAAGAGAAATTTATTCCCTCACAGTCTAAAAGGCTAGAAGTCCATATTCAGGGCACCAGCTGCAAGAGAAGTCTTTCTGTCTCTGTTGGCTTTGTAGGAAGGTCTTTGTCATCAATCTTCCCTTGGTCTAGGACCTTCTCCATGCAGGAACCCAGGATCCAAAAGACCTGCTCTGCTCCTGTTGCTGCCTTGTCAGTGCTTTGAGATCCCATGTCTCTACACTCATTTCTCTCTTTTATATCTTAAAAGACATTGCCTCAAACACATTCCAATCTTGTAGACTAAATCCTGGTTCATTAACATAACTGCCACTAATCCCATCTTATCAACATCATAGAGGTAGGATTTACAACTTACAGAAAAACCATATCAGATGACAAAACGGTGGACAAATACACAACACTGGGAATCATGGCGTAGCCAAATTGATACACATATTTTTGGAGAGACAATCCAATCCATGACATTACACCCTTTGGCCCCCTAAAATTCATGTTCTTGCCACATATAAAACACAATCACCCCAACATATCATACTAAAAGTCTTAAAACAATTCCAACTCCAAAATCCAAAAATTCCTCTTCATCCATGAAATCTGGAATATAAGCTATCTGCTTCAAAAGTACAATGGTGAAACAGTCACAAGCCAGACATTTCTATTGCAAATAGGAGAAATTGGAGGGAAAGAAGGGATAACAGGCACCAAGCAAGTCAGCAGAACACATTACTTTAGCCCTCAAGCCTTTGAAAATAATCCTCTGTTCTCTGAGACCATTTACACAATGGCCTTGCCCACCAGACTAGGTATTGGCCATGGTCTCTAGATTCTGAGTGGAGGCCCCTGGTCTGGGCTTCAGCTCTGCCTTCCAGGTCCACTGGAATGGCAACTCTGCTCTCTCGGCTTTAGACACATCATTCTCCTAGTCCACCTGAGTGGTGACACCACCCTTAGGAATACCAGAGGCCGTGGCTCCACCCTTTTGAAACCCTAAACATCATGGCCATACCCTTTGAGACTGAGGCAGCTCCGCTTCCTGTGTATCTTGTCTCTTCAGCTTCTGATTCCCAGTTTCTTGGCCTCTTGGCCCTCAGGCCTCACACCTGCATCTGCCCTTCTGGGGGAAGTGTTCTGAAGCTCTGTAGCTCCACCAAAAAGTGCGTGGAGGCACCCCTCTCAACCAGTGTACTTTGGCCAGAAGGCACTCAACTCTCTTGCTATATGGGTAGCAAGCCTAATGCCACCAATAAGTGCCCAGAGGCACCCCACCCCACCAGGAAGCCTCCTGAGCTCTGCCACTCAGCTCTCTAGCTCTGTGGGTCAGCTCCAGTGCTGTCTCTTACTGGTCTCCTGTTTCTGCTGTTGCTGGTTCTCTAACGCTGTTTCTTGCCATCTGTATCTTCATCAGTGAAATAGCTCTCCTTTTTTCCTTTTGAGTTGTCAACAGAATTGTCTGATGTCCATAATTCCACCAACAGTCTCTTCAAGGCAAGCTAGGCCTTTATTATTGGGCATTTTCAAACTCTTCCAGCATTTCTCCATTCACAATTTCAAATCCACTTCTACGTTTTATGTATCGATCTGAATATCACCCCACTCCTGGTACCAAACTCTGTCTTAATTATTTAGCACCACTATAACAGACATACCACAAGTGGATGACTTTGAAAAATAGAAATTTATTCCCTTACAGTCTAAAAGGTTAGAATTCCAAATTCAGGATACAGGTTCCAGGGAAAGGCTTTCTCTCTCTGTTGTCTCTGGAAGAAGGTCCTTGTCATCCATCTTCCTTTGGCCTAAGAGCTTTACCATGCAGGCACCCTGGCTCCAAGGTACATATTCTGCTCCTGGAGATACTCTGGTCATGATATGAGGTCTCAGATCTCTCTACTCATTACTCTTTTGTATATCTCAAAACAGATTGAGTCAAGACATGATCCAATCTTATACAGTGAGTCCTGCCTCATTAACATAAGTGCTGCGAACCCCATCGCGTCAACATCATAGAGGTAGGATTTAAAACACATAGGAAAATCACATCAAATGACAAAATGGTAGACAATCACACAATATTGGGAATCATGGCCTAGCCAAATTGATACACGTATTTTGGGGGGATACAATTCAATCTATGACAGGTATATAGAGATCAAGTAATAGAACATTGACAAAGGTTAGCTTATCGTAGGTCCATTGTGTATGAAGTCCCACCCTTGGTTCCCAAATGTATTACCAGAATAATGGCAGGTTGGATTTTGGATGACAGTAATATCTAGATCAGCCTTGGTTCAAGAGAGTCCCCTTTGTTGGTGTTATGCCATCTCCCAGCAAAGCAGAATTGAAGTGACCAATGATTTGATGCCTCCCGTATGGTGGGTGGGACCTTGGTGGCATAGTGGTTAAGAGTCCTGCTGCTGACCAAAAGATTGGGAATTCAAATCCACCAGTTGCTCACTGAAAACCTGATGCAGCAGTTCTACTCTGTCCTATAGGAACGCTATGAGTTCTAATCAACTGGACAGCAGTGGGGTTTTTGTATTAAAAAAAAAAAGTTATTAATTTTTCCAATTCAAAGTATATGAAGATGGATAACATTGATTTAATTGGAAAAATCCTTCAGTATTAACCTGGTTAGCCATCTTTTTCTCTTTATTATCCATTCAGGTGTTGTGTTCTGTGTCCAACTCAGGTTTTATTTTGGTGATTTCTGCTGACTCTTATTTGGTGTAGGCAGGTTAAAAATGCAGATTTGTTAGTTGTGAAAGGCCAGAATCCCAGGTTATGGATGGCAGTGGCTCAAAATGACTGCCAAATAAATGAGATCAATAAAGGTAAAGTAAACCCTGGGAAAAGTTTACCAAAAAACTTAGGTCAAAGAAGATAAGCTTTCACAGATTGGTAGATCAATAATACTGAGGACATTCAGAGTGCAAGGGTCAGGATAGGATGAAATAAAAATCAGTGCAGAGGGAGGGAGGGTGGGAGAGGGTTATTTACTGATTAGTTAGTAGATAAGAACTACTTTAGGTGAAGGGAAGGACAATACTCAATACAGGGAAGGTCAGCTCAACTGGACTGGACCAAAGGCAAAGAAGTTTCTGGGATAAACTGAATGCTTCGAAGGTCAGCGGAGAAAGGGTGGGGTTTTGGGGACTATGGCTTAAGGGGACTTCTAAGTCAATTGGCAAAATAATTCTATTATGAAAACATTCTGCATCCCACTTTAAAGTGTGGCATCTGGGGTCTTAAATGATAACAAGCGACCATCTAAAATGCATCAATCAGTCTCAACCCACCTGGATCAAAGGAAAATGAAGAACAACAAGGTCACACGATAACTATGAGCCCAAGAGACAGAAAGGGGCACAGGAACCAGAGACTTACATCATCCTGAGACCAGAAGAACTAGATGGTGTCCGGCCACAACCAATGACTGCCCTGACAGGGAGCACAACAAAGAACCCCTGAGGGAGCAAGAGAACAGTGGGATGCAGGCCCCAAATTCTCATAAAAAGACCAGACTTAATGGTCTGACTGAGACTAGAAGAATCCCGGCGGTCATGGTCCCCAAACCTTCTGTTGGCCCAGGACAGGAACCATTCCTGAAGAAAACTCTTCAGACATGGAAGGGACTGGACAATGCATTGGAGAGAGATGCTGATGAAGAGTGAGCTGCTTGTATCAGGTGGACACTTGACACTGTTGGCGTCTCCTGTCTGGAGGGGAGATGGGAGGGTAGAGAGGGTTAGAAACAGACAAAACAGTCATGAAAGGAGAGACTGGAAGGAGGAAGCGGGCTGATTCATTAGGGGGAGAGTAAGTGGGAGTATGGAGTAAGGTGTATATAAGCTTATATGAGACAGACTGACTTGACTTGTAAATTTTCACTTAAAGCACAATAAAAATTACTTTTAAAAAAATCAATGCAATTGCATTGAGCAAGATCACAAGTATAGCAATGAAGTAGAGGATGGGAGATTAAAACCAGGAAAACAATTAGAAGCAAAGGAGCTTTAGATGTACGACATGTAATCTAGAGGGCTCTAATGTAAGAGATTCGTCAATAACTTTTACATTTTAATCTGTAATCTGGCGATTCCTAGAGCCTGTAGGTGATTCCTATTGGTGGCACTATCACTCAAGTTTCAGTCAAGAAAACAAATTTAGACTAAATAATTAGTTGCTTACAATACCATTTCCCAGTGTACTAGAAGAGCAAAAGTCCAGAATGATCATTACCTATTTCAGATTTGCCTGTTGTTCAAAAAATAAGGATGTTGCTTAAATTGCTGTTTATGTCAGGAAATCATAGGATTCCACCATCAAGCTTCACAGCTACTCCACACACTTGGTGCGGTTGTCATGGAAAAGATCACATGCCATTAAGAAACTTCATATCTCTTGAAGCCCATTCGTCTTCCCACTACTGCTAGATGAAGGATAATATGATTTCTTTCTCCGTTGTGCTCTCTGAATCTTAAAAGAGTGCATCTCACTGACAGAACATAACTGACATGAAGGACCCTAAAACGAGGAGTCTAGAAAATGTAATTCCAAGTGACACATATGAGAACGTATAAGGGAGTGATAAATATTGGTGCCAAAAACAAAGACAAAATGATTTCCAACACAGGAGCAGAACCCAATATCAGAATTTATTTCTAGACAAGATAGGTAGAAACAAGTTAAAAAGAGCTTTTCTTAGCAGATCTACCCAGAACCTTCTCTAGTTTTACATGAGTTCCTACTTTCAGAATCTAAGTTTGTTCAAGAATTGGAAAACTAATTTGCCCGTTGCAAATAATTTGGTCAAGATCATGAGATAACACCTAAGATTCCTATTTTCCCACTCAATCAATAAGCAATGACCTTTGAATCTTTTTCAACTTTATTTAGCCAGTCTTACTCAATATTCATTTATCCAGTAACAGACAGCTTATCTGCTATGTATAGCATACCATGTCAGACATTATAGTGAATATTAATAAGATACTGAACCTACTCTCAAAGATCTTAAAATTTAATAGGGAACAAAAATTATATACAGACCACTACACCACCAGGGTTTCCAGATATACAGTTTAGCATAGCAAAAATCAGAATATGACAATGTCAAATGTGAACTATCAAGTTCACGTCTTTTTTGTTTACATAGAAAATAGCTTTTCTACCTATTTCAATTATATAAATAACTCATATTCTAGGTAATAATTTAGGGAATACAAAAAAGTATAAATAAAATTCACCTAAATTTCCACCTATCTGTGGTAACCTTCCTTAACTCTGTAATGATTATAATATTATATAACATCTTATCTTCGTGAATATATTTGTAGTTATTGTTGCTGTTAGGTGCCTTCGAGTTGGTTTCGACTCATAGTGACCCTATTCACAATAGAATGTCTTGTACCATCCTCACAATTTTTGCTGTGCTTGAGCCCATTGTTGCAGCATATATACAGATATTTAATTTTACATAAATGAGGGACCATAATTCTACCAAATATGCTTTTTTTTTTAAATCACCCACTCTTTTGGCTTACCTCCAATTTCCTCCCTCCCCTGGCCAACCAGCATGCAGCAGCACCCCACCATACAATTGATTACCTCATGTGTATCCTTTCATTCCTGTTTCCATATACAAACACACACACATATGTAAGGCAAGTTATCATGACTTGTTTAACTAAAGTGTATGATGTGATCAACATCAGAAGAAACAAAAACTAAAATGATTAAATAAGGCTGCAGTCAGAAGGAGATATGTGTTTTCAACTAAAAACACATATATACTAATTGATCTGTTCAATCACATGTATGAATTACTTACATTTTTGCTAAGGTTTGTTTTCTTTTTCCTAATGACTTATTATTATGAAAGTCAAGAAACTGATAACAGTGTTTAGTTGTCAATCTTACTCTTCAGCATTGTTCTGTAAGTCCTAGCCCATTCAGTAAGTCAAGAAAAACATGTGAAAAGAATACAGTTTAGAACATAGGAAATGCATTTGTCATCACTTGTGGATAATATGGTTGTATATTGAGAAAATTTTAAGGTAGCCTCTGAAAAATTATAATATGCTATTTAAAAGTTCTGAAATTTCCTTAAAAAACTGAACACTTCAAAAGCCAGCATAGCAGGGGTGGGGGTTTGAGGACCATGGTTTCAGGGGACATCTAAGTCAATTGACGTAAGAAAATCTATTAAGAAAACATTCTGCATCCCACTTTGGAGAGTGGTGTCTGCAGTCGTAAACAATAACATGTGGCCATCTAAGGTGCCTCAATGGGTCTCAACCCACCTGGAACAAGGAAGAATAAAGAGCACCAAAGGCACAAAATAATCATGAGCCTAAGGGACAAAAAGGACCACATAAACCAGAGACTACATCAGCCTGAGACCAGAAGAGCTAGATGGTACCTGGCCACAACCAATGACTGCCCTGACAGGGAACTCAACAGAGAAACCCTGAGGGAGCAGGAGAGCAGTGGGATGCAGACCCCAAGATCTCGTGAAAAGGCCAGACTTAATGGTCAGACTGGGACTGGAGGAACCCCGGAGGTCATGGACTCTAGACCTTCTGTTACCCCAGGGCAGGAACCATTCCCAAAGCCAACTCTTCAGACAGGGATTGGACTGGAACAGAGGACGGAAAATGAGACTGGTGAAGAACAAGCTTCTTGGATCAAGTCGACACTTGAGACTATGTTGGCATCTCCTGTCAGGAGGGGAGATGAGAGGGAAGAGGTATCCAGAAGCTACCCAAATGTACACGAGAGAGAGAGGGGAGGGAAGTACTGTGCTATCTCATCAAAGGGAGAGCAATTAGGAGTGTATAGCAAGGTGTATGGAAATTTTTATATGAGAGAATAACCTGATCTGCAAACTTTCACTTAAAGCACAATTAAAAAAAAAAAGTTATACATTGAAAGAAAAGTTAAAAAAATATATATCTGTAAGAAGTTCAAATATAGCAATATTAGAGATCAGTGGATTTCCTGTCAGCAAAAAACAATCATAAAATATATTACAGATTTTATCACAATACCGACAGACACCATAAAAGAAACATAATCTTAACAAGAAAATTTTAAATCCTATAGAAATAAAACGTTAACGTTTAGTGAAGAATATAAACAAAGACATGATAAGATAGAAAGACTTGCTATGTACGTGGATGAATAATCTCAACATTTAAATTCTACTCTTCAAATAGCTCTAGGAATTCAGTACATTTATTTCAAAATCCTGAAAATATTTTGGAGAAAGACACAAATATTATACTAGGTTATTCTGGAATAGTAAATGCACAGCAATAAGAAAAAAATTGAAACTAACAATACACACTAGGGTGGGTCACAGTTATTAAAACACTGTAACACTGGTGCAGAAACAGATGTGTAGATCAGTGAACAGACTAGAATCCAAAACAGATCCAGGTAAATTGATCTGGTGTATGTCAAAATTCAATGTATGATAAAGGCGACATTTAAAATTATTTAGACATGATTACTCATTAATACATGGTACAGGGACAATTATACAATGAGGTCCCCAGGTCATATTGTCACAAAAACAAATTTCAGATTGAATTGCAGAGTTAAATCCATAAATAAACATTTAGTTGTTAAAAATATATATATATACAGTACATGTTTTAGAATCTTGGGAATAAAAATAGCACAAAACTAAGAATCCATAAATAATTTACATATTCAACAATATAAAAATTTACATTTTTATATGGAAGATGCCATAAAAAAAGTTAAAAAATAACCTATAGATTAGTAGCGGACACTGACAACACCTATCACAAACAAAAAACTGGTACTCATCTATGTAAAACCAAAAATCAAACCCTTTGCTGTCAAGTTGACTCCGACTCATAGTGTCTCTATACTACAGAGAAGAACTGCCCTCCAGGGTTCTCAAGGAGCAGCTGGTGCATTCAAACTGCTCACCTTTTGGTTAGCAGGCTAGCTCTTAACCACTGTGCCACCTGAGCTCTGCTCATATATATTCGACTCATGTTTGTAACGTTTTAATAAAAGGTAAAGCCATAGACATATATGACCGGAGAATAGAAAAGGCAATTACCAGGAAAAGGAATGTAAATAGTTAAACTAATTTATGAAAACATTCTATATATCAAATATACAAATGATTAGGGAATTGTAAATTAAAACAAAAAGGACATAGAATCACTTTCCTGTCACATTGGCAGGAATTTAACTTTTCCATAAAGAAAATTGGCAAGTCTAATAGACTGCTGATGAAAGAGTAAATTGCACAAGTATTTGGAAAGTAATTTGACAACACCTATTAAAATGTAAAATGATCAAGACATATCACCTCTAGAGCCATTCTCGATTCTTCTCTATCTTATTAAAAAGAGTGTGACTGTAAAATGTATGTATCAGAATATTCAGTACAGCCCAGTTACAGTAATAAACTTTAGGAGCTCTGTAACTGTCCAAGTATAAATGAGTGTATAAAGACATTTTGGTACATCTGTACATACGAAAAGATGAATGCGTTAAAAAGATGAAAAGCCAGGCCAAAAAGCATGGATTCAGAAATATATACCTGACACATGATAGAGTAGAAAAAAAAAATTACTTGCAGAAATGTATATATAAACCACATTTATCTAAATCAATAATTTTAAAACATTGTATACAAATTAGGCTACTTAAAGAGGAAAGAGTCTGTAATACTGAACATCAAACTGGTGACATGTTCACACTGGAAATAATTGGAAAGTGAGGTTACCATATTTACTTTATGAACTCATTAATTTTTTATTATATGTTCAGAGAACATGTATTACCTTCTCTTTTAATTTTTTTGTTGTTATTGTTTAGAATACACACAACGGTCCACCATTTCAAGTTTCTACACCTACAATTCAGTGACACTGGCTATATTCTGCAAGCTGTGCAATAATTCTCACTCTCCTTTTCCAGATTCTTCCTCCCCCATTAATATAAAGCCCCACCCACTGCCGTAGGGTCAATTCCAACCCATAGCTACAGTATAGGACAGGGTAGAATCATCCCATAATTTCTGTAATTGTTACTGACTAATAAGTAACATCTTGATAAATGGAGAAAATACTGAAGTTGTCAAGGATTTCATTTTACTTGGATCCACAACCAATACCCATGGAAGCAGTAGTAAGGAAGTCAAAGGATTTATTACATTGAGCAAATCTGATGCAAGAGATCTCTTTTTTGAGATTTTGAGGACACAGGTGCACCTGACTCAAGCCATAGCATTTCAGTTGCCTCATATGCATGAAAAAGCTGAACAATGAATAAAGCCTGAAGAAGAATGACGTCTTTGAACTATGGTGTTGGTGAAGAATATTGAATATACTGTGGACTGCCAGAAGAACAAACAAACCTGTCTTGGAAGAAGTACTACCATAATGCTTCTTAGATGCGAGGATGGCGATATTTCACCTAACATATTTTGGACACATTACCAAGAGGGACCAATCCCTGGAGAAGGACATCACGTTTGATAAAGAAGAGGGTCAGCTAAAGAGAGGAAGACCCTCAAGAAGGCAGATGGATGCAGCGGTTACAACAATGGGCTCAAGCTTAACAATGATTGTGAGAATGGTGCAGAACTGGAAAGTGTTTTGTTTTGTTGTACATTGGGTCACTATGAGTCCGAACAATCTCAATGGCACCTAACAACAACAATCTTTAAGGAAGCAGACTGCCACAGCTTTCTCATGCAGAGCAACTGGTGGGCACAAACCACCAACTTTTTGGTTAGCAGCCAAACACTTAACCCATTGCACCACCAGGGCTTCTTCATATAAACTCATTAACCCCTAAGTTTCTTATCTCACCTTTCAAGTTGCTGTTGTCAGTTTGATCCCATATAGATAGATCTTGAAAGAGCGTAATGCCCAAGGCACAGTTCCTTTACTTTTTTTTTTAATTAATTTTTATTAAGCTTCAAGTGAACATTTACCATTCCAATCAGTCTGTCACATGTAGGTTTACATACATCTTACTCCCTTCTCCCATTTGCTCTCCCCCTATTCAGTCAACCATTTCAGTCTCTCGTTTCGTGCCAATTTTGCCATCTCCCTCTCTCTCTATCTTCCCATCCCCCCTCCAGTCAAGAGTTGCCAACACACTCTGCAGTGTCCACCTGATTTAATTAGCTCACTCTTCATCAGCATCTCTCTCCCCCTCACTGACCAGTCCTTTTCATGCCTGATGAGTTGTCTTCGGGGATGGTTCCTGTCCTGTGCCATCAGAAGTTCTGGGGAGCATTGTCTCTGGGATTCCTCTAGTCGCAGTCATACCATTAGGTATGGTCTTTTCATGAGAATTTGGGGTCTGTATCCCATTGGTCTCCTGCTCCCTCAGGAGTTGTCTGTTGTGCTCCCTGACAGGGCAGATATCGATTGTGGCCGGGCACCAACTAGTCCTTCTGGTCTCAGGATAATGTAGGTCTCTGGTTCATGTGGCCCTTTATGTCTCTTGGGTTCTTAGTTGTCGTGTGACCTTGGTGTTCTTCCTTTGCCTTTGCTCCAGGTGGGTTGAGACCAATTGATGTATCTTAGATGGCCACTTGTTAGGATTTAGGACCACAGGTGCCACAATTCAAAGTGGGATGCCGAATGTTTTCATAATAGAATTATTTTGCCCATTGACTTAGACGTCCCCTCAAACCAAGTTTCCCAGACCCCAGCCCCTGCTCCGCTGACCTTTGAAGCTTTCATTTTATCCCGGAAACCTCTTTGCTTTTAGTCCAGTCCAATTGGGCTGACCTTCCTTGTATTGAGTGTTGTCTTTCCCTTCACCCAAAGCAGTTCTTATCTACAGATTGATCAATAAAAAGCCCTCTCCCTCCCTCCCTCCCTCCCCCCTTTGTAAACACAAAAGTATGTGTTCTTCTCGGTTTTTTCTATTTCTCAAGATCTTATAATAGTGGTCTTATACAATATTTGTCCTTTTGCCTCTGACTCATTTCGCTCAGCATAATGCCTTCCAGATTCCTCCATGTTATGAAATGTTTCAGAGATTCGTCACTGTTCTTTATCGATGCGTAGTATTCCATTGTGTGAATATACCACAATTTATTTACCCATTCATCCGTTGACGGGCATCTTGGTTGCTTCCAGCTTTTTGCTATTGTAAACAGAGCTGCAATAAATATGGGTGTGCATATATCTGTTTGTGTGAAGGCTCCTGTATCTCTAGGGTACATTCCTAGGAGTGGGATTTCTGGGTTGTATGGTAGTTCTATTTCTAACTGTTTAAGATAACGCCAGATGGATTTCCAAAGTGGTTGTACCATTTTACAATCCCACCAGCAGTGTATGAGAGTTCCAAACTCTCCGCAGCCTCTCCAACATTTATTATTTTGTGTTTTTTGGATTAATGCCAGTCTAGTTGGTGTGAGATGGCATCTCATCTTAGTTTTAATTTGCATTTCTCTAATGGCTAATGATCGGGAGCATTTTCTCATGTATCTGTTGGCTGCCCGAATATCTTCTTTAGTGAAATGTGTGTTCATATCCTTTGCCCACTTCTTGATTGGGTTGTTTGTCTTTTTGTGGTTGAGTTTTGACAGAATCATGTAGATTTTAGAGATCAGGCGCTGGTCGGAGATGTCATAGCTGAAAATTCTTTCCCAGTCTGTAGGTGGTCTTTTTACTCTTTTGGTGAAGTCTTTAGATGAGCATAGGTGTTTGATTTTTAGGAGCTCCCAGTTATCTGGTTTCTCTTCATCATTTTTGGTAATGTTTTGTATTCTGTTTATGCCCTGTATTAGGGCTCCTAGGGTTGATCCTATTTTTTCTTCCATGATCTTTATCGTTTTAGTCTTTATGTTTAGGTCTTTGATCCACTTGGAGTTAGTTTTTGTGCATGGTGTGAGGTATGGGTCCTGTTTCATTCTTTTGCAAATGGATATCCAGTTATGCCAGCACCATTTGTTAAAAAGACTATCATTTCCCCAATTGACTGACACTGGTCCTTTGTCAAATATCAGCTGCTCATATGTGGATGGATTTATATCTGGGTTCTCA
The DNA here is from genome assembly GCF_024166365.1 of Elephas maximus indicus. NCBI lineage: Eukaryota > Metazoa > Chordata > Mammalia > Proboscidea > Elephantidae > Elephas > Elephas maximus. Next base: position 89,997,905 of record NC_064823.1, read on the forward strand.
ATTCTGTTCCATTGGTCTATGTGCCTGTTGTTGTACCAGTACCAGGCTGTTTTGACTACTGTACCTGTATAATAGGTTCTGAAATCAGGTAGAGTGAGGCCTCCCACTTTCTTCTTCTTTTTCAGTAATGCTTTGCTTATCCGGGGGTTCTTTTCCTTCCATATGAAATTCGTGATTTGTTTCTCTATCCCCTTAAAACATGACATTGGTATTTGGATTGGAAGTGCGTTATATGTATAGATGGCTTTTGGTAGAATAGACATTTTTACTATGTTAAGTCTTCCTATCCATGAGCAGGGTATGTTTTTCCACTTAAGTATATCCTTTTGAATTTCTTCTAGCACTGTTTTATAGTTTTCTTTGTATAGGTCTTTTACATCTTTGGTAAGATTTATTCCTAAGTATTTTATCTTCTTGGGGGCTACTGTGAATGGTATTGATTTGGTTATTTCCTCTTCGGTGTTCTTTTTGTTGATGTAGAGGAATCCAAGTGATTTTTGTATGTTTATTTTATAACCTGAGACTCTGCCAAACTCTTCTATTAGTTTCAGTAGTTTTCTGGAGGATTCCTTAGGGTTTTCCATGTATACGATCATGTCATCTGCAAATAGTGATAGCTTTACTTCCTCCTTACCAATCTGGATACCCTTTATTTCTTTGTCTAGCCTAATTGCCCTGGCTAGGACTTCAAGTACGATGTTGAATAAGAGCGGTGATAAAGGGCATCCTTGTCTGGTTCCGGTTATCAAGGGAAATGCTTTCTGGTTCTCTCCATTTAGAGTGATATTGGTTGTTGGCTTTGCATAGATGCCCTTTATTATGTTGAGGAATTTTCCTTCAATTCCTATTTTGGTAAGAGTTTTTATCATAAATGGGTGTTGAACTTTGTCAAATGCCTTTTCTGCATCTATTGATAAGATCTTGTGGTTTTTATCTTTTGTTTTATTTATGTGATGGATTACATTAATGGTTTTTCTGATATTAAACCAGCCTTGCATACTTGGTATAAATCCCACTTGATCATGGTAAATTATTTTTTTGATGTGTTGTTGGATTCTATTGGCTAGAATTTTGTTGAGGATTTTTGCATCTATGTTCATGAGGGATATGGGTCTAAAATTTTCTTTTTTTGTAATGTCTTTACCTGGTTTTGGTATCAGGGAGATGGTAGCTTCATAGAATGAGTTGGGTAGTAGTCTGTCTTTTTCTATGCTTTGAAATACCTTCAATAGTAATGGTGTTAAGTCTTCTCTGAAGGTTTGGTACAACTCTGCAGTGAAGCCGTCTGGGCCAGGACTTTTTTTTGTTGGAAGTTTTTTGATTACCGTTTCAATCTCTTTTTTTGTTATGGGTCTATTTAGTTGTTCTACTTCTGAATGTGTTAGTTTAGGTAGGTAGTATTTTTCCAAGAATTTATCCATTTCTTCTAGGTTTTCAAATTTGTTAGAGTACAATTTTTCGTAGTAATCTGAAATGATTCTTTTAATTTCATTTGGCTCTCTTGTGATGTGGTCCTTCTCGTTTCTTATTCGGGTTATTTGTTTCCTTTCCTGTTTTTCTTTAGTCAGTCTAGCCAATGGTTTATCAATTTTGTTAATTTTTCAAAGAACCAGCTTTTGGCTTTGTTAATTCTTTCAATTGTTTTTCTGTTCTCTAATTCATTTAGTTCAGCTCTAATTTTTATTATTTGTTTTCTTCTGGTGCCTGATGGATTCCTTTGTTGCTCACTTTCTATTTGTTCAAGTTGTAGGGATAGTTCTCTGATTTTGGCTCTTTCTTCTTTTTGTATGTGTGCATTTATTGATATAAATTGGCCTCTGAGCACTGCTTTTGCTGTGTCCCAGACGTTTTGATAGGAAGTATTTTCATTCTCGTTGCTTTCTAAGAATTTCCTTATTCCCTCCTGGATGTCTTCTATAACCCAATCTTTTTTCAGGAGGGTATTGTTCATTTTCCAAGTATTTGATTTCTTTTCCCTAGTTTTTCTGTTATTGATTTCTAGTTTCATTGCCTTGTGGTCTGAGAAGATGCTTTGTAATATTTTGATGTTTTGGATTCTGCAAAGATTTGTTTTGTGACCTAAAATGTGGTCTATTCTAGAGAATGTTCCATGTGCGCTAGAAAATAGTATATTTTGCAGCAGTTGGGTGGAGAGTTCTGTATAAGTCTTTGAGGTCAAGTTGGTTGATTGTTGTAAGTAGATCTTCCGTGTCTCTATTGAGCTTCTTACTGGATGTCCTGTCCTTCTCTGAAAGTGATCTGTTGAAGTCTCCTACTATGAATGTGGAGGTGTCTATCTCACTTTTCAATTCTGTTAAAATTTGATTTACGTATCTTGCAGCCCTGTCATTGGGTGCATAAATATTTAATATGGTTATGTCTTCCTGATCAATTGTCCCTTTTATCATTATGTAGTGTCCTTCTTTATCCTTTGTGGCGGATTTAAGTCTAAAGTCTATTTTGTCAGAAATTAATATTGCTACTCCTTTTTTGCTTATTGTTTGCTTGATATATTTTTTTCTATCCTTTGAGTTTTAGTTTGTTTGTGTCTCTAAGTCTAAGGTGTGTCTCTTGTAGGCAGCATATAGATGGATCTTGTTTCTTTATCCAGTCTGTGACTCTCTGTCTCTTTATTGGTGCATTTAGTCCATTTACATTCAGCGTAATTATAGATAAGTAAGTTTTTAGTGCTGTCATTTTGATGCCTTTTCATGTGTGTTGTTGGCCATTTCATTTTTCCACATACTTTTTTGTGCTGAGACGTTTTTCTTTGTAGCTTGTGAGATCCTCATTTTCATAATGTTTAACTTTGTGTTTGTTGAGTTGTTATGTTTTTCTTGGCTTTTATCTTGAGTTATGGAATTGATATTCCTTTTTGTGGTTACCTTATTATTTACCCCTATTTTTCTAAGTAAAAACCTAACTTGTTCTATATCGCCTTGTATCACTCTCCATCTGGCAGTTCAATGCCTCCTATATTTAGTCCCTCTTTTTGATTATTGTGATCGTTTGTCTATTGATTTCCATGATTTCCTATTATGTGTATTACTTTCTTTATTTATTTGTTTTTTAGAATTAGTCTTAATTTGTTTGTTTTTGTGCTTTCCCTATGTGAGTTGCGTTGATATCAGGGCGTTCTGTTTTTTGACCTTGTATTGTGCTGCTACCTGATATTATTGGTCATCAGGCCAAACAATCTCCTTTAGCATTTCTTGCAGTCTTGGTTTAGTTTTTGCAAATTCTCTAAACTTGTGTTTATCTGTAAATATCTTAATTTCTCCTTCATATTTCAGAGAGAGTTTTGCTGGGTATATGATCCTTGGTTGGCAGTTTTTCTCCTTCAGTGCTCTGTATACGTCGTCCCATTCCCTTCTTGCCTGCATGGTTTCTGCTGAGTAGTCTGAACTTATTCTTATTGATTCTCCCTTGAAGGAAACCTTTCTTTTCTCCCTGGCTGCTTTTAAAATTTTCTGTTTGTCTTTGGTTTTGGCAAGTTTGATGATAATATGTCTTGGTGTTTTTCATTTTGGATCAATCTTTAATGGGGTTCGATGAGCATCTTGGATAGATATCCTTTCGTCTTTCATGACGTCAGGGAAGTTTTGTGTCAGGAGTTCTTCAACTATTTTCTCTGTGTTTTCTGTCCCTCCTCCCTGTTCTGGGACTCCAATCACTCGCAAGTTATCCTTCTTGATAGAGTCCCACACGATTCTTAGGGTTTCTTCATTTTTTTAAATTCTTTTATCTGATTTTTTTTCAGCTATGTTGGTGTTGATTCCCTGGTCCTCCAGAAGTCCCAGTCTACATTCTAATTCCTCGAGTCTGCTCCTCTGACTTTCTATTGTGTTGTCTAATTTTGTAATTTTATTGTTAATCCTTTGTATTTCTACATGCTGTCTTTCTATGGATTCTTGCAACTTATTAATTTTTCCACTATGTTCTTGAATAATCTTTTTGAGTTCTTCAACAGTTTTATCAGTGTGTTCCTTGGCTTTTTCTGCAGTTAGCCTAATTTCATTTGTGATATCTTTAAGCATTCTGTAAATTAGTTTTTTATATTCTGTATCTGATAATTCCAGGATTTTATCTTCATTTGGGAAAGATTTTGATTCTTTTGTTTGGGGGGTTGGAGAAGCTGTCATGGTCTGTTTCTTTATGTGGTTTGATATGGACTGCTGTCTCCGAGCCATCACTGGGAAACTAGATTTTCCAGGTAATCAGCTAAAAAAAAAAGGCAGTCAGATCCCTATCTGAATTCTCCCTCTGGCTCAAGGTATTCAGATGTTAATGGAGCCGCCTGGGGAGGGTGGGGGCGGGATCAGAGAGCTAGGAGTGTAGCACCACAGAATATACAGTTGATCACCGCGTTCACGCTCCACCCCCGTCCGCCAAAAGCCTGGCAGGATGGCTCCCCGGTTGGGACGCTACTCTCCCCACTCCGAGACCTGTCACTTCCTCCCGGGGACTTCTCCCTCCGGTGCACGGCACCGCTCGCGGGAACTGGGTCGGCGTCACCTGCAGGACCAGGTGGGCCCACCCCCTGGGTCAATTCAGGGGAATATAATTGGACCCCGCGCTCACGCCCCGCCCACTTTCGCCAAAATCCCAGCAGGACGGCTCCCCATCTGGGACGCTGCTCTCCCCGCTCCAAGACCTGTCACTTCCAGGCACTTCTTCCTCCGTTGCGCCGCACCACACGCGCGAACCGGGTGGGCGTCCCCCCTCACGAACGTGTGGGCCATGCCTCGGGGTCCCTTTAGGGAAATATAACTGACCCCCCCGCTCAAACCCCACCTGCTTCCCGCCGAACTCCCGGCGGGACGGCTCCCCGGCTGGGATGCTGCTCTCCCCGCTCCAAGATCAGTCACTGCCTCCCGGGTGCTTCTCCCTCCGGCTGCGCCGCTACGCCGCCCGCGCCAACCAGCTAGACTCTCTCCCGGGATGGGTTCGGGGGGGTAGGGCTGGGCCCCTTGTCTGTGCCGTCTGCCCCCCGGGCTCTGCCCCAGATCAGGCTCCAAAGGTCACCTGCCTGGTACACTGGCTCCTAGTTCTGAAAACGGTCTCTGTCTGCCTGTATTTGTTTGTTTTCCGTCTCTAAGTCTGTGCTTGTTGTTCAGAGTTCGTAGATTGTTATGTATGTGATCGATTCACTTGTTTTTCCGAGTCTTTGTTGCAAGAGGGATCTGCGGTAGCATCTACCTAGTCCGCCATCTTGGCCCCGCCTCCCGCAGTTCCTTTATTAATTAAGCTAAAAGTATTGTTTGGTTTTAAGAAGATTTCCAGGGATATTTTTGATTAAAGGTTGAAAGATTATCTCAGAACAGTTTCAGGGGTTCATCCACTCTCCATGGCTCCAGAAAGTCTGGAATCCATGAGAATCTGAAATTCTGGTCTGCATTTTTCCCCTGTTTGATCAGTGTTCTTCTGTAGAATCTTTAGTCTAAACATTCAGAATTGGTAGCTAGGCACAATCCAGTTCTGGTCTCCTGACAAAGGAGGCACTGGTTCATGGAGGCAATAAGCCATACATTCCATTTCCTCCTCTTATTCCTGACTCTTCTTCTTCTTCTGTTGCTGCAGATGATTAGAAACCAGTTTTGTGCCTTGGATGGTCACTTTGAATCTATTAAGAACCCAGGAACTACACAATGAACTAGGATGTAGCACAGAAGCCCTAAATGTGTTGTTAGGACAATAAACTGAGGTGCTTTTAAAGTGGAAAACATGAACCTAAACCTCGAAGCCAAGAAATCAAATTCCATGAGGTGTTTGTACATAGCAGTCTCAGCAGCTATTTTTTTTTTTTAAATCATTGCAAATCTATCAGTCACAAGATGGATTGACGCAGTGGTTGCAACAATGGGCTCAAACATAACATCTATTGTGGGGATGATGCTAGACCAGGTAGTGTTTAATATGTTGTCCATAGAGTCACTATGAGTTGAAATAGGCAAAACGACCTAACAAAAACAAATTCCTAAGTAATATACCTGACAAGCCTGAGGACTCATCATTTTTAATGATATGACAAAGTAAGATTTGTGAGCACTTTAGAAAAGTGCCATGACATTCTACGGCCAGATGAAAACATAACCAGGAGCAAACTTACTTCAGAAAGGAAGCTACATCTATGACAAAATATTGTGTTAAGTCAGAGACATTCAGGTATTGGTTTTATATAATATCATGCATATATTGTCTGTCTCTTTAATTTGGGAACTGTCCCTGCTGATATATTTCCAGTGGAGCTAACCATGAGAGCCCATGTCTCTCATGCCTCCCAGATGACTAGTTAAGACAACCCCGTTTCCCTGGACACACAGATAAAACCAGGCATGGCACAATAAAACTATCATGGCTATTCAGTCCTTTTGAGGAACTGATAGAGACCCTGGATAGAGAAAAGGTCTCTCTCCTTTTGATCCCACAGCTATACGGATAATAAAATCCTGGAGCTGGTGGGTCATTTTCTCTCTCCTTTTGATCCCACAGCTATATGGATAATAAAAGCCTGGAGCTGGTGGGTCATTACAGTATGCCTGAGAATAAAGCCATCATAGAATAAAGCAAAGTCAAAAGAGAATAGTTATACACCTGAGTTCAAATTCACCCCCTCGAACTTTTACTCTAGCCAATAAAATCAATGATTTTTGTAAACTCCAAATGACTGAATTTTCCTTTTCACCTGAATTATGTTTGCAATACACTTTTAGAATCACAGAATTTTACAGTCCATAAAGAAACCATGCCTTTCACAGTGAGAAAGGCTATCATAAATGTCTCATCAAAAATCTATCATGGGTATCAATATTATTTGGACTCCTGTGTGCAGAAAATAATTATTTGACAATCTTTTACATAATGTTCCTCTGTTAGATTTTTCATCTAAAAAATTGGGAGCAGGGATATGAGTTACTGTGAGTATTAAATGAGCAACTCCAGTATTCAAAATAAGGCCTGATACTTGGTAAAGAATTAATAAAGGCTAAAAGCTTTTTAAGATTAACTGTATATTTAGCACTTTAATATCCAAGATACAAAGCCCAAGTTGACATTTCAGTGATTGGACTCCTTAGGAAAGCCCTCTGCTTAACGAGGAATCCTCAAGGAAATGGGAATATTTAATGTCTCCAATAAAATTTAGCAACATTTACATTTATTATTCTGTGTTTTGTTTTGTTTTTCCCCAAAAATGATGAAGTCGCTTCTTAAGAAAAAGCAAATTGAATAAAGACATGTTATTTAATGAAATTTGTATTTTTATTTGTAAATCTAGGATAGACAGTAAAGCTTACAACGTGATGTTTTCACAATTATGGGCAAGGATGACTGTATCTCAGTTGCCCTAGTTGCCACCTGATTAGTCTTAAGACACCTTATTAAGTCTAAAGTCTGCCCTCCCAATCTGTGTGTTCAGCATCCACTGATTCAACCAACCACAGATGGAAAATATTTGAGAAGGAAAAAAAGAAGTTTCCAAAAGCAAAACTTGAATTTGATGCACACTAAGCAATGGCCGACGGAAGTGATGTATAAGCATATCTTGCTGTAGCCGCACTCCATTTCACAGATCTTCAGTCTCTAGCCAACATGTGGTATTTAAGCATTGTTTGCCTGGTGTCTTGTTAATTCACTACTTGTGTTGTGTGCACTCATTGTTCACTAAGTTTGTTCTCTACTTGTGTTGTCTGCACCATTTGTTTCTGTGAAAAAATGGCTCCTAAAAATCAATTAACTGGTCAGAGGGTTAGTTTTTCAGTCTATTTTAAAAGTAAATTAGAAAATATCTGCAAAGTAGTACACTTAGAAAAGATGGAAAACAGTAGGCAGATAACCTAAAATTAACAGGAAAAATAAATTCTGTGACCAGTTTACACTCAAAAATATTATGAAATGAATAAAAGCTTATCCAAAAATATCAGCATATCATATTTTTCTGCAATAACCCATGCCTTCTAAGATTGTTTGCCAACTGCTCCATTCCCCTTGGGTATTCTCATTAGCTCTGTTATGGCATTTTTTAAAGATGTTGTTGTAAAAAAAAAAAAAAAAATTAGCATATCACTCTTACAAAAATACCTTGCTGGGGAGGGAGCTTTGGCAAACAAAGGTAGAAGGTATATATTATTTGCATAAAAATACAGTAAATCAGTTGTATACCATCAGTCCTTACAATAAAAATAGAAATAAGCTTTCAATATTTTTGGCTTAGGTTGCTTTAGGAAAAAGTGGCAAATGGGCTTATTAAAATTTGTACGAAAAGTTTTTCATTTATGTCTACTTATGCCTAGCAAATAAAATTCAAAAAAGATAAAAACAAAAATAACAGAAAAGTGTGGCTCTTTCCAATTTATTTTATACAAAATGGTAGCAATATAGAATATGGGAAGCCTCCACTGCCAACACACAGGTTGTGAACATTCCAAGCCAATGTACACTGTTTGGAGGGGAAGGTTTAACAATAGCAGCAACCATACTACTGAACATAAGAAGATTTACTTTTCAAGATGATCTAAAATTAGACAGCAATGTCTTCTTACTATTGTCCTCATCATTGAAGACTGAAGGAAAATAAAAACTGACATTATAAGTATTAAAAAAGAGGGAAGGAAGGGAGAAACCAAGAGGCTTTAACAACACTGCCATAGAGTCAAACCATCATACTCCAATATTTGCTTGCTTGATGGCAGCATTATTTTACTGAACTGCATGCAACTACATGTAGAAATACATCAAAGCAAAATGTCAAGGCAGTTATAAATCAAGATCCAAAGAAAACAAACAATTACCATAGGATGGGCAACTGTAAGTGGATGAACATTTACAAAAGAATGAATCAATACCTACATTTTTGGACTGTTTCCATTCAGGCCGATAAGTCTCAATTTAATTGCAAACTGTGCATTTTTGGTGGACTAGAGTTCTTCCAGTTCTTAATAAACTGCATGCTTGGAACAGAGAGGGTCATAATAAATCCTTCTACACATGAACTTTAAGTAGACAGCTGAAAATAAATTTATTACTTGTAAACATACACCAAAAAAAAAGAAAAACAAATTTTTTTTTTAATCTTTAAACAATCAGTGCTTCCAAAAGTGCTTATCTTCAATATCAGACTCTCTTCTTCCAGTCTCTGTCCTGTTCTCATAATCCACACAGTCACTCTTTTACTGTTTCTCTATATACTCCTTTATCTTGCTCTCTATCTCTTCCGTTATCTGTGGGGGAGTCTGGATCTTGAATTGCAAACTATTTCACAGGGTCTGCCTCTCAGGCTATGAGTCAGAATCCACAGGACAGAAACAGTTTTTTTTGTTTGTTTGTTAGCTTGTTTTTTTACTCCTCAGGCCACTGACAGCTGCTTGGGAGTGATGAAGGAAATCATCCAGGCTCATGTCATATCCATACTTGAAAACAGAAGAAACAGGTTAGGTATGTCAAAAATTTCAAATGGAATTGGAGTCCCTCCATTGTACTTATTATCAGTAGACAGAAAACCTACAGAAATGCAGTTATTAGGTCACAGAATGTAATTCTGGCATTGCTTAGAAGAAGGATTTCGATGCCTCAGTAATCAAAATGTACAACAGAGGATTTTCAAATCTTATTAAAAATCACCTCAATCACGAGGTGTCCTATTCAAATTTAATGACTTTTCCATTCAGTCTCTTTAATAATATTAATGTGTGAATGATTTTCTGCAACAGGTTAACTGAACTTTTTCCTTCCTTCAATTCTAGAAATGAATGTGAACCAACTCTGTCCCCTTAAGGTGAAATTAGGAACGTTTATGTTCTAGGTTTTCTTTCAAACTAAACTGTTGTTAATAAAAGATTTATGGAATTTGAAGGAAATGCAAGAAAACATGTCCTTCAGTAAGAATCTCAAGTCTATTCTACAGAGAGCCAACAATGCACAAAAGACGAAGGAAGACAAGAAGGGTAAGAAGAGCAACTGTGTACCTGAGTGCGAGGGAAGGCTGTAACCGTGGCTACTTCTAAGCATTACCACTGCGCTAATTTAATCTTCCTAGAGGGTATCTTTAGTTGGCTACTCACTTTTACTTACTAAACCTGATCCTTTTTCAAGTCAGCTTAAATGAATGCCCAGACATAAGGCTCAAAAACACAATTACACACTATTATATATAAAGAGTATGTGAATTTTATATAAGCATGAAATATACACATACTAACCAAAAAAATTACTACATATAGGTCAAAGAAATAATAGAGCTTGTTAAAAAGGGCAAGTATCCTTAGCAAAGGAATCTGGGAATGAAATACTATTTTGAAAAGCATCATCCATAAAAGACATTTTTAAAAAACATGAAGAGCATTTTGTCAACTGTGATCTCATTCTACGTAAGTCTGTAATTCCTTCTTGTGTGACTAACTGGGAAAAACTACTAATTTTATTTTTAATTGTCAGTTCAGAAGAAAGGCCTGGTGATTTACTTCTGAAAAATCATCCATGAAAATGCTATGGAACACAGTTCTATTCTGCCACATGTGGGTCGCCACCAGTTGAGTTGATTCTGGATCATTGAGACCCTATGTGTCAGGGTAAAACCATGTTCCATACAGTTTCCAATGGAAGTAGATCAGGAGGCCTTTCTTCCTGGGCACTTCTGGGTGGACTCAAACCACAAAACTTTTGGTTAGTACCCGAACATATTAGCCATCTGCACTACCCAGGGACTCCACTAGTCAGTTAAAATCCAAAAAGAAAAAAACAAATCCATTGCCATTGAGTCAATTCTGACTTACAGGGACACTATAGGAGAGAATATAACTGCCCCATAAGGTTCCTAAGGATGTAATCTATATGGGAGCATACAGCCATAACTTTCTCCTGAGAAGCGGTGGGTGGGTTCAATCAACTGACCTGTGGTTAAAACCCAAGTCATTGTCCTCTGTGCCACCAGGGCTCCTCATTAGTCAATTAGGATCTTCAAGTTGTTTTACTGGATGTTACATGCCCTAATATGGTTTAATTTTGAACCATTAATTTTTTTATGAGAATAAGGAAATAATAATGAAAACACATAGAAGTATTCCAAAGATAAGGCAGGTAAATATTGCTTTAATCAGCCCTCTCAAATATGTATGTTCTTTATCTTAGGAGGAACATAAAAGAATGTTTACTTGACTCAGTACACATTCAAGCAAGCAAAACAAACTTCCAACATTTTATATGGTACTTTAACAACCAAACTACCTGTCCAAGGCTATCAAACTAATATGAACATAAGGTAATCTTCCAACAAGTGCCAGGAGACAATTTCTACTATTTAAAACAAAGTAGTATTTTAAAAAAAAATGAATAAACTCTGTTCTATTAGCATAATTAACACCCAGAAGCCATACACTAGAAATTGTTGTATTCCTTAACATCAGTTTTTCATTCCCTAGCATCATTATACGAACCAGAGGCAGAGGAGAGGTGAAACAATTCATGTGGTTACCAGTTACAAAAAAATTTGATAAAAATAAAAGTAAATTAATGATTTGGGTGAATATCTGTCAACAAAATTAATGTGAATCATGTACCCTATGAAATTTAATTGAGTCCCAATATATAAAAAGCTTAGAAATACCCATTAGCAATATCAATTACATAATTATACACCCTCAATAATTGACATGGTAACTTTTCAAAGACCAGATCATTAAGCAAAATTGTTGTATGCAAAAATGGATGATGACCACATAAAATGGCTGGTGACTACAGCATTACATAACTGCCCCATTATATTGTTATAATTAACTGCCAAATTACATCATTACATAATGCACAAATCACATCATTACATAACTGCAAAATTACACCATTAAGTTACTGCCAAACCACTGAGAATTGTGACCCAGCCAAGCTGACCTATAACTTTAACCATCGAATCCAGTGTTACCCTGACCTCGCACCTCTCCTTCATTACTGCCAGATGTACGTAGTTAATGCTCAAAATAATCAGTTAGATTTTTTTTTACTATTTTGGGTCATAAATGCAAAAAGTCAGATATGTGGTAGACGATAAATGAGGAGAATGTGTAACTGCAGACTAAAACAGAGAAAGAAAATATACTAGGTAGTATATATCTAGCTTTACATAGGAGTCCTATATAGGAATTATATAAATTGCCTAAACTTCAGCAGTAAGTTTGTCATTTTGTCAGTAAAATAAATATAGTCTATCTAAATAATCCAAAGGGACACGATCATTTTAAATAAAAACAAGTTATAAGTTGCTCCATAACACCCTGATTAAGATATGAAATGGTCCACCATTCAACATAATCTGATATTTCTGACATTTAAATTAACTACAGAATTCTAAGTAGTTCCCTCATACTTTTGCCTCCTCGAGCACTTACTACTCATTTATCTCTTATTTCATGTGGTACTGGATAATGACTTGAGTAAGAGGGATGGGCTTGAAGATGTGGAGCATGAAGTTGATATCATGGATGATGTGGAGGCTGTCCCATTCCTGGAAAAGTGGGCTAAAAAAAAAAAAGAGAACCACTTCGATAAGAATCTACCAGGAGGCGGAGCCAAAATGGTGACTTTGTCACACTCACCGTAGCATCCTTCTGCACCAAAGACCCAAAAAGCCGAGCAAAGCAGATGCGGGTAACAATCCACAAATCCTGAATATCAAAAAAGAAAGTCTAAGGACTGAACCAAACACCAGTTGGAAGGAATAAGGAAACCAATGAAAGAAAAGTAACACAGAACAGAGAGGCTCAGCCAGTCATCCTAGCCTCTTGCAGATGACTTAGGAGAAAGCCAGCATCTACCTTGGATGAAGAAAATAGAAAGGTAACTTCACAACTTTACCAAAAGGGACAGAGAACATCTATAGATCTGCATAAAAAGTAGCAGAGAAAGGGAGGGTGCTAGATAAGAACTGGAGATACTCAGGAATGCCGTCCCTTGAACACAGGGGTGAGTGTGTGCATGAGGCAGTGGACTCAAGGATTGTCAGCAGAAGCTCTGTCATTCAACAGTTCCCTGGGCAGTCCCCCCAAATTTGCACTTGAAATACAATGCACCCCGCTTGCTGGATGCAGTGGACACAAGGTGCCCTAGCACCTGCATATCCTAGCTGGAAGAACACACACCCACACACTGTATCCTGATCTGAGGCTGTAGAGAGTCCCCTACCTCAATCACCTTGCCTGATGGAGGATCATAACAAGAGCCTGTACTCTTCCCCCTACCTTACCCAACCCCATTCACTACATCCCTTGCCCACTCAAAGAGTTAAAGTAGGCATGCCTCCATGAATATGCCCATCTGTCACCTACCCTCCCACCCAAGGGCTCAGTGGAGGGCAGCAGCAGCAGGACAGTGACAGAGCTCATCCACCTCTCCCTCTTCCTTCCCCCAACTGGCATGAGGCAGTGTCTCTCAGTGTGCATCTGCCAGGTGCAACTGCATCCCTTAACCCACACAACGAAGGGTAGAAGAGCTCTGACTATGCATGCACCCCCCATAGCCCCTTCCTACCTCCCTCCACCTGACGCAAATTGCACCACTGTGCTCTCATCCATTAGGCCCAACTCTCTCCCTTAACCCACCCAGTGAGGGCAGAGGAACTGTAACTGTACCCACATCACAACACAGCCCCTTCCTTCCTCACCCCTCCACAAACTGATGTGAGGCGTCACCATTGTGCACACTGCCAGGGGAGCCTCCATTTATTAACTGGCCCAATGAGGGACAAAGGAAACACGACCACATGTGCATCTGCCAACAGCCCCTTCTTCCCTTCCCTCACCTGATAAGAGGAAGCACCTCTGGTCATATATCTGCTAGCTGTAGACCTACGCCTTAAGCTACCCAGCTTTCTCCATCCCCCTACCTGATGTGAGTTGGCACTATAGTGGATGCATCTGCCAGGCTCTACTCCATCCCCTTAACCCACCCATCAAAGGACAAAAGAGATGTTACTATATGCGTATCCACCTGCAGTGCCTTCCTCTCTCCCCTCATCTGATGCAAGGCGGTACCTCTGTGTGTGCATCTGCCAAGCTCAACTCCATTCCCTAACCCACCCAGTAAGAGACACTGGAGACCTGACTGTGAGCACATCCTCCACAGCCGTTTCCTCCTTCCATTCACCTGACAGGAGGTAACACCAATGTGCTTACATTTGCAAGGCCCAAATCCATTCCTTAACCTACAAAGCAAGGGGCAAAGGGGATACAACTACACAAGAATTCAACCTAAGGCCCTTTCCTTCTTCCTCTGCCCACTGCAGGGCAGAAGATGAGTGAGTGCCTGCATACCCCTCCACTACGCCTTCCTCCCTCTTCTAGCCCCAGACACACAGATGCAGTGAGACTGAGTGAAAATAAACCTACTGTTCCTTCCGCCTTCTTCCTACCCAGGAGGAGGTGAAGGTAGAGCATTTATGTGAATGTCTCTACCGCCCACACCCCCCTTTCAAGCAGAGAGAGGTGGCGAGCACACAGCCACTTACCCACCCCAACCACAACATCACCTGCTCCATCTGCACAGAGAGAATCATTTTCCACTCTTCAGCCACCGCACTGAAGACAGACAGAAGCCAAAGCACAGCCAACGCACACTCAGCTATCCTACAAGATCAATAACAGGGACTAGAGCTCCCACATCTACTTACCAATCCACTCACCCAAACACAGGTAGAGAGGGCTCTAGCACACCAGTGCAGCAACCAGAGCACCACTACAGCCTCACCTGCCAAGAAACACCAAAACAAAACAAGAAGCAACAAAGAATTATACAAATTAAAAATAAATACAATAATCACTTAATGTCTTTCTTGGAGTAACAGACCATAGAAAACCACCTAAAGAGGAAGGGTAAGATGACCCCAGCAAATGACCATAATAAAGAACCAGAAATCTTCCCTGAAGAAGAAAACTTAATGGAGCTTCCTGATAAGGAATTTAAAAACTTATGTATAGAGTCTTCAATGGAATCAAGGAAAACAAAGACAAAACTATGAAAAACACAGAAAAACCAAAGAAAGCACAGACAAAACAGTAGAAGGATTCAGGAAAACAATACAGGAACAAAATGCCAAAATGGAAACAATACAGAAAGAGCAACTAAAAATCTAGAATATTGACAATAAAATTGCAGAAATTGACAACTCAGTGAAAAGTTATAGGAGTAGACTTGAAACAATGGAAGACAAAGTCAGAGAATGGAAGACCGATTGCTTGATACTAACCTGTTCAGGGAACAATTAAAAAAAAAAAAAAATGAATGAAAAAAGCCTAAGACACCATCAAGAGGAATAGCTTACGTGTGACTGGAAACACAAAATGGGAGGCGTCAACAAAAAACACAGAGAAAATTGTTGAACATAGGCTGACAGAAAACATCCTTAACAAAATGAAAGATGGGAAGATAACTGTACCAGAAGCACAATGAACCCCATACAGGGTAGATCCTAACAGAACATGGAGATATATCCAAATGAAACTTTCCAAATCCAAAGATAAAGAAAGAATCCTGAAAGCAGCTTGGAAAAAAAAGATTCTCTAAAAAGTTACATTGATAACACTAAGTTCTGATTAGTCTGCAGAAACAGACAGAAAAGAAAGCAATTAGATAATATATACAAAACTTAGAAAGAAAAAAAAAAAATGCCACACAAGAATTATATATCCAGCAAAATTATTCCTCAAATATGATGGCTAAATTAGGACATTTCCAGAGAAACAGAAAGTAAAGGAATTTGTAAAAACCAGACCAGCTCTACAAGAAATAGTACAGGGAGTCCTTCAGAAAGAAAGCGAACAACACAGTAGACAACAA
Organism: Elephas maximus indicus; assembly: GCF_024166365.1. Lineage (NCBI taxonomy): Eukaryota > Metazoa > Chordata > Mammalia > Proboscidea > Elephantidae > Elephas > Elephas maximus. Next base: position 90,013,721 of record NC_064823.1, read on the forward strand.
CCTGAGATTAAAGTGCATGACAATATCTTGGGATATCAACCCAGAAAAAGAATTCTCAAAAATAAAATAGAGCTAAAAGATGGAAAACAAGGAATCAGAACTGTCAGTCTATAACTGATGACCACTTCAAAATATAAGGAAGGAAAAAAGGGTACAGGTTTAGAGATACCATGTGGGGAGGAAATCAAGGTGACAGAAGACATAAATTACTACTTTAAACTTAGGAAGACAAAGGTAAATTTCAGGGTAACCACAAAAAAAGTTTAACAAACCTACTCATCAGCATATAAAAGAAGAAAATCATAAAGATTCAGCACACAGAAAAGCAAAAACAATGAAGGAAATGAAAAGACACACCACAGTAATAAATAAATAAGCACAGAAAATTAATTGGAATGAAGAAACAGTCAACAACAGACACACACACACAAAAATCATAAGGCAATAACAGCAATAAATTCATGCCTATGACGGCAGTGGGTGTTTTTTTAGTTGGTATGAATAATTACATGGAATATTAAAAAAATTTTTTTTTAATTGCACAAGTAAAGAGATATAAAGTGGCAGAATGGATTAAAAATATGACCATCAATATGCTGTCTGCAAGCGATACCTTAGCCCAAAGATATAAAAAAACTAAAACTTAAAGAATGGAAAAAGAAATACCAAGCAAGCAATAACCAAAAAAGAGCAGGAGTGGCAGTATTAATCTCTGATAAAATAGATTATAGAGCAAAATTACTATAAAAGAAAAGGAAGAACATTATATAATGATTAAAGGGTCAATTCACCAAGAGGATATAACCATAATAAATATATATGCACCCACAAAGAGAGCTCCAAAATACATAAAAGAAATTCCAACAGCACTGAAAAGAGAAATAGACATTCCACAATAATACTAGGAGACTTTAACACACCACTTTCAATCAAAGAAAAAACACCTAGAAAGAAACTCAACAAAGACACAGAAGATCTTAATACCACAATCAACTAACTTCACAGACATACTCAGACCATTTCACTCAAATGCAGAGAAGTACACATTCTTCTCCAACGCCCATGGGCCATTCCCCAGAACAGACCATCGTTTTAGGCCACAGAGCAAGCATTAACAAATTCAAACATCAAAATACTGCAAAGCATCTTCTCTGACCACAATGCTATAAAAGAAGAAATCAATAACAGGAAGGGTAAGGGGAAAAAAAAAAAAACTAATGAATGGAAAATAAATAATATTCTGCTTAAAAACCACAGGGCAACAGAAGAAATCAAACTTGAAATTAATTCCTAAAATCAAATGAGAATGAAAACATGACATACCAAAACCTTTGGAAAAGAGCACACTAGCTTTTAAAGGTCTATATATATATATTAAAATTTTATGTATTAATAAATGCACACATCAAAAAAGAAGAAAGGACAAAAATCAAAACATTAACCCTAAACCTTGAGCAATTAGAAACAGAGCAGCAAATAAAGCTCACAGTCACCACGAAAAAAATTAATAATAAAAATTAGAGGAGAAAAAAAATAAAAGAGAGAACAGAAAAACAATAGAAAGAATCAAGAAGGCTAAATGCTGCTTTTTTGATAACATTAATAAAATTGACAAACCACTGGCCAAATTGACAGAAGAAAAACAGGAGAAGATGCAAAAAACCTAAAAAAGAACTAATACAGGTGACATTACAACAAAACCAACTACTGAAATACAAAGGATCCTAACAGATTACTAAGAAAAACTGTGCTCCAACAAATTTTAAGGCCTAAAGGAAATGGGCAAATTTCTAGAAACTCACTACCTGCCTAAATTAACATAAACTGGGGTAGGGGTAGAAAATTTGAAGACTCTTACAAAAGAAGAAAATGTAGGGGTTATTAAAAAAAAGGGGGGGGGCCTGGTCCAGAGGACTTGACTAGAGAATTCCACCAAAAATTTCAAGAATTGTTGACACCAATTTTACTCAAACTATTTCAGAACATAGAAAAGGGAAGAATATTCCCAAATTCATTGAATGAATCCAGCATAACCCTAATACCAAAGCCAGGCAAGGACACCACTAAAAAAGAAATCTACAGACTGATATCCTTTGTGAAAATAGATGCCAAAATTCTAATCAATAGAATTCAACATCATATGAAAAGAATAATACATCACTGACATGTGGGATTAATACGAGGCGTGGAAGTTTGGTTCAGCACTAGAAAATCAATCAACGTAATACACTATATAAGTAAAACAAAGGAAAGAAACACATGGTCATATGAATTGATAAAGAAAAGGCATTTGATAAAATCCAAAACCCATTTCTGAAAAAAAAAATCAGCAAAACAGGAATAGAAGGGAAATACCTCAACATAACAAAAGAAATTTAGTCAAAACGAAGAGCCATCATTATCCTCAGTGGAAAGAATCTGAAAGCATCCACATTGGAAAGGAAGAAGTAAAGGTAACCCTATTCACAATTGATATGATCCTATACATAGAAAATACTAAGGACTCCACAAGAAAGCTATTGGAACTAGTAGAACTAATAGAAGCATTCTGCAAAGTGACAGGATACAAGATTAACATACAAAAATCAGCTGGATTCATATTAATCAACAAAGAGAACTCTGAAAAAGAAATCAGGAAAACAATATCATTTACAATAGACCGCAAAAGGCAAAATACTCAGGAATAAATCTAACAGGAATGAAAAAGACTTCTACAAAGAAAACCACAAAATAATATTTCAAAAAATGAAAAGAGACTACATAAATGGAAAAACATACTATGCTCTTGCACAGGAAGACTTAACATTGTGAAAATGTCAATACTACCAAAAGTGATATATAGATATTAATGTAATCCTGATCCGAATCCCACTAGCATTCTTCATGGAGATGGAAAAAAATAATCAATAACTTTATATGCAAGGGAATATGTCCCTTAATAAGTGAAGCTTTATTCAAATAGGAGAACAAAGTAGGAGGTGTCACCTTACCTGCTCTCAGTACCTACTATACAACCAGGGTAGTTAAAAAAGCTTGGTTCTAGAACAATAAGAGACACATAGACAAATAGAACAGAATTCAGAAGCCAGATGTAAATCCATCCACCTATGGACAGCCAAACTTCAAAGAAGGATTAAAAGTTATTGAATGTGGAAGATACTATCTCTCCAACAAATGATGCTGCCAAAATTGAGTATTTACCTATAAAAAAATGAAACAGGATTCATAACCCACACCATACACAAAAACTAACTCAAAATTGATCAAGAGCTAAATATAAAACCAAAAACTATAAATATTACTGAAGAAAAATAGGGACAATGCTTGCAGCCTGAATAGATGGCATAAAGAGATTACCAAACATAAGTAAAAATGCACCCACAGAAAAGGATGAACTAGATAAATGGGACTTCCTAAAAATTAAAAAAAAAAAAAATTATGCTCAACAAAAGACTTTTCCAAAAAGTAAATAGAGAATACACAGACTAGGAAAAAAAATTTTGGCTGCAACATACCCAAAAATTGTCTCAGCTCTAAAATTTATGGAAAATTTTAACACCTCAACAAAAAAAGACAATCCAATTAAAAAATGGACAAATGATATGAACAGACACTTCACCAAAGAAGATGCTCAAGCTGCTAACAGATGAAGAAATGCTTGAGATCATTAGCAATTAGAATGATGCAAGTCAAAGCCACAAGGAGATACCATCTCACCCGACATTACTAGCACCAATCAAAAAACAGAAAATAACAAATGTTGGCAAGGATGTGAGGAGATTGCAACTCTTATAACATTGCTGGTGGGAAAGTAAAATGATACAACCACTATGGAAAATGGTATGATACGTCCTCAAAAAGCTAGAAATAGAAATATCATATGATCCAGAAATCCCACTCATAAGCATATACAGTAAAGAAATAAGAGCCATGACACAAATAGACATATGCACATCAATGTTCATTGCATCATTATTCAAAATAGCAAAAAGTAGAAGCAAACTAAGTGCCCTTGAACAGATGAAAAGATTAACAAATTGGTACATACATAGGAACAATGGAATACTAAGCAACGGTAAAGAATAATGATCAATCCATGAAACATCTGACAACACAGATGAATCTGGGGGGCATTATGTCGAGTGAAAAGAGACAATCACAAAAACACAAATAATGTATGAGACCACTTTTGTAAAGTAACAACAAAAGGTTTACAAACAAGGGAAAAAAAAGACTTTCATAACCATCAAAGAGATGGAAGGAGTAGGGAAGAAAAATTAGCAAAGAGATAGTAAAAAAAGTAGACATTAGTTAATATCAGTGAAAGAAAAGACATTACACAATATGGGAGAAGTCAGTACAACACGACAAAGGTAAGAGTGGACCTGAGAAGAATGTAGAAATAATGGACAACATAGACAATCCTGTACAACAAAATCAAAAAAAGGTAATCTACAAATGCATACATAGAAAGATGATAGATAGATGGATATGCCAAGAGGTAAGGGATGGGGTAAGAAACCACACCCACCATGAGATACTGGTTTATTGATGGAAATTTCTAAACACATTTCTGTAGGTGCTCTTCATATATTAATATAGACAATATGGCCCCCAAGTGGCGCAGTTGACGGGATGTATTTCCCAGGCTCAAAGTTAAAAGACCATAGAGTCAGAGGAAATCTAAGTCAATTGGCACAACACAGTCCTTGAAGACAATGCTCTACATCCTCCTTTGGTGAATAGCGACTGGGGTCGTAAAAGCTTGCCAACTGCAATCTAAGATAAAACTATCAGTCTCTTCTAGTCCCAAGCAAAGAAGAGGGGAAAAAAAAAAAAAAAAAACGAGACTCAAGGTAGCAATTAGTCCAAAGGACTAATGAACCCCATGAACCACAGTCTCTAAGACAAAAACAAAATGGGGCCCAGATACCACTACCAACTGCTCTGTCTGAGATTACAACAGAGGATCCCAGACAGAACAAGAGAAAAATCTAGAACAAAAGATCAAATTCACAAAAAAAGACCAGACTTATCAGTCTGACAGAGACTAGAGGGACCCTGAGACTATGGCCCTCAGATATCCTTCTAACTCAGAATTGAAGTCACACCCAAAGGTCACCTTTCAGATGGAGATTAGGCAGGACTTTAAGACAAACACTGGTGGCGTAGTGGTTAAAAGCTATAGCTGCTAACCAAAACATCAGCAGTTTGAATTCACCAGGCACTTCCTGGTAACTCCATGGGGAAGTTCTACTCTGTCCTATAGGATCACTATGAATCAGAATCAACTCGATGGCAATGGGTCTGTTTTTTTCTTTTTTATAAGGCAAACAAAAGTGTACATGAGAAATGAGCTACTTAGAGCAATCAAGTATACAAGACCAAATGGGTAACTCCTACCCAGGAACAAAGATGAGGGGGTGGGAAGGCACAAGAAATGGGAAGAATGGCCATAGTGAACCTGGGGTGGAAAGGAAAGGGGGTGAGTGCTGACACAATGAGGGATTCCAATTAATGCTAAGAACAATTTGTGTATACATATTTGAAGGAGAAACTAATTTGCTCTCTAAGCTTTCAGCAAAATTACAATTAAGAAAAGAAATTACATAGTATTCCTGTAAACAGACCATTTGTGGAATCTCCACACCCAAAACACATCCTAAACAATTTATTCTGAAATAGCCATTCAATTAGATATTAAAAAAAAAAAAAAAAAAATTTTATTTCATTGCTAAAAGTATACTGTGTGTAATAAATGCTCTAATTTCAGATTATTAAGATTTAATATTTTTACACTGTTCTACCCATATTACTTGAATGCTAAGAGAAATAGTAAATGCATAGTGCTTACTATGAGCAAGGCGCGGACCTAAACAATTTAAATGTCCCATATAATTCTCACAGCAAGCCTATGAGATAGATACTATTATTCCTAGCTTACAAAAGGGAAAACTGAGGGATCAAGTGGTTAAGTAACTTGGTTTAGATCACATTACTAGTAGTGGGTAGACCCAGAATACAACAGCAGACATTCTGGCTCTAGAATACATTATCTTCACCACTATGCGGAATTCAATTCCTAAAAAAATAAAAATTAAAAACACACAGAATCTAATAAGCTCTTACGTGACATTATAAAATGGGTGAAGGACAAATTCAAAGAACCTTCTTAGTGTCAAATCATACAAGATAATGTAAAAAAATTCATTACTTAAAATTCATAGAATCTAAACAAATCTTATAAATTGTATAAGTAGTATAAAACTATATGTTGCCTTAAGTAAAATAAGAGTCAGATAAAAATGCTACATTAAAGACAACATTAAAAAAAATTAAGAAACAGCTACTTAAACTTCTGAGTTTTTATTTCGTGGAAGTTAATACTTCAACTATCTCAAGTACCTTAAAATACACTCTAAGTTACTGAAAGCATTCCCCTTGAGAACAGCAACCAGACAAAGATGCTTTTAAACACCACTCTTGTTCAACATTGTGCTGAAAGTCCTTGCTACAGCAATAAGGCAAGGAAAAGAAATGAAGGGCATCCAAATTAGTAAGTCAAGCGTCTGTCAGTTTGTCATACTGTGGTGGCTTGCATATTGCTGTGATCCTGGAAGTTTTGCAACTGGTATTTCAAATACCAGCAGGGTCACTCTTGGTGAAGAGGTTTCAATGAGCTTCCAGACGAAGACAGACTAGGAAGAAGGACTTTGCAGTTTGCTTCTGAATAAACTGACCAGTGAAAACCTTACAAATAGCAATGGCACATTGTCTGATGTAATGCCGGAAGATAAGCCCCTAATGTTGGAAGGCACTCCTAGTACAACTGGGGAAGAGCTGCCTCCTAAAAGCAGAGTCATCCTTAATGACATGGATGAAGTCAAGCTCTCAGGACTTCCATTTGCTGATGTTGCATGTGTGAAAATTAAAAAAAAAAACAGTTGCAAACATGAGTTAATAATCAGAACATAAATGTATCAAGTATGAATCTGGGAAAATAGTAAGTCCTCAAAAATGAAATGGAGGAGGTGGAGCCAAGATGGTGGAACAGACAGATGCCTCCGGCGAGCCCTCTTTACAACAAAGACCCAAATAAACAAGTGAAACGAGTATATTTGTGACAACATGGGAACCCTGAGCTTCAAAGGTAAGCTTAGAAAACGAACTCAGGGGTAGGCAGAGGAAGAGACCATTCAGAAGTGGAGAGGAGTTACCAGATCTGAATCGCAGGGAGCCCTCAGGCACCATTCCTGGAGCGGCGGCAGGCTGGTACGAGCGTTTGCAGCAATTTCCTCAGGGAGAAGCAGCCAGCCACACAGCCTACTCACACTTTCGGAACTGGAGAAGAATGGCGCTCTAAGCAAAAGCTGCGTACTTGCATATGTTTTACCATGCCCTTCCACCCCAGGCCAACTTCAGTGGCTGAATTCCCTGGGCAGGAGATAGGCACTGTTGAGCACCTATAGCCATCCTCCTGGCCTTGGGGAAGGGAAAAAATTTGCAATTGTGGGAAAAGATAATTTGCTGTCTCCACTAACCAGGGGAGCTCAGAACAGAAGTGGCTCCTGTCCAGGCATAAACCGTCCATGGACGTTGAGCACCTTTCGCTTCTGTGTGGACCTGTTTGTGCCTCTTTTGGGAGAATAGACCCTTGTTGGCAGACTCCAACCATTTCAGCTGTGCAGTGGAGAGCTGGGTGTTTGATGTTTGAAATTGCTTGGCCTATTAAACAAGGTCCTCTCCTACCCACATCAGGGACCTAAGGACTGGTAGCTCCACTCAGGTCACCCAGCCACCTGTGACAGGGGTCCAAAGAAAACTGGTACTTCCCAGTCCTTACAACCAAAAACTTTGGGTGCCCATGGTCTGTCTGCAGAAGCCATTCACCTGCACACTCTAGGGAACAGGGACACGCTTTTCTCAGAGACACTTGGGGGTCTGTTCTCAGCCCTGTGCCTTGTCAGAGCATGATCCCCTACTGCAACCAGTTACTGGTATACATGCCAATCACCCCTGCCCCTCTAAGACTGTAGGACAGAGCCTGTACCACACACTTGATGATCACCTACCTGAAAACATGAGCTGAATTCATATGAGAAAACTGCACGGACTCCTAGACTGATATATATGATAACAGATCTAACCATCTGGGGACAGGACATCAGAGCCCCAAAGTCTAAAATAATAAAGCTAGCTCACTCAAGCAACACTTAGGGGTATACCAAAACAAAACAAAGAAGAAGCTAAGACCCAGTAAGCAAGCATAAACTAACACAATAGCTTATGGATGACTCAGAGACAGCAGTCACTATCAAGTCACATAAAGAAACAGAACATGATCCCCTCAACAGGCTCTCAAAAAAAAGAATCCAGGGATCTTCTACGTCAAAGTGCATTCCTGGAATAACCAGAGACAGAATACAAAAGTTTAATATACAGAGCCCTTCAAGACATCAGGAAGGAAATGAGGCAACACGCAGAACAAAACAAGGAACACACAGATAAAGCAACTGAAGAAATTACAAAGATTATTCAGGAACATAATGAAAAGTTTAATAAGCTGGAGAAGTCCATAAACAGACAGCAATCAGAAATTCAGAAGATTAACAATAAAATTACAGAAGTAGACAACTCAATAGAAAGTCAGAGGAGCAGAATTGAGCAAGCAGAAGCTAGAATTTCTGAACTTGAAGATAAATCACTTGGCACTAATATATTTGAAGAAAATCAGATAAAAGAATTAAAAATAATGAAGAAAGCTTAAGAATCATGTGGGACTCTATCAAGAGAAATAACCTACGAGTGATTGGAGTACAAAACAGGGAGGGATAATAGAAAATACAGAGAGAATTGCTGAAGATTTGTTGGCAGAAAACTTCCCTGATGTCATGAAAGATGAGTTGATATGTATCCAAGATGCTAATTGAACTCCACGTAGGCTAGATTTCAAAAGCAAGTCACCAAGACATATTACAATCAAACTTGCTAAAACCAAAGATAAAGAAAGAATTCTTAGAGCAGTGAGGGATAAACAAAAAGTCACCTCAAAAGGGGAGCCAATAAGAATAAGCTCGGACTACTTGGCAGAAACCATGCAGGCAAGAAGGCAATGGGATGATATATTTAAAAAATTGAAGGAAAAAAACTGCCTGCTAAGAATCATGTATCAAGCAAAACTGTCTCTTAAATATGAAGGTGAAATTAAAACATTTCCAGATAAACACAAGTTTAGAGAATTCATAAAAACCAAACCAAAACTACAAGAAATGCTAAAGGGAGTACTTTGGTTAGAAAGTCAATAATATCAGGTATCAACCCAAGACTAGAACACTGAGCAGAGAAATCAGAAGTCAACCCAAACAGGCAAATACAAAAAACAAAGCAAGATTATAAAAAAAAAAAGCTCAAAAGAGGTTAACGGGGGGAGGGTGCAAGCTGGCTGACTAGGTAGAAGCTACCTCGGATCCCTCTTGCAACAAAGACTTGGAAAAACAAGTGAATCGATCACATACATGACAATCTACTAACCCTGACCATCAAACACAGATCTAAAGAGTTGACCTGACTGACAGAGACTGAGAATGAAAAACCACGGGGAAGCAGTAACTGTTTTCAGAGCCTGGAGCCAGCATCCCAGTCAGGAAACCTTGGTTCCAGGCTTTGGAGTGGGCGTAGAGGAGCTGAGCGGGGCATCCTGAGACAGCACAAACACGGGACGCAGCCCTAGCCCCCAGAAGTGACATCGAGGGAAGCCCAGACAGTGCACACAGACAGCGCAATGACACGGCTGACAGGAGGAGAAGTCACAGGGAGGCAGCGATTAGTTTTGCAGCCAGGAGTGTGGCGTCCCAGCCAGGGAACCTTGGCGCTGGGCTTTGGACTGGGAGCAGAGGAACCGACCACAGCTTCTGAGACAGCACAAGCATGGGACGTGGGCCTGACCCTCAGGGGCAATCTCTACCCAGCCAGCGCACACAGTCAACGCGCCCCTCTCCCTCGGGGATCTCAGATAAAATAGTCATCCCAAGCAAGATAAGTAAATTTGTCTATATTCCGGGGTGCTACTCTCTCCTATTTATCTGAACCCTCCTCTCCCCTACCCAGGTGGCTTCATTAACATTGGAATTTCCTGAGCCAGAGAGTGAAGTGCGCTGCGGTTTTTCTTTCTTTCTTTCTTTTTTTTTTTTGATCATTTTCTAACCCGTTCTCCTGGCCTGAGAGAAGCAACTACAGAAAACCCAGGGACCAAAAATCCTTCCCTAATTGGACTAAAAACACAGAACCAGCTCCAGCCAAACATGTGATCCACAGTCATGGGCTTTCATCCCTACAGGGAACTAGGTGGCTATTATAATGCAAAGGCATTTCTGATAGGGATCTGACTATAATTGTTTTAGTGGATTACTGGAAAGACAAGTTTCCCAGGTCTGATATCTCTGCATATTCAACAGAGCCCTCACTGACCCACAACAGGGAACTGAGGGCTGAAGCTCCCCCCAGACCACCTAGCCTCCTGCCTTAGGGCTCTAAGGAGGGTGACACCCACCAATCTGTAGAGATACTTAAATTGGGAGCCTAAGGTACAGATGCAGAGGCCACCCACCAAAGTGCTTTAGGAATAGAGACACACCTACCTCACTGACACTTGGGGGAAGCCTGTCAGCATCCTGCCCCCCCTGGAGTGTGATCCCCCACTCCTACTAGAATCTGGTGCACACAACTATCACCACTACTTCTCTAGGTGGATAGGTAACAGTCTAAACCACACACTTGATGACCCAAAATCAGATTCTACTCAAGAATAGTGGGTGGACTCTTAAGCTGATATACCTGGTAACAGCCCAAACTAGCTGGTAATAGGACATAAGTGATTCAAGGGCTACAACAATCAAGACAGCACAATCTAGTAGCCCACCTATGTATATTGAAAGAAAACAAAACAAGATAAGACTCAGTGAGCAAATATAGAATAAATCACTACAATATCTTAGAGATGGCTCAGAAACAGCAGTCGATATCAAACCACATAAAGAAGCAGACCATGATTGCTTCTACAACTCCCCAAATTAAAGAATCAAAATCTTTCCCAAATGAAGATACAATCCTGGGATTGCCAGATGCAGAATATAAAAAACGAATTTACAGAATGCTTCAAGACATCAGGGATGACCTCAGAAATGAAATAAGGCAATCTACAGAAAATGCCAAGGAACACACTGATAAAGCACTAGAATAAATCAAAAAGATTATTCAAGAACATAGTGGAAAAATTAATAAGTTGCAAGAATCCATAAAGAGACAGCATTCAGAAGTCCAAAAGATTAACAATAAAATTACAGAATTAGACAATGCAATAGGAAGTCAGAGGAGAAGACTTGAGCAATTGGAATGCAGAGTGGGAGATCTGGAGGACCAGGGAATTGACACTAATATAGCTGACAAAAAATCATATAAAGAATTTAAAAAAATGAAGAAACCCTAAGAATCATGTGGGACTCTATCAAGAAGAATAACTTGCGTGTGATTGGAGTTCCAGAACAGGGAGGGATAACAGAAAACACAGAGAGAATAGTTGAAGATCTGTTGGCAGAAAACTTCCCTGACATCATGAAAGACAAAAAGATAGCTATCCAAGATGCTCATCGAAACCCATTTAAGACTGATCCAAAAAGAAAATCACCAAGACATATTATCATCAAACTTGCCAAAACCAAAGATAAAGAGAAAATTTTAAAAGCAGCCAGGGACAAAAGAAAGTTTCCTTCAAGGGAGAATCAATAAGAATAAGTTCAGACTACTCAGCAGAAACCGTGCAGGCAAGAAGGAAATGGGATGACATACATAGAGCACGGATGGAGAAAAACTGCCAGCCAAGGATCATATATCCAGCAAAACTGTCTCTAAAATATGAAGGCAAAATTAAAACATTTACAGATAAACAGAAGCTTAGAGAATTTCCAAAAACCAAACCAAAGCTACAAGAAATGCTAAAGGAAATTATTTGATCAGAAAACCAATAATATCAGATATCAGCACACCACAAGGTCACAAAACAGAACATCCTGATATCAACTCGCATAGGGAAATCACAAAAACAAACAAATTAAGATTAATTAAAAAAAAAAATACACATAACAGGGAATCCTGGAAGTCAATAGGTAAAAGATCACAATAAGCAAAAAGAGGGACTAAATACAGGAGGCATTGAACTGCCATATGGAGAGTGATACAAGGCGATATAGAACAACACAAGTTAGGTTTTTACTTAGAAAAATAGGGGTAAATAATAAGGTAACCACAAAAAGGTATAACAATTCCATAACTCTAAATAAAAACCAAGAAAAACATAACGACTCAGCAAACATAAAGTCAAATTCTATGAAAACAAGGAACAAACAATTTACAAAGAAAAACGTCTCAGCACAAAAGAGTAAGTGGAAAAAGGAAATTGTCAACAACACACATAAAAAGGCATCAAAATGACAGCACTAAACACATACTTATCTATAATTACGCTGAATGTAAATGGACTAAAGGCACCAATAAAGTGACAGAGAGTCTCAGACTGGGTAAAGAAACATGATCCATCTATATGCTGCCTACAAGAGACACACCTTAGACTTAGAGACACAAACAAACTAAAACTCAAAGGATGGAAAAAAATATATCAAGCAAACAACAAGCAAAAAAAACAGGAGTAGCAATATTAATTTCTGACAAAATAGACTTTAAAGTTAAATCCACCACAAAGGATAAAGAAGGACACTACATAATGATTAAAGTGACAATTGACCAGGAAGATATAACCATATTAAATATTTATGCACTCAGTGACAGGGCTGCAAGATACATAAAACAAACTTTACAAAATTGAAAAGTGAGATAGACACCTCCACAATTATAGTAGACTTCAACACACCACTTTCGGAGGACAGGACATCCACTAAGAAGCTCAATAGAGACAGGGAAGACCTAATTGCTACAATCAACCAACTTGACCTCATTGACTTATACAGAACACTCCACCCAACTGCTGCAAAGTATACTTTTTTTTCTAGTGCACATGGAACATTCTCCAGAATAGATCATATATTAGGTCATAAAACAAACCTCTGTAGAATCCAAAACATCAAAATATTACAAAGTATCTTCTCAGACCATAGGGCCATAAAAGTGGAAATCAATAACAGAAAAATTAGGGAAAAGAAATCAAATACTTGGAAACTGAACAATACCCTCCTGAAAAAAGACTGGGCTATAGAAGACTTTAAGGAGCAAATAAAGAAATTCATAGAAAGCAACGAGAATGAAAACACTTCCTATCAAAACCTCTGGGACACAGGAAAAGCAGTGCTCACAGGTGAATTTATATCGATAAATGCATACATACAAAAAGAAGAAAAAGCCAAAATCAGAGAACTGTCCCTACAACTTGAACAAATAGAAAGTGAGCAACAGAAGAATCCATGAGGCACCAGAAGAAAACAAATAATAAAAATTAGAGTTGAACTAAATGAATTAGAGAACAGAAAAAACAACTGAAAGAATTAACAAAGCCAAAAGCTGGTTCTTTGAAAAAATTAACAAAATTGATAAACCACTGGCCAGACTGACTAAAGAAATACAGGAAAGGAAACAAATAACCCAAATAAGAAACGAGATGGGCCACATCACAACAGACCCAACTGAAATTAAAAGAATCATATCAGATTATTACGAAAAATTGTACTCTAACAAATTTGCAAACCTAGAAGAAATTGATGAATTCCTAGAAAAACACTACCTACCTAAACTAACACAATCAGAAGTAGAACAACTAAATAGACCCATAACAAAAAAAGAGATTGAAACAGTAATCAAAAAATT